>NC_067474.1:17414200-17732200 GCF_947179515.1 Apodemus sylvaticus | reverse complement strand
CTTCTCTGCCATCCGAAGTTCTTCAGGTGAGAATTCTTTGTTTAACTCTGTACCCCATTTTTTAATAGGGTTGTTCGGTTTTCTGGAGTCTAACTTCTTGAGTTCTTTATATATATTGGATATTAGCCCTCTATCTGATGTAGGATTGGTGAAGATCTTTTCCCAATTTGTTGGTTGCCGATCTGTCCTCTTGATGGTGTCCTTTGCCTTACAGAAACTCTGTAACCTTATGAGGTCCCATTTGTCAATTCTTGCTCTTAGAGCATACGCTATTGGTGTTCTGTTCAGAAACTTTCTCCCTGTACCGATGTCCTCAAGGGTCTTCCCCAGTTTCTTTTCTATTAGCTTCAGAGTGTCTGGCTTTATGTGGAGGTCCTTGATCCATTTGGATTTGAGCTTAGTACAAGGAGACAAGGATGGATCAATTTGCATTCTTCTGCATGCTGACCTCCAGTTGAACCAGCACCATTTGTTGAAAAGGCTATCTTTTTTCCATTGGATGTTTTCAGCCTCTTTGTCGAGGATCAAGTGGCCATAGGTGTGTGGGTTCATTTCTGGATCTTCAATCCTGTTCCATTGATCCTCCTGCCTGTCACTGTACCAATACCATGCAGTTTTTAACACTATTGCTCTGTAGTATTGCTTGAGGTCAGGGATACTGATTCCCCCAGATTTTCTTTTGTTGCTGAGAATAGTTTTAGCTATCTTGGGTTTTTTGTTGTTCCAGATGAATTTGATAATTGCTCTTTCTAACTCTGTGAAGAATTGAGTTGGGATTTTGATGGGTATTGCACTGAATCTGTATAGTGCTTTAGGCAAAATGGCCATTTTAACTATATTGATTCTACTGATCCATGAGCATGGGAGGTTTTCCCATTTTTTGAGGTCTTCTTCCATTTCCTTCTTCAGAGTCTTGAAGTTCTTGTCATACAGATCTTTCACATGTTTGGTAAGAGTCACCCCAAGATACTTTATACTGTTTGTGGCTATTGTGAAGGGGGTCATTTCCCTAATTTCTTTCTCAGTCTGCTTATCCTTTGAGTATAGGAAGGCCACTGATTTGCTGGAGTTGATTTTATAACCTGCCACTTTGCTGAAGTTGTTTATCAGCTGTAGGAGCTCTCTAGTGGAGTTCTTTGGGTCACTTAGGTAGACGATCATGTCGTCTGCAGATAATGATAGTTTGACTTCCTCCTTTCCAATTTGTATCCCTTTGACCTCCTTATGTTGTCGAATTGCCCGAGCTAGTACGTCAAGTACAATATTGAAAAGATAAGGAGAAAGGGGGCAGCCTTGTCTGGTCCCTGATTTCAGTGGGATTGCTTCAAGTTTCTCTCCATTTAGTTTGATGCTGGCTACCGGTTTGCTGTATATTGCTTTTACTATGTTTAGGTATGGGCCTTGAATTCCTGTTCTCTCCAAGACTTTAAGCATGAAGGGATGCTGAATTTTGTCAAATGCTTTTTCAGCATCCAATGAAATGACCATGTGGTTTTGTTCTTTGAGTTTGTTTATGTAGTGGATTGTATTGATGGATTTCCATATGTTGAACCAACCCTGCATTCCCGGGATAAAGCCTACTTGATCATGGTGGATGATCGTTTTGATGTGTTCTTGGATTCGGTTGGCAAGAATTTTATTGAGTATTTTTGCATCTATGTTCATAAGGGAAATTGGTCTGAAGTTCTCTTTCTTTGTTGGATCTTTTTGTGGCTTTGGTATCAGCGTAATTGTGGCTTCGTAGAAGGAATTGGTTAGTGTTCCTTCTGTTTCTATTTTGTGGAATAGTTTGAAGAGTATTGGTGTTAACTCTTCTTTGAAGGTCTGGTAGAATTCTGCACCGAAGCCATCTGGTCCTGTGCTTTTTTTGGTTGGAAGACTTTCTATGACTCCTTCTATTTCTTTAGGCATTATGGGACTGTTTAGATGGTCTAGTTGGTCCTGATTTAATTTTGGTATTTGGTATCTGTCAAGGAAATTGTCCATTTCCTCCAGATTCTCCAGTTGTGTTGAGTACAGGCTCTTGTAGTAGGATCTGACGATTTTTTGGATTTCCTCAGTTTCCGTTGTTATATCTCCCTTTTCATTTCTAAGTTTGTTAATTTGGATACTTTCTCTGTGCCCTTTGGTCAGTCTGGCTAAGGGTTTATCTATCTTGTTGATTTTCTCAAAGAACCAGCTCCTGGTTTTGTTGATTTTTTGTATGGTTCTCTTTGTTTCTACTTGATTGATTTCGGCCCTGAGTTTGATGATTTCCTGCCTTCTACTCCTCCTGGGTGAAATAGCTTCTTTTTGTTCTAGGGCTTTCAGGTGTGTCATTAAGCTGGTAATGTATGCTCTCTCCATTTTCTTTTTGGAGGCACTCAGGGCTATGAGTTTTCCTCTTAGCACTGCTTTCATTGTGTCCCATAGATTTGGGTGTGTTGTGTTTTCATTTTCATTATGTTCTAAAAAGTCTTTAATTTCTTTCTTTATTTCTTCCTTGACCAAGGTATCATTGAGTAGAGTATTGTTCAGTTTCCACGTGTATGTGGGTTTTCTGTTGTTTCTGTTGCTATTGAAGATCACTTTTACTCCATAGTGATCAGATAGGAGGCATGGGATTAGTTCTATCTTCTTATATTTGTTGAGGTCTGTCTTGTGACCAATTATATGGTCGATTTTGGAGAGGGTACCATGAGGTGCTGAGAAAAAGGTATATTCTTTTGTTTTAGGATAGAATGTTCTATATATATCTGTTAAATCTAATTGGTCCAAAGCTTCAATTAGTTTCATTTTGTCCCTGTTTAGTTTCTGTTTTCCTGATCGGTCCATTGAGGAAAGTGCAGTGTTGAAGTCACCCACAATTATTGTGTTAGGTGCAATGTGTGCTTTTAGTTTTAATAAAGTTTCTTTTATGAAAGAGGGTGCCCTTGCATTTGGGGCATTGATGTTCAGGATTGACAGTTCTTTTTGTATTTTTCCTTTGACCAGCAAGAAGTGTCCCTCAGGGTCCCTTTTGATGACTTTGGGTTGAAAGTCAATTTTATCTGATATTAAAAATGGCTACTCCAGCTTGTTTCCTGAGACCATTTGCTTGTAAAATTGTCTTCCAGCCTTTTACTCTAAGGTAGTGTTTGCCTTTGACCCTGAGGTGTGTTTCCTGTAAGCAGCAAAATGTAGGGTCCTGTTTACGTATCCAGTCAGTTAGTCTGTGTCTTTTTATTGGGGCATTAAGTCCATTGATGTTAAGAGATGTTAAGGAATAGTGATTGTTACTTCCTATCATTTTTGACGTTATTTTTTAAATTTGAATGCTTATCTTCTTTTGGGTTTGATGAAAGGTTACTATCTTGCTTTTTCCAGGGTGAAGTTTCCCTCCTTGCATTGGTGTTGTCCTCCTATTATCCTTTTTAGGGCCGGGTTTGTGGATAGATATTGGGTAAACTTGGTTTTGTTATGAAATATCTTAGTTTCTCCATCTATGGTGATTGAGAGTTTTGCTGGATATAGTAGTTTTGGTTGGCATTTGTGTTCTCTTAGAGTCTGCATGAGATCTGCCCAGGACCTTCTAGCCTTCATAGTCTCAGGTGAAAAGTCTGCTGTGATTCTGATAGGTCTTCCTTTATATGTTACTTGGCCTTTTTCTCTTACTGCCTTTAGTATTCTTTCTTTGTTTAGAACATTTGGTGTTTTGATTATTATGTGACGGGAAGTATTTCTGTTCTGGTCCAGTCTGTTTGGAGTTCTGTAGGCTTCTTGTATATTCATGGGCATCTCTCTCTTTAGGTTAGGGAAGTTTTCTTCCATAATTTTATTGAAGATATTTGCTGGCCCTTTAAGTTGTAAATCTTCACTCTCATCTATGCCTATAATCCTTAGGTTTGGTCTTCTCATTGTGTCCTGGATTTCCTGGATATTTTGGGTTACAAGCTTTTTGCATTTTGAATTTTCTTTAACTGTTGAGTCCATGGTTTCTATGGAATCTTCAGCATCTGAGATTCTTTCTTCTATCTCTTGTATTCTGTTGTTGATGTTTGCATCTCTGTCCCCCGATTTCTTCCCAAGGCTTTCTATCTCCAAAGTTGTCTCCCTTTGAGTTTTCTTAGTTGTTTCTACTTCTGATTTTAGATCCTGGATGGTTTTGCTTAGCTCCTTCACTTGCATGTTTGTGTTTTCCTGTAATTCTTTAAGAGATTTTTGTGTTTCCTCTTTCATGACCTCAGCCTGTTGACCAAAGTTCTCCTGTATTTCTTTAAGAGATTTTTGTGTTTCGTCTTTCATGACCTCAGCCTGTTGACCAAAGTTCTCCTGTATTTCTTTAAGTGTTTTTTGCATTTCCTCCTTGTTGGCTTTTGTATTCTCCTGGATTTCTTTCAATGATTTTTGTGTTTCCCTTGCAAGGGCTTCTAACTTTTGATCCATTTTCTCCTGAATTTCTTTAAGTATGTCCTTCATGTGTTCCTGTACCAGCATCATGACCAGTGATTTTAAATCCAAATCTTGTTTTACTGGTGTGATGGGGTATCCAGGACATGTTGGTAGAGGAGAATTGGGTTCAGATGTTGCCATATTGCCTTGATTTCTGCTAGTGACGTTCCTGCGTTTGCCTTTTGCCATCTAGTTCTCACTGGTGTTAGTTTTTCTTGTCAGTGCTGGACTCACCAGTGCAAGCTGCCCCTTCCCAGTTGGCCTCTGGTGCACAGCTTACCTCCTGCACTGCTTGTAGACAGGGTGCTGCTGCCCAGGCTGTTCAGATCCCAAATCAGGCACCCGAAGGCTCCCGCTGGGGCCCGCTGGATTCACTGGAGCACACTGACTTCTCCCAGCTGGCCTCCCTGAAGCCCAGCTAGCCACTTGCAGGACTTGGAGATGTGGTGCTGCCGCCCAGGCCGATCTGGATCCGGAAGCGGAGGGAGTAGAGCTGAGGGCTTCTGCCTGAGGCCTTGCCCCAGATTGTGTCTGTGGAGCAGATGGAGCCCGTGTGCACCCCCAGGGAGTGCCGATGGTGTATGCTGCTGTGATCTCCCCTGTGTTCCGCTCACTCCGCTGGGCAGCCGATCCGCCAACCGGGCTGTTGCACACAAGGTTAGCCTGGCTGCCCAGTCCCTGGGTCCAGGCAAAAGCCTGGGAGGCCAAGGTCCGAGCAAAGTTCCCCTAGGGCTATGACTGTTAATTGGGTCTGCCAGGTGACTAGGATGGTGGGCATGCGCGCCCGCGCTCCCTGAAAGCGCCAGGAGAGTCTGCTGTGCTAACAATTCCCTGGGCGGGTTGACTCACAGATGGCCCACCAAGCCACCCAGTCCTTGGGGTCAGTCCTGTGCCTTTTGGGGTCTAGACCCTCGCTTTGTTAGCCTCAGGCTATGCCTGTTACAGGTCTGCCCGCCAGAGCTCTCTGTCGTCCTGCAGGCAAAATGGCGGCGGCGCGCGCGTAGGCCTGGGCAAAAAATCCCCAGGCTGGGTTGGCACCCCGATGGCCCCCGACCAGCCCAGGGCCTGAGTGCAGGCCAACGCCCGTCGGGCTCAGACCACCGCGGTGTTGGCCTCGGATTATGTTTGTGTACCTCAGTCTGTCCGATCCCCGGAGTCCGGAACCAAGATGGATGCACCTCTTCTGACTGGTGGGAGGCCGAGTGAAAATCTAACACATTTCTATGATAAAAGTACAAGAGAGAGTAGAACTGGAGATCATGTAGCTCAACATAATAAAGACTACATATTACAAACCCACTGCCAACATAATCCTAAATGAAGAAAAGTTTGAAGTATTCCCTTTGAAATTATGAATGAGACAGCTTTGTTTACTATCCACACTCTTTAAAAATATTGTGCTTGAAGCACTAGCTGTAGACATAAGTCAAGAGAAGGAAAATAAAGAGATACAAATACAAAAGTCAAGCTATCCTTATTTTCAGGTGACTTGACCCTGTACAATAGAGATCCCAAAACTTCTACCAAAAACTTGTAGAAATGAACTGTTTTAGCAAAGTGTCAGATTAGAGAATCAAATTACAAAATAAATAGCTTTCCTATTTATATTACCAACAAACATGTAGAGAAGAAGATTACTGAAATATTTAGAATATCCTCAGTGAAAATAAATATCTAGAAACAATCCTATCCAAGAAGAGAAGGACTTTTACAGTGAAAACTAAACCTCTGAAGAAAAATATTTTTGAAAAAGACTCTAGATTCTAGAATTGAGAAAATAAAAATCCCATACTCATGTATTGGCAAAATTAATATTACAGATTCAATGAAAGTTCAGCAAAAATTCCCACTTTATTGTTTATAGAAATAAAAACGCTAATTATACATTCGCACCCCCCCCTTGGAACTACAAAATCCTGAGATAGCCAAAGCAGTCCTGAATTAAAAGAACTTTCCTGTGTGGATCACCATTCAGGACCTCGAGATATATTACAGAGCCATTATAACAAAATCAATGTATGATTGACACAAAATAAATATGTAAAGTAACAGAACAAAATAAAAGACCAGTATGAGTACACAGAAACACCCCATTTAATACTTGACAAAGATTCAACACACACACACACACACACACACACACACACACACACACACACACACACACTGGAGAAAAGACATCATCTTCAGCAAATGGTCTTGGAAAAACCGGATGTCCTGGAAAGGCTTAATGCAGCATTGTAGGGGAGTACCAGGACATAGAAATGGGAGGGGGGTGATTGGGGAATGGGTGGAGGGAAGAGGGCTTATGGGAATCATGGGGAGGGGGAAACCAGGAAAGGGAAAATCATTTGGAATGCAAGCAAAGAATATAGAAAATAAAAAAATACAAAAAAGAATAAAATTATACTTCTACTCATCACCTTGTACAAAAACTCACTCCAAATAAATCAAAGACCACAATGTGAAATCTGAAACATTAAAACTGTTAGAAGAAAAATGCTGAAACTGTAGAAGAAAAACAGTACCCTCAATGATAAAGATGTAAGAAAGGACTTCCTGAATAGGATTTCATTTGCTCAGGAATTGAAGCCAATAACTAACAAACAAAGCTTCATAAAACTAAAAAGTTTTGTAATATAAAGATATAATTAACTGAGTCAAGAGTAACCATACAGAAGAAAAAGAATCATTGCCAGCTATACATCTAACAGAATTAGTATTCAGGATATATAAAGAATCCCTCCCCCAAAATGAAGAGTCAACAAAACCAAACAATCCATTGAAAAATTTTATGGATTTAAACAGAGATCTCTAAAAGAAGAAATAAAAATGGTGAATAAATATCTTTTAAAAGAATTCATCTTCCTTGGATATTACAGAAATACAAATCAAAACAACTTTGAAATTTCTTCTCACCCCAGTCAGAATGGCTAGATCAATAAAACAATAAATTCTGAAGAGGACATGGGAAAAAGGAAGCCATCATTTGCTGGTTGTATTGCAAACTAGGTGACCATTCTGGAAATCACTGTGGATAACCATTAAAGAACTCAAAGTAAATCTGCTATATGACTGTGGTGTACCACTGCTTAGCATACACCTAAAGGCCTCAATATCCCGATCCACAGATACTAGCTTAGCTTTGTTTGCTGTTGTACTATTCACAATAACTAGGAAATGGAAGAAATCAATTATGTTCCTCACCAATGAATTATAGTGAAAATGTAGTACATATATACTATGGAATACTATCCAGTTATAAAGAAAATTGAAATCATGAATTTCACAGGTAAATTTGGCAGGAACTAAATAGATCATATTGAGTGAGGTAACCTAGACGCAGGTAGTAAAACATCACTTGTTCTCTCTCATCTGTGGTTTCTAGTTCTAAATCTCCAAGTTAGAATATAACCTGGAGTATCTGGAGAAAATAGAAAGGTAAGAATGGAAGCATGGGGGAGAAAGGATAACTATAGAGAAGAATAGAAAACTATAAGTGATTTGGAAGTGTGAAATGTGAATGTGTGTGTGTGTGTGTGTGTGTGTATGCTCACTTGTGTGTATACATGTTTTATTGGAGTGAGAGAGGTCATTATAGAAGGAGAGGGAATAAGAAGGGTAAAATAACTGCCAGAGATTTGAAAAAAAGGAAATAATATACATGTCTGGGCTTACATATACATATATAGTTCAAATGAAATTACTCTATTTTGGGTGATAATACTTCTCCAAATAGAGCCATAGACTATTTAACAAAACCCACATATCAGGAATAAGAAACCCCCTTTTGATTTGGTTGGGTCAGTAAAAGGGACTTCCAAAACAATAAAGATTATCGCGGTTTCCCTTAATTGCTTCCTGAAGCTGAATGCTAGCTTCTACTACCAAAGGAACCATTCACTTTAGGTACAAGACCTGAAGAAGCCGAGCTGTATCTTTAGTATCAGATTTTACAGTACTGACATATGCTTTATAAGCTTCCATGGGAGGAAAGCAACCAATAGTTCCACCCAGTGTAACACAAGACTGGACCACAAGACTGGCCTGCATAGCAGGATAATCTGAAGGTTGCAATAGTGGACTCATATCTTGGTGGCAACCAATAGCTCTCCAATTGTTCTTAAGTCTCTCTTAACAGGAGGGAAATCATGCCTGATAAGGAAAACCTAGCTAACTACTTAGTACTAGTGAGGTCTTAGAAGACAACCTGTTAAAGCCATATAAATTGTCTTCTATTGGAGCATAGGTTGGCTTACTAAAGCAGCATAATTCTTAAATGAATTATTTAATATCTCAATATTTATCCTCATAGTAATAGTTAATGTAGCTCTTACCCCTTGTCAGATAAGCTTCTCTTTGCAATATTAGTATACCATCACAGAACACCACAATCAGTCAAAATACAAAAAGATTATTGTAGGGTACCTAGACCAAGTTGATGCGTCTATAAAGGCTTGAGGAACAATGTGAAAGAGGAGCTGAAAAGACTGTAAGAGCCAGAGGGCAAGACTAGCTTTTGTGAGATTGTGTGCTCTCAACTGGGAAGATTCACCCATACTGCCATAACACTGCTACTGGCTAAACAAAATCTGAAGAAACAAAACACTAATAGATACACTAACATGGAAGAGATAAATTTCACAGGACACCAAATGTAGACAAAGAGCTGCAGGCAACTAAGAAATGCTTAGATCAGGAGAAATAGTCTTCCTAGGTGATGAACCCCCTGATTAGTCATTTACTAAGATAGTCAGCCCTGAAATCATATTCTTGCAAATAATAGTAAAATGACAGATCAAATTGTGTTTGTGTTGTGTATGTACACACATGTGTATGTATCATTCTAACACCTAAAAATGGAAGTAGAAACAATAAAGAAATCACAAATGGAGGCAACCGTGCAAATGGAAAAGAAGTCAGGAGTTACAGATGCAAGCATCACCAATAGAGTATAAGAGATAGAAGGAGAATCTCATGCATAGAAGATACCACAGAAGATATTGACACAATGGTCAAAGAAAATATAGAACATAAAAAAATCCTAGCTCAAAACATCTAGGAAATACAAGACATAATGAAAAGACCAACCCTAAGAACGATAAGAATAGAAGAATGTGAAGATTCCCAGCTCAAAGGATCAGAAAACATCTTCAAGAAAATCATAGAAGAAATTTTCCCTAACCTAAAGAAAGAGATGGCCATAAAAGTACAAATAAGCCTACAAAACAGATTGGACCAGAAAAGAAATTCATCCTGTCATGTAATAGTCAAAACACCAAATGCACAAAACAAAGAATATTAAAAGCAATAAGGGAAAATGGTCAAGTAGCATATAAAGGCAAACTTATCAGAGTTATACCAGACTTCTTAACAGAGACTCTAAAAGCCAGAAGATCCTGGGAAGATGTCATGCAGACCCTAAGAGAACACAAATACCACCCCAGGATAATATACCCAACAAAATTCTCAATCATCATAGATGGAGAAAACAAAATGTTCCATGACAAAACCAAACTTAAGCAATATATATATCTACTAAGCCATCCCTACAGAAGATTCTAAAAGGAAAATTCCAACACAAGGAGGGTATCTACACCAAACAAAAACCAAGAAGTTAATCATCTCACAAAAAACTCAAAAGGAGAGAGTCACAAACACATAATACTGTCTCCATCAATAAATATAACAGAAACTAGCAATCATCTGTCTTTAATTTATCTTAACATCCTTCCAATAAAAATATATAAGCTAACAGACTGGTTATGTAAACAGGACCCAGCATTTTGCTGCATACAAGAAACACACCTCAATGACAAAGACAGGCACTATCTCAGAGTAAAAGGCTGGAAAAAAGTCTTCCAAGCAAATGGTCCCAAGAAGTGGGAGTTGCCATCCTAATATACAACAACAACAAAAGACTTTCTACCAAGTTATCAAACGAGATGAAGAACACTTCATATTCATCAAAGGAAAAATCTGCCAAGAAGAACTCTCAATTCTGAACATCTATGCCCCAAATGCACATTCACAAAAGAAATTTTACTAAAGCTCAAAACACACATTGGACTTCACATAATAATAATAATTGCAGAGTCCAACTTCCTACTCTTACGAGTGGACAAGTCATGAAAGCAGAAACTAAACAGAGACACAGTGAAATTAACAGAAGTTATGAACCAAATGGATTTAACAGATATATACAGAACATTTCACCCTAAAATAAAAGAATATACCTTCTTAGCACCTTAGTGAACCTTCTCCAAAGCTGAGCATATAATCAGACACAAAACAAGCCTCAATGGATACAAGAAGATTGAAATTATCCAATGCATTTTATCAGATCACCACGGATGAAGGCTGGACTTCAAAAACAACAAAAAACAACAGAAAGCCCACATATGCATGGAAAGTGAACAACTCTTTGCTCAATGAAAATTCAATTAGGGAATAAATAAATAAATAAATAAATAAAAGACTTTATAGAATTCAGTGAAAATGAAGACATATAATTTATAAACTTATGGGACACAATGAAAGCAGTGTTAAGAGGAAAATTAATGCAGAGACAGACAGGTTGATCAATGGAATAGAGTTGATGACCCAGAAGTAAACCCACATACCTAAGGACAGTTTATCTTTGACAAAGAAGCCAAAAATCTACAATGGAAAAAAGAAAACATCTTCAATAAATATTGTTTCTCTAAATGGCTGTCTGTATGCAGAAAAAGGAAAATAGATCCATATTTATCACCTTGCACAAAGCTCAACTCCAAGTTGAGCAAGAACCTCAACATAAAACAAGATACACTGAAGTGGGAAAGAGCCTCAGAACTCATTGGCACAGGGGAAAGTTTTCTGTGTAAAATGACAGATCAAAGTGTGTTTGTGTTGTGTATGTACTCAATATACACAAAGGCTTATGCTCTAAGATCAAGAATTTATAAATGGGACCAAAGAAACAGAAAAGCTTATGTAAGGCAAAAGCCAAAGTCATTAAGACAAATAGGCAACTTACAGATTGGTGAAATGTCTTCACTATCCCCACGTCCAATAGAGGGCTAATATCCAAAATATATAAAGAACTCAAAAAAACCAACCTCCAAAACCCCAAATAATCCAATTTAAAATGGGGTATAGACCTAACCACAGAATTCACAACAGAGTAATCCCAAATGACTGAGAAGCATTTGAAATGTATAAAGTTTTTAGTCATCAGCAAAATGCAAATCAAAATGACCCTGATGTCCCACCTTACAACAATCAGAATAGCTAAGATAAAAAGCTCAAGTGACAGCACATGCTGGGAAGGATGTGGAGAAAGAGGAACACTCCTCCATTGCTGATGGGATTGGAAACTGGTACAACCACTCTGGAAATCAATTTGGTGTTTCCTCAGAAACTTGCAAATAATTCTACCTGAGGACTCAGCTATACCATTCCTGGCTAGAGTGGCAATTCTTAGCAAGAATTTTGGCTTCTTTGAAAAACACAGAAATATTTTCAGAATATTTTTTTGTTTTAATCCCACATCTGAGATTTGTGGCTGCTTCATATTGTCCAGAGCAGCTGACTCTGATTTGCCTCATGTTCTAGAAGGGGTTTGATTTTGCCATGCGGAAAATAGTTTCTGTGATTGTATAATGTTTGGATTCTGGGAACTTTTCAGACAGTATATAAACATCCCAGTATATAAGTATCCCAGGAGGCAGGGTGGGTTGTTGGTTGGTTGCCATTGTTTGCTCTTGGTTGGGGTTGTTGCATTTGTTAAGTAGTCATGTGCAAAAAAATACATAGAAGTAGAAATTAGATAGTCCAGCTACACAGATCATTGCCAGATTTCCTTTCTCTTTCACTCTTTCTTTCTCTCTTTCTCTCTTTTTCTCTTTTTCTCTCTTTCTCTCTTTCTCTCTTTCTCTCTTTTTCTCTCTCCTACCCTACCTCCATTCCTCTCATTGATAACTGTTCTGATTGAGGTGAAATACTATGAAAAGATTGGTTCTTAAAAATAAAATCTAAACACAATTTGCGAATTCATTTTGAATAACCAAAAACTCATGATAGTTAAAATTATTCACAATGATAAAGGAACTTCTGGGGAAAATCATCATCCCTGACCTCAAACTATATTACAGAGCAATCGTGACAAAAACTGTATGGTATTGGTACAGAGACAGGCAGGTAGATCAATGGAATAGAATTGAAGACACAGAAATGAACCCACACACCTATGGTCACTTGAACTTTGACAAAAGAGCTAAAACCATCCAGTGGGAAAAAAAAAGCATTTTCAACAAATAGTGCTGGTTCAACTTGTGATCAGCATGTAGAGAAATCCAAAGGAGTGATAAAGCTGGGTCCTCTCTTATATATCCACTCTTATCTCCTGCAGAAAGCTCAAGTCCAAGTAGATCAAGGACCTCCACATAAAATTAGACACACCGAAACTGATAGAAGAGAAAGTGGGGAAGAGAGTCTAATACAAGGGTGCAGGGGAAAATTTCCTGAACAGGAGACTGATGACTTATGCTCTAAGATCAAGGATTGATAAATGGGACCTCATACAATTGCAAAGCTTCTGTAAGGCAAAGGACACTGCCAATAGGACAAAATGGTAACCAACAGATTGGGAAAAGATATTTACTAATCCTACATCTAATAGAGCGCTAATATCCAATATATAAAAAGAACTCAAGACTTTAGATTCCAGAGAACCAAATAACCCTATTAAAAAATGGGAAACAGAACTAAACAGAATTCTCAACCGAGGAAACTCAAATGGCCAAGAAGCATCTAAAAAATGTTCAACATCCTTAATCATCAGGGAAATGCAAATCAAAACAACACTGAGATTCCACCTCACACCAGTCAGAATGGCTAAGATCAAAAATTCAGTTGACAGCAGATGCTGGCAAGGATGTGGAGAAAGAGGAATACTCCTCCATTGCTGGTGGGATTGCAAGCTGGTACAACCACTCTGGGAATCAGTCTGACAGAACCTCAAAAAATTGGACATAGTACTACCTGAGGACCCAGCTTTATCACTCCTGGGCATATACCCAGAAGATGTTCCAACATTTAATAAGAACACATGCTCCACTATGTTTATAGCAGTCTTATTTATAATAGTCAGAAGCTGGAAAGAACCCAGATGTCCCTCAACAGAGGAATGGATACAGAAAATGTGGTATGTTTATACAATGGACTATTACTCAGCTATTAAAAACAATGACTTTATGAAATTCTTAGGCTGGAATGGATGGAACTAGAAAATATCATCCTGATTGAGGTAACCCAATCACAAAATAACACACGTAATGCACTCACTGGTAAGTGGATATTAGCCCCAAACTTCAGAATACCCAAGATACAATTCAAGACCAAATGAAGGTCAAGAAGAAGGAAGACCAAAGTGTGGATGCTTCAGTCCTTCTTAGAAGGGGGAATAAAATACTCACAGAAGGAAATAAGGGGAACAGTGTAGAGCAGAGACTTAAGGAAAGGACATCCAGAGTGCCCCACCCACGCATCCATTCCATATGTAGACACCAAATCCAGACACTATTGCGGATGTCAAGAAGTGCTTGCTGATAGGTGCCTGATATAGCTGCCCCCTGAGAGGCTCTGCCAGAGTCTGACAAACACAGATGTGGATGCTTGCAGCCAACCATCAGACTGAGCACGAGGTTCCCAGTGGAGGAATTAGAGAAAGGACTAAAGGAGCTGAAGGGGTTTGCAATCCCATAGCAAGAACAACAATCTGGTTGGTATCAACTAATCAGATCCCCCAAGCTCCCAGGGACAAAACTACCAACCAAAGAATATTCGTGGAGGTAACCATGGCACCAGTTGCATAAGTAGCCAAGGATTGCCTTAGCAGAAATCACTGAGAGGGGAGCCCCTTGGTGCTGTTAAGGCTTGATGCCTCAGTGTAGCAAAATGGTAGGGAGATGAGGTGGGAGTGGGTGGGTGGGTGAGCACCCTCATCAAAGGGGGATGGGATAGGGGGTTTTTGGAGGGGAAACCAGGAAAGGGGATAACTTTTGAAATGTAAATAAATACAATATCCAATAGGAAAGAATATGGGCTCATGAGAAGAAAGAATAGCTTTAAAAGACTAATGATTAAATGTGACCAATACTAAAATTGTTTTGAAAATGTATTTTTATTTTATGTGTGTGAGTGTTTTGCCTGTCTAAGTATGCATCTACACTATGTGCATGTTACACCCAGGGTAGTCAAGTTTCAGATTGTGGTGTACCATCAGGGTGGAGTTGAGAGCTGAACCCTGGTCCTATGTAAGAGCACAAGTGCTCCGACCCACTGACCCATCTCTTCAGTTCTCAAATACTAGAATTTTTATCATTTACTTTTAATGCTTCTATTTGAAATAAAATTAAACTACTTTTCATTTTTTCATTTCCTTTCTCTAGTCCCTTCCAGCTACCTTCTGTAAACCTTTCCTATGATCTGCCATGTTCTCAAGTTGTTATCCTGCCTTCCATGTTAACATATCCATCAATGTTGCCCCTGTTCTAGTCTTACATATGCAGCCATTTCTAGTAGAGAAGATGTCATGGCTTGCAGGCTTTCTGGTATTCTGGGTTGCACAGTCTTTCCACTCTTTCTTTCTCGGTGGTTCCTGAGCCACAGAACATTTTAAAATAGAAGTTTCCAAACCTTCGGTATAAGGAAAATTTGGTATTAATTTTTCATAATATATCTAAGGTCAAATGAAATATCTATAATTTCTATTTATTTGATTTGACTCAAAAACATTTACGTCCCAATGAAAAGCAAACATTTTTATTTCCCTATAACATTACCATGATCACTTATTGTGGAAGTGTGTGTTAGTTGGACACTATTTGACTTCTTGGATTTTAAATCAAATAGACATGCTGCCAGTGTTTCCAGTTCTGTGTGGATTTCTGCTATGCTCGCCATCAGAGCTGTGGCCCAAACCCAGCTTCAGAATTCATCATTCCATTGTACTATGCTCTTCTCTAGTGCTGAAACGGGCATCAACTCTTGGTGGGAGAGGCTAAATTTTCGTAACTAAAAATAAAATATATTAATAAAAATTAAAATGCCCAGTTCCCGCATGCCCTCTTCCTGTCACCCTCCATGAACCTCCTTGAGTTGTCGTTCTCAACCTTCCTAACAATGCCCCCCCCTTTAAGACAGTACCTCATGTGGTGACTCTCGAATATAAAACTATTTTCTTTGCTATTCATAACCGTAATTTTACTACTGTTGTGAATCATACTGAAAATAGCTGTGTTTTCTGATGTCTTTGGTGACCCTTGTGAAAGGGTTGAGAACTGCTGTTCTAGATTCATCTAATATGATTAGCATTACTCTAAATCAGAAAGCAGATAAGAATGAGAGAAAATGAAAATAAACTGTAGGGTTGAGATGGTTCAGAACACAAAGCACCTGTTGCTCAAGGCTGACATGCTGACTTCAGTCCTTGGATCCCAGGGTGGAAGGAGAGAATGACTCTTGTGGGCCAACCAGATCCCCTAGGGCCCCCAGGGACTAAGCCATCAACCAAGGGGTACACATGGTTCCAGCCACATTTGTGGCAGAGGAATGCCTTGATGGGCATCAGTGGAAGGTGAGGTTTTTGGTCCTATGAAGGCTCGATAGATGCCCAGCATGGGAAAATTGAGGTGGGGTAGGTGGGAGAGGGTTGAATGGAGGGGCGTCCTCATGGAGGCAGGGGAGGGAGGATGGATTGAGGGTTTTCTTGGAGGGGGGAAACCGGGAAAAAGAATAACATTTGAAATGTAAATGAAGAATATATTCACTAAAGTAAAAAGTTGTTCTGTGACATCTACATGCGTTCTCCCCCTTCTCCTCTCCCACCTTGTATTGCTTGGGAGCTGCTGAGCCACCTGTAAACTCAGGACACCCAGTTGTTTATTCCATCCTGTGTTCAGTTGCTCAGCGCACTATAGGATAATTTATCTCTTCTCTTTATAAATTCTATAGCCACAGAAGCCACATTTTAGCACTGCTGTGTTTCCAGCAAGGGGCCTGGTGCAGTGTGATTGACAGGAAAACGGAATGAATGAACAGAAGCCATCATCCTCTTACCGTAAGGAAACAACTGACTATGGAATTCTGGACAGCACGGTAAGCAACCATAACCATAGTGTGGATACAACAGTGGAGTCAACCAGAGCGAATAGATGAGAACAGAGTCTGGCTGCTTCAAGGGCAGTTACTCAATCATTTCAAAGCACAGAGGACAGGCACAGAAGTTGCCTCATTCTTAAGACTGCTTAATCTATAGAGTTCGTTGTAAGTTCAGCCTGAATGTGCTTAAATGAAAGGGAATTGAGAGCAGATCAAAGTGCAACAGGCTGCAGGATAATTGTATACTTGCTACGATGCTGTCACTAATTAGAGCACAGCTCAATGAACTCGGCTTTGGGAACTGCTCCTGTGGTAACTAGCAGACACATCTGTGTGTACCAATCTGCATATTTGCTCATTTGCCAAAAATGTAAAGTGGAGCCCTGAATTAGCTCAGTTCACTCAATCACTTTGAAGCTGGAGAATCAGCTGAATTGGCAAAATGCTTCTCCCTCTCCCCACATCAAGCTGCATTTCATTTGTATGAGAACCTTCAGAAGCACCAACATGACAGCAGATTGTCCAGAATAGTGAAGCAAGGAGGGCCTGCAGCTCTGGGCGTGTATGGAATACTCCTGCTTCTCCAAATAGAACCTGGGGATGGCACCGGGGAGGAGACAGGTCTTTTGAAGCTTTATATGTGTGCAGAATGCAAAACCAGTATTTTCTTAAAGGACAACCCCTAGGCAGTTTTGGCCATGTGTGTACTAATAGATCTAGTTCATGTACTTAAGAGTTGTGCTTCTGGGGACTGGAGAGATGACTTAGTGGTGAAGAGCACTGACTGGTCTTCTAAAGGTCCTGAGTTCAAATCTCAGCAACCACATGGAGGCTCACAACCATCCATAATGAGATCTGATGCTCTCTTCTGGGATATTTGAAGAAAGCTACAATGTACTTGCATATAATAAATAAATAAATCTAAAAAAAAGAGTTGTGCTTCTGACAGAATTCAAGTTGAGCCTTCATTAGATTTAGGGGGCATGCTCTCAAAGAATTTGTGTGATTCTTTAATGCTGTGGTCATTTTATTTTATCATAGTTCTTAAACCACATTAATGCTGCTGCTAAATAGCGCTAAATAATGCTGTTTAGACTTACTATTCAGCAATTGAAATTTTTATATTTGTGTTCTGTTTGGTACACACTCGGGACATCTTCAACTTTCTATAAATCAGCCTATGCTGCACTCTGTGGATGAGGCAATGTTATGAAGAAAGGGCTTGGTTTCTCTCTCACAATTCAGATAGAAAAACTCATAATGTTTCTGTTGGTTGACACAGAGTATAAGGAACTTTAAGTTACTGAATTACCTTTTGGGTTAAAAGTTTATTTCTGGTAAATGCCTTCACCAGCTACACCAGTTCCACTTGGGTTGTTAGGGAACAAAAATATTGGTCATTACATATACAAAAGATGATGGGAAGAAATCATAGGGAAGTGGTGGGGTCCTTCGTTGAAGTGGGATGCTGTTTTACTTTATTCTGAAACCATGGTCTTGGCACTGACTGGTCGCTCTCCCTGAAGCACTCTTCCCTTGGGTCCTATCGGAAATGGGACCACTTTGTCTTCAGCTTCAAGCTAAGTGGTGACTCCTCAGAGCACCAACGTGTGCTTCAAACTATTTCCTTGAAGTAATAACCATTCAGCAATCATTTATTGGAGCATAGGTTTAGGCAAGACCATATACTAAGATCCAGCATTTTAGCAGTGACCGAGACAGGCCTTATGCCTACAATGGGGCAAGTATACAGACTGGAGCAGCATAAGCAGTAGTTACCACCCCACCTCCACTGCGATGACCTGGGACTGTAGGTGTTGATGAGGGATGAATTCTGGATGCAGGAAAAGGAGACAGGTGTATGAGCTAGGGATAGGGTTGTGAGAACTAAGAATGTGGGACTTTTTCTAGAAGTAGCTCCCACTAATAAAGTTTGTGTTTCATCTTAAAACTCTGAAAACCTCAGAGCTCTAAAACATGTTTCATTTCTACCATGCTTGATATTTATTTTGTCAATAAATAAATAGTTTGTGACAAACTAGTCACCTGGGAAGAGAGAATCTCAATCGAGGAAATGCCCCCATCAGATTGCTTATAGGCATGCCTTTAGATTGATTATTGATTAAAGTAGGAGGGCCCAGACTATTGTATGCAATACCACTTCCTGAGCAAGTGGTCCTGAGTGTCCTAAGAATGTAGGCTGAATAAGCCATGGGGAACCAACCAGTCAGAAGAATTCCTCCCTGGCTTCAGTCTCTCTGCTCCTGCTTGAGTTCCTGACCTGAATTTCTTCAGTGATTGACTGTGATGTGGAAGAATAAGCCAGATAGACCCTTCCTTTCTCAAGTTGCTTTGGGTCAGCGCTTTAGCATCGCAACATGGAGGCAAACAAATGCATGTATCACTCTGTGTGGTCTAATTACATACCCTTAGAGTTCTGTAACAATGCAAGGAGCACCCATGTTGTTTCTCACATCCACAGCAGGGAGGTTTCTGATATCCTGCCATTCTCTTGGATCACTTTTAGGTTTTGGTGTCTTCCAACAAAAGGCAGACTCATTGGTCACTGTATTCATAGCTGTGATGGTTTCATCATGTTATATATTTCTCCTGCTCCAAGAGGATGCAGCCACCGAAAGAAGGTAAATAATAGCCAAAGGAGAGGATGCCTGCGGATGGTATGTCACCACCTGTTGGTCAGGAAACAGAACTCGGGCACAGGATGGCTTTGTTTGGTAGAGATGGGGTGGCAGTGGGCACAGGTAATGCACCCTTCACTAGCCTGATGGATCCCTGGTTAATCTGGTTAATCAAGGTCTACTCTCTGTTTTAAATTTAGTGCCAAGTGACACCCAGTGGTCACTCTTTGTTTGAAGCATCAGAAGCAACAGAGCATTTATATTTGTCACCCGTTTATTTCCATGCTGCCACCCGGTAATCATCTAGCTGAATGCCATTGGGAGACAGAGCATCTCCTTCCATGCAGTGGCCATATCTTCTCCTTTTCTGTCTGTTATTAGTGTATGTCATACATACATCATTCTAAAAAATGGATAGGGAGAGAGCAAGACTTTCTAGGATGCATCTCAGCAATAAATGGCAAGTGAATGCTCATGAGAACTGGCTATTTTCATAATCATACCTACATTCTTGGGGTGTGGTATCATGCAGCAGCTGTTGTCTAGCTTATATCCTCTATTGATAAAGTACCAGGGCAATCAAAGCCAAAAGTGAAACATCAGAGCATCAAGTTTGCCCACCTATAAGTCTAATGATAATAGAACAATTCGAGGATGCATTACTGTGTAGTAGCAATAGTTGAAAATAGGTTTTGGAATTTCACTCATCACAGATGATGTGACTATGTTCTTATCAAGTGATTTATAACAGAATATTATTTTGACTAGCAAAGCTTATACACCGAGGAATGGACTTTATTTGATACTCGTTATTTTTATGGCATTAACAACGTCTGAACACAAAAAGATACCCGAATCTCTACTTACTTAAACCTTTTAAATCAGTCTTACAATGTGGTTAGAATGAAAAAGTTGATGAAGGTATGTATGTAAGGAGAATTCTGTCTCTTGCTTTTGAACACTAGACCTCAATCTCTGTTTCACTTCCCCCTGGATATGATGCATAAGTGCTAGGAGTCCAATCATCTCATTTATTAACAGTGGACATCACATAGTCCTTGTAGAATTGCTATAAAGAACAAAGTGGGGTCATCACATATAGCAGAGATGTTTCTAAGGCCACAGGACTGCTAACATTCCCTTTTGAAAATTCCAAAGAGCTTCTAATTTTTTCGACAAGCTAAACTCAAATGACTCAAGTCTAGTTTCTTGCATCAAAACATAAGTGTTGAATAATAAAAATATGAAATACTCTGTTCCTATTAGGATATGCCTCATGTTAAAAGTCAGCAACTCCAGGCTTCATTTTCATTGTGAACATTAAACTAGACAAAAGCATGAGGCAAGCCTTTGGAAATATGACATAGATAGCACTGGCTAGTGTTTAATATCTGACAACTATGGTTTATATGTATTTTGGACAAGTTTTAGTTCTGAACAGGAAGCTAAATTGATTCCATAACACTTTGTGTGGCCAGCGCTTGAGGCCTGCTGACAGTCTTTGGTGAATTAAAGGTGGCCCAACTAAGCAATGCTAATAACAATAATAATAATTAGAGAGTTTCCTAAAAAACTAATACAAAGAAATGGAACATTCAAAGATATTGGCTAATACAAGTGAAAGCTCAGAATAAAAGTGAAAAAGTAGCGACAGATATTCCAGGCCCACAGTAAACGTGGAAACTGGGTAATTACAAGACAAGATAGAAGGGAGATCATGAGTAAGTTCTAAGAGAAAGAGCTATTTGAAATGATAAGATGGTAAACAATGGGAAATCCAAAACACAGTGTACCTGAACCTAATATCAGAATTTCAAAATACATGAATAAACCAAGTAGAATTAAGGAGAATGCCGCAATCACAGCAGGCATATGTACTCTGTAAGCAGAAAAAAAAGCAATTTAAAACACCCAGAAAGAGCCCAAATTTAATAGAACATGATAACCAACAACAGCAAAACCTCGTTCTTTTCAAGTGTCTGTGATTGCTCAGTAAGGCATGTGCTATGGTATAGAATGGAAACGGTAATATGCTCTTTGACAACAACGAACTAAATTAGAACCTAATTTACATAATATTACTTAAAAATGTCTCCATTTGGAATTTTAACACTTCATGTCTAAATAATTTGTGGGTAGAGAATAAACCATAACCAAATTAGATAACATTTTCAATTAAGTGATAGTAAAGTGACTATCTTTTTGTAAACCCAGTTATTTCCAGAAATATTTTTTTATATTTTTATTTTCTATATTCTTTGTTTACATTCAGTAGCCATTCTAATATCAGATAAAATTGACTTTCAACCCAAAGTCATCCAAAGAGACTTCTTGCTGGTCAAAGGAAAAATACACAAAGAAGAACTCTCAATCTTGAACATCTATGCTCCAAATGCAAGGGCACCCTCATTCATAAAAGAAACTTTACTAAAGCTCAAAGCACACTTTGCACCTAACACAATAGTTGTGGGTGACTTCAACACTGCACTTTCCTCAATGGACTGATCAGGAAAACAGAAACTAAACAGGGACACAGTAAAACTAATTGAAGATTTGAACCAATTGGATTTAACAGATATATATAGAACATTTTATCCTAAAGCAAAAGAATATACCTTTTTCTCAGCACTTCATGGTACCTTCTCCAAAATCAATCATATAATTGGTCACAAGACAGACCTCAACAAATATAAGAAGATCGAAATAATCCCATGCCTCCTATCAGATCACTATGGAGTAAAAGTGGTCTTCAATAGCAACCAAAACATCAGAAAGCCCACATACACATGGAAACTGAACAATACTCTACTCAATGATACCTTGGTCAAGGAAGAAATAAAGAAAGAAATCCAGAAATATTTTTTAAAAATTACTTTCAGAAATAATTTTCAGGAAAAAATCCAGAATGACAACAATAGCAATTACAGTAAAAGAAAAAAATGAAAACAAAACAAACACTCCCAACAAACCAGTAAACTCTCTAGAGAAATTCATAAGATTGATAAACATCAATTGAGATTAATAAGGAAGCCCGATGAGGAGGCACATACATGAAATTCCAGAACTTGAGCGAATGGGACAGGCTCGTGAGATTACAGTCAAGCACAAGGCGGTGCTTGGCAAAGCATGAGATCATCGAGGCTCCAGAGTGAGTCTATGTGAAAACACCGAATGACTTCCAAGGGAGAGGCAGCATAAACACAAACCAACAATGTCAAACACTAAAGAGGAGACATCACTGCAGATACCAAAGATATTAGTTGGATGCTGTGGTCTGAATGTTTGTGTCCCATTAAAAATTCCTGTTAATCATGAAGGTGATGACATTAAAAAAAGGAGATCTTATGTGGCCATCAGACCATGAAGAATGCTATCATGGACAGATTTGTATCTTATATAAGGTTTTGAGTGATCAAATTTGCTTCTTCTGTGCTTATTATATATGAAGGCTCAGTGCATTTCTTTGGTGGATGACGCAGAACCAAGCTGCCGGGGAGCTGGAAAGCAGAGAGAACAGACTTCAGGAACAGCTGGAGCTGTCAGTGCTTTGGCCTCACGTTTCTTAGCCTCCATAACTTTGAGAAATTAAATTTATCATTTATAAATTATACAATCTCAGGCATTTTGTTATAGGAACAAAGATATGAGATAGGGAAAAATATTAAATAAATTTTAACAGATTCAATGTAAAAATTATTTGACAGACACAAGCTGTCAGAGGTCATCAGGAAAAAACTAAAGGGGTAGGGTAGATTGCTTAGTTGGTAAAGTGTTTGCTATGAAGCATGAAGATCCAAGTTTAGCTCCTTATCCATCATGACAAGACTAGGGGTGGTTGTGAGCCTCTCTAAGGCTAGTGTAGGGTGTTGTGGAGGCTGGAAGATTCCTGTGGCTTGTTGGTCAGCGTAAACTGTTCCAGGTTCAGCAAGAGACCCCTTTTCAAAATTAAAGCTGAGAGTTACTGAAGAAGATTCTTGACATAATCCTTTGGTATGCATGTATATGCACACCAGCACACAGATGCCCCCACACAGGAACATGTATACATACACAGGAATACAAATCTTAACCCGTGTAAATAGCGATGTACCATGTTCATATGCTAGAAATTTAGTAGTGACAAGATGTAAAAATCTAAACAGTAAAACTCAAAAATGATGGACTCAGTATTGACTCTATTGACTCATTAAGTCAGTGCAATTCCAATTTAAAAAAAAATCCAAGCATATTTTCTTAAGGCAAGAAGGTTGAAAAAAAATCTTGCTCTGGTTATAAAATCTGTTAGTATATGGTGAAGCAAATCACTTTTGAAAAAAAATTGAAAAGCTCAAACTACTAGACTTTGAACCAGCAACCAGGGAGCCCATATGGGACTGACCTCTGCACAAATGTTACAGTTGTGTGGCTTGGTCTTCTTTTGGGACCCCTAACAGAAGGAGCAGGGGCTGTCTCTGACTCTTTTTGGGACCCTTTCCCTCTGCTAGTCCACCTCATTTAGCACTAATAAGAGAGGAAATGCTTAACCTTACTGCAACTTGATAGGGTTGATTGATAGCCCAGCCTTTTCTGAAGACAAACAGAAGAAGACTGGGGTGGGGGGTGGGTGAAAGGAAGGGTCTGTGTTTTCTTTGAGGATGATAAAATATTCAGAAATTATATTATACTGCTAGGCACACAACCTTATGACCATAGTACAGATATTCAACAGGTAAATTTTTTATGTGCTATGACTGATCTAAGTAAAAATCTCAAAGGCTGTTTCTGTCCTCACTGTGTTTTACCCCCTGGGTAGAGTGTTTCCTTCTTATTCATGCTCTCTGTCTTGATTCACCTTTATTTTTCTTTGTGATAGAATATCCTCTTATTCTCTTTATTTCTCAGATGTTTCCCTTTTTGTTTTTGTTGGCTATTTTGAGTTCTGGTTTCACTCTTTAAAATGGCATTGTTGTTCCTCAAGGTGCCTCATTAGGTCTCTTCTCTAAGAATCTTACCCCGAGCATTTCAGTTCCCCTTTCTGTGGTGATCTTTTACTGGTCTTTCTCCATGCTCCGCCCACAGCTTTGCCTCATCCCCTCGTTTCACTCCCTACCTCCCATCTAGCCATTCCTCAGGTCCTCAGTCTCAACTCATGCTGAACACTTTACCTTTGTCCCAAACTGCATTTTCTCTTCTTGCTTTTATTAGCTCAGGAAATTTGGCATCAGTCTCCCAGACAAGCTGTTTGCTTCTAGCTCGTTAGTAATAATTGTATATAACTTAGTCTTTTGGCATTTGACTCTTCCATGAGTGCTCAAGTGGCAGGAGAGGCCTGGAAGTCATTGTTCAATGCATTATCCAACTGCAGAATGGGTCCAGTGTTTAGTCTAAATGGTCAGCTAGACTGGTTTGAGTGACACTTGGGAGATTAGTGAGGCACACTTCTGAGTGTGTCTCTTCTGAGATGAGTGGCATGGAGAACAGCAACTGAAAGTTATGGATTTACCTTTGAATGTGGGTTGTACCATCTTGTAGACTGAGACTGCATGGGACAAAAATAGAAAGAAGAAAACCACTGATACAGGTTCGTGCTTGTGTTTACCATCCTCCATTTTGTGCTCTTACTTTATTTCTCCCGCGTATTCCTAGATGCCATGAGGTGGGGATACACAGCTTGCTTTTGCCATGTCCTGATACTACGACGTTCTGCCTCATGCCCATAATCATGGGATGGAGCCACCAAGCTGGGACTGAAACCTTGGAAGCTGTGAGCCAACATGAATTAGTCCTCCTTTGAATTATGTACCTCAGATATTTGACACAGTGATAGAGTGATGAAAAACTCTAATGCCATAGGTTTAGTCTTCATTGTCTACCTTAAAAAGAATTCCAAAGAAGTATAAAAATCTAAGTATAAAATATCCATTCTAATAAAAATATTGTTATTTTTATGACATATTTTTATTCATGTGTAATATGCATATGTGTGTGTGTGTGTGATGTGGTGGTTTATGTGCACGTGAGTGCACGTGCATATGGAGGCCAGAAGAAGGTGTCTGATTGTCTGGAGCTAGAGTTAATAGAGGTCATGAGCCACCTGACATGGGGGCTGGGAGCCTAACTTGGGTGCTCTGAACGCATACTCTCTTAGCTGCAGATCCTTCAGAATGACTCTTTTAAACCAGGTTAAAAAAGGTATCCCTAACTCAGTGTCTAGTATTTCTATTGCTACAATGAAACACCATGATCAAAAAGCAAGTTGGGGATCAAAGAGTTATTCAGCTTACACTTCTACATTGCTGTTCACCAACAAAGGAAGTCAGGACAGAAATTCAAATGGGGCAGGATCCTGGAGGCAGGAGCTGATGCAGTGGCTATGGAGGAGTGCTGCTTATTGGCTTGCTTCATATGGCTTGCAAAGCCTGCTGTTTTTACAGACCCAAGGATCACCAGCCTAGAGATGACACCACAGACAATGGGCTGAGCTCTCCCATATAAATCACTAATTAGGAAAAGGCCTTGCAGCCGGATTTTATGCAGGTATTTCTTAATTGAAATTCCCTCCTTTCAAATAACTCTAGTTCATGGGTCAAGTTGAGATAAGACTAACCAGCACACTCAGGAAAGGAGGACAGTGATCATGAAGGTAGAAAAATGTTCAAAACAGTTAAATACTTTAAACTCAGTTTCTCCCATATTACTTCCTGGACATGGCTCATGGATTTCCCAAATGATATTACAAAAAAGTGTGAGATATGTTTTTCTTGGAAATACCATCTCTTTCTGGTCCAGTCATTACTTCAAGTGACCAAGTAAAACTGCATCTGACTATCTATGAAATGAGATAGAGAAGATATAGCTATAGACAAGAGACTACCAATATTTATAACAGCAACAAAATGGAACTGTAGAAATCCATCGGGTCAGTAAACATATTGGATGCTTACAAAATCCAAAAGAACAGCAGAGTAGGAAGCATTCATTGAAGCAATCAGGAGAAGAGTGAGCTAAGAGTTCAAAGACCCCAAAATATACGCTGCAGGAATATCCCAATAAGGACTTTTCCAAGAAGCTGTACACAACATACATAAGATACATGCCATCCACAAAATGGCTTTCAAGAACTTACTTCAGATGACAAAGGAGTAGTAAAACCATAACACGTTACTTGGCATTTGTTTTTAGAAAGTCCAGAAAGAATTAAGATCTACTTTAGATCAGAGTTGATGTTCTTCAGTAGCTATGGAAACAGACTTAAATGGTACTTAGAGACAGTGAGGAAATTGGTGAGAAAAGTCATGCTGTGACCTCTACCATTAATTCTTACTCTGGGTTTTAGAGCAAAGAGTTGATGAGTTAAACAAAGGACTGAATATAAAACTAGATGTTGAATGATAAATCTTTGTGCTGGCCTTGTTACTGAAGAAATTACTGTTTCAGTAATACATGAGGATTTGCCAGCTTTCTCAGCAAGCATTTGCTAGTTCCCTTTTGTGTCCAGAGTTGTTTGGCCTGGCAAATCTTTGTCTGTAATGACAGATGTATACTCACTCATATTGGAGATCAATTTTCTGTGTTCTCATTGTTTCCTTAGAAAATCACATAGACATAACAATAGTGGTTCCTGCCTATAACCCCAGAAGCTGAGGTATAAGTATGGTTGTGAGGTGGAAGTCAGTGAAGGCTGAATGCTGAGTAACAGTTAATCCTTGGTTATCAGGAAATCCTGGACTACAGAGCAAGATCCTATCTCAATAAAGATACACACACAACTAAATAGCAAATAAACCAAACCAACAATGTCAGAAACAAAGAGCAGTCATAAGGAAATATGAATGAAAATTATTACTTTGAGAGATCCCATCTCACCCTAGGGAGAATGGCAAAGGAAGCAGAAGATGATAAATGCCGAAACAATGGTGGGAAAGAATAACCTTTATTTACTCTCCATAGACATATAAAATAATGGAGCACTAGGAAAAATCTACATAGGGGTGTCTAAAAAAAAACAACAACATAGAACTTCCACAGATATACTACTTCTGTGCATATGCCCAAAGAATACTATGGAGATATTTATTGCACACCTGAGTCCATTGCTGCTGGATTTAAAATAGCAAGGAATGGAATCATACCAACTGAGGGATAAATAATGAAATATGTCATATACATGTGTGCACACGCAAAATGACACATGCATAATCAAAGTTTATTCAGCTGTACAAAAATAAAGTTATAAAAATGTCTTGAGAATAGATGGAACTGGAAAATATTAAATGAGGTAGCCCAGGGTCAGAATAACAAATGCCTTATGTTTTTTTTGTACATAAAGGTACAAAAAAATTAGCCGCTACCTTTTATATATGCACATCTATGAGGGACTGGGTATATACAGATTCTAGGAAACTTGAAAGGGACCATTGAGAGGAAGAAGAGATTCTTATGGTGAAGTAGAAGTAGAAGGAGTATACTGTAAGTGGAAGGGTCCAAGCCATTGTTGAGGGATGCTCAGTACTGGAAGGGGAAGTATAGAGGAAAGGGTCAGCCAAAGCTCACCAAGTTTGAACAAGCCATAAAGAAGTCTGGATAATAATAAACCAATCACAAAATAAAATAAAATGTAAGAGTTTGGATGGAGGCAAGGCTATTTCCAGAAGACATACATTATGTTTGCCAGCAGACCCCTGAAACCCTCTAAAATTACAGGCTTTTTTTTTCACTGCCCTTGGTTGCCTACAGAACTAGATGGTAAGACACTATTGATGAAGATACTACACACATTGGTTGTAGGACATAAATAAATAGAACTGGAACTTGGATCCTGTATTGGCTAGTTTTGTGTGTCAACTTGACAGGCTGGAGTTATCACAGAGAAAGGAGCTTCAGTTGGGGAAGTGCCTCCATGAGATCCAGCTGTGGGGCATTTTCTCAATTAGTGATCCTTTGGGCTGGTGCTCTTGGGTTCTATAAGAGAACAGGCTGAGCAAGCCAGGGGAAGCAAGCCAGTAAGAAACATCTCTCCATGGCCTCTGCATCAGCTCCTGCTTCCTGACCTACTTGAGTTCCAGTCCTGACTTCCTTTAGTGATGAACTGCAACATGGAAGTGTAAGCTCAATAAACCCTTTCCTCCCCAACTTGCTTCTTGGTCATGATGTTTGTGCAGAAATAGAAACCCTGACTAAGACAAATTGGTACCAGCATAGTGGGGTATTCCTGTGACAACCTGACCATGTTTTGGGGAGGATTGTGGAAGGACTTTGGAACTTTGAGCTAGAAAAGCTGTGGAAAGTTCTGTAGGAGCTTGGAAGACAATGTTACAAACAGTACAGAAGATGGAGGCCTGGCTTGTGAAATTTCAGAGGGAAGATTAAAGACTCTTAAAGTGGCCAGGTTTTGATTGTGAAGATTCTGTGGTTTTGGTTAGCTGGGGCTGAAGAATCAGCTGTAAGTAACAAGATACCAGAACCACTAAAGAAAACCTTTGTGTTACTGGGACTATTGATGCTGGTTAGCTGGAGCTAAGAAATTAGCGGTGATTAAGAAGAGACCAGCATCACTGAGATGAAATCTTCTTGGAAGTGTTTTCTGAGAGCACAGAGAGTGTGTTTCAGAGATAACCACAGTTGTATTTTGTGCTGTGGCTGGACTTGGTACTGTGTAAGAGTCACCCAGATGGCACTGGTTTTGAAGGCATGAAGGGGTCATGAAGAGCAGCTGAGGCTCTTGGCACAATGAGAGGCCACGGAAGGCCATTGGTGAAGGTGCAGCCTCAGTTGCAATTGATGGCCCAGGACTTGAATGGGTCATGCATAGGAGCAGAGGTTTGTCACCATGAAGAGAGCCTATGAGAGACTATTGGTGAAGCCTAATTACAGTAGAAGTCAACAGTGTTTTGGAGATGCCAGTACCATGTGATGACCACCGAGAACAGCAGCAGCAGTGGAGTACAGGCAGCTGGAGCCTAGAAGACAAGATGTGTGCTACAAAGAGCAGGACTGAAGAAGTGACTCAAGCCCTTGGAGGAGCCCAGAAGATTGTGAGTTGGATCCCAGACATTGGACATTTGGAGTTTGAGTTTTGATTTTGGTTGTGACTGTGCCCTGATATGTTTCACTCTTGAAGGAAGAAAGTATTTTAGTGGAGCCCACAGTTAAAAGACTTTGAACTTTTAAAAGACTTTGAATTTTAAAGATATTGGACATTTTAAGGTGATTGAACTTTTAATATGTAAAGACTGTGGGACTTTTAAAGTAATTTAGATCTTGGGGATGAATAAGAAAGTAAGGGTTGAGGCTTAATAGTGATGTGTTTGTGTGTCAAGTTGACAAGGGGTCAATTGTACTGGCTAGTTTTGTGTGTCAACTTGACACAGGCTGGAGTTATCACAGAGAAAGAAGCTTCAGTTGGGGAAGTACCTCCATGAGATCCAGCTGTGGGGCATTTTCTCAATTAGTGATCAAGCGGTGAGGGCCCCTTGTGGGTGGTTCCACCTTTGGGCTGGTGCTCTTGGGTTCTATAAGAGAACAGGCTGAACAAGCCAGGGGAAGCAAGCCAGTAAGAAACATCCCTCCATGGCCTCTGCATCAGCTCCTGCTTCCTGACCTGCTTGAGTTCCAGTCCTGATTTCCTTTAGTGATGAACTGCAACATGGAAGTGTAAGCTGAATAAACCCTTTCCTCCCCAACTTGCTTCTTGGTCATGATGTTTGTGCAGGAATAGAAACCCTGACTAAGACAGATACCTATTCAGTAGGTCTCATAATACCAGAAAGAACTAGTCAGGATGCTGGAAGAGAATTGTTCTTTCTAATCTCATTCAGGAGTGGGCCCTGTATATGCAACAATACAAACAATCCATGGCAGATGAGCCCATTGACACAATAGTGGCAAATCTGTTACATGGATAGATCACTGCTTTCTCCTTGTATTGGATGCCTGCTCTGATGGAATTCAATTTTGGTGCTGTAAACCCTATCACCATCACCCTTTCCAATGCTCAGGGAGTATCATAGGAGAGAGAGAGAGAGAGAGAGAGAGAGAGAGAGAGAGAGAGAGAGAGAGAGAGAGAGAGAAGAATGTTAAGAGATGGAGGATAGGTGTAGAATGCTCACATCTGGGGTCATGGATACTGCTCTAGTAAATTTCTAGAAGGTGGACATTACCTACATAGGATCTGCACAAGATCTGGCTTGTCAACACCCTGTCATGGAAGAAGGATACAAATCTTGGATATCACCTCTCCCTGATGATTTATACAGAGGTGATGGTTAATGGGAGAAAGAGGTGTATTTGTCTGTGGTGTAGCCTATGCCCCCTTAAACTAAACCTTACCTATTCTGCTCCTCTGAAAAACCCTAATAAATCTCATTGACTCACACACAAAAGGACAAGAAAACAATAATGGGGTGGATAGAAAGACAATGGGGGTCGATCAGTCAGGGTGTGAAAGGGGCAAAGCTGGGTGAGGGGGAGGGTGCAAATGATAATAATGCATTATGTCATGTATGAAAATGTCACAACGAAGCATTACTACACACAATTAACATATGCTAATAAAACACAAGAGATACCTTCAAAACTGACAACAAGCCCCTAAACCAACAACCAACAGCAGAAAGAAGACAACCAATGAAAGGGTGACATAGACCACATTGGTCTCCATTTAAGGACCAGGTCTGATTTTGAAAACAAGTCCATAAGGCACCAGCTCCAGGATCAGAACTTAAGTCCCAGGAACTAGGCCATAAGGCACCGGCTCTAGGATTAGACCAAAAGTCCCAGTAACAAAGTTATAAATACTCCTCCCAAAGAGCAGTCTGGGGATAACCACAAAATAGGGAGGGGCCCTCTGTGCTGGGCTGCCCAATTGCATCCTATCGTTAAATGTCCATGACATAGGAATGCAGACCACTGATCACCCATGATGCCCTAGCAACCACCAATGAAATTTTAGATTATCTAATCCTTCTATAGAGTTCCCCTAATTCCCTTTAAGAAGACCTGCTCACCTTTGTCTAGGGTGGCCATTTCAAAAAATGGTTGACACCTGGCATGCTAGTTGTTTCTGTAGAATAAATGGTTTTTGTCTTTGTGTACTGAGTCTGGGGTCTTCCAGTGATTTTCAGACCCTTTCACTACCGGGATGTAGAAGGTTATATGTTTGAGACCTGTTACCTGTGGAGAGAGCTCATATGAGGATTCCTTTTGCACTCCTCTGTGTCACATCTGTAGTGAAGTGTCTATGGATCTCAGTAAGCTTTGATCTCTATGGTCACAGACAGCATTCAGGACAATTGTGACAAAAATCACCCAGGAAAATATTTGACTGCATATGGAACTAGTGGCTGGTACAGTGACCAGCAAAGAATATGTGGTAAGTAAATGCAAATCATTTATTTACAGCTCTAATGGTCTAGGGATTAACAAAAAAGCTAATCACATATTTAGCATCCGTTTGGCAGTGATTTTTGTGTGTGTGATGAATGTATCAGTAAACAAAACTTCAAATCTAAATATAGCCAGCAAAGAGCAAACACTTTTTACTCACAAAGAACTTCCACAGTAGGCCAAATGGCTGGGTGTGGGGGTTTGTCTTCACAGTATGCTCTATGGCTCAAATTTCCACACCTCTGTGGAAGTGTGACCTAATCTTCACAGAGCCCATCTTCTGAGGCCTATTCTCTGGTTGTCAATCCTTTGTCTCAAGAACCTCTTTTAATGCTGACATTGAATCCCCCCCCCCCTTCCCAGTCTCAAAAGTACCTGCCAAGGGGCAGAGCAGAAATTAACCGAAGGTTGTCTGTGGGGTGAAGCTCACCTAGCCACTGCACAGCTTTGAGCATTCTTCATCACCTTTTGTCCTAGGGGTGACCTTGAAGGAGGAGCTGCTGTCCTGCCATTTTTTGGGAGTTAAGAAACTTGATACTCAGGGACTCAGAAGTAGTAAGGTCCTGGGTGTACTTGAACCCTACTGCATTACTGTTATTTTGTTCTACTCTGGGGTAATATACTAGAAAGTTAATTTCCTTTATGTCTTTATGCATTTTTTCCCCCTTGTGGACACTTAAAAATTCAGTTAAATCCCTTCATCTCTTACAGAAGGAGGCTTCCAGATTTTTAAGTCCTTTGACTTTGGAGCATTGCTGCACTCTCAAAAGTTCCTTTAATCCTTTTACTAAGATATATATTTTTTACTTTCCTCCTTTTCAAAAATGATAGTGTGATTTCTCAGACATTGAGTTTATTCTCATGCAAAGTGAAAGCTAGAGAACAACGTGTGCTCCCTGCCTCCCAGGCCATCCTGTCTGTGCCCCAGTGCTGTGAAAAGCTTCCTTTCCCCTCCACTGGGCTGTGGGGGAAGACACCCGCTCTGTCTATCCCTCCATCAGGGCTGTTGGCTAGCTATCATTTTGTAAGGTAGTTTAGTCCTCAGAAAGCTCTGCTCCTGCTCTTTATCTCGGTCTTTAGAACATTTCTTTTCTTGCTATTTTATACACCTACTCCACGGTTGTGTTCTAAAACTTGATTGTATAGAAATGGCCTAGATGTGCTCATGTTGAACACACAAATAACACAAATTCCTTCAGGATTTTGGAGAAAGGGATTTGGATACTGTTGTAACTGTAATCTGCTGTTAAGGTTGCATCCATTATCTGGTACTGAGCTGGGGAAGCTGGCAGAGAAGGACAAATGTAAAAGACAGTGCCCACTGAGGTCTGTGTTCTCTCCAGTGCACTGAAATGCTACCCTCTAGTGAGGTGGTGTTGGGGGGGGACTTTGATGTGAGTGATAGAAGAGGACATGGAGAGGAGATTACTCTCTGTGACTCTGAAAGTGAAAGATCCCTGAAGGGGGAGACCCTTACTCAAATCTAGGGATGAAAGGACACCCAAGGAATTCACAGGAGACCATTCTTGATTCAAACGCACGAGGTTTATTCTGGAGAAACCAGTGCACTGGTGGGGTTGTCTCATAACCACACAGAGCCAGAGGAGATTGACCCCCAGTAATTGCAGCTGGGGGGTGTATAAAGGAAAAATCGTAAGGAGTAGGCAAAAATTCATGTCTTAACAGAAGGTTACAGATTAGCTTGAGTAAACATTCATCACAAGGAACAGGGAAGTAGGCTAAAGTTCATGTCTTAACTGAAGGTTACAGATAATCTGGAGCAAACATCCTTGGCATTGTATAGTTGAACATTGGGCCGGTCATCAGATGTGTCAAGAATGTAGTGAGCTAGTTCCGGAGGCAGGGTGGGCTATCTCTTGAGGCCAAAGGTCTCAAGCTGAGGGCGGAAAAGCAAATTACTCAGTGACTCAGTGCTAAGTTAATTGCTGGGGTCTTTCAAAAGCAGGACTTCACTAGAAGTCTGATCTGCTAGTATCCTGGAGGTGGGCTTCACAGTCTCTAAAACTGAAGAAGAAGCATTTGTTTCAAATACCTAGCCTGGGGTAGAAATGATTGCTCAGCAGTTAAGAGCAGTTGCTATTCTTTCAGAGGACCTAGGCTTAGTTCCCAAAACCCATATGGCAGTTCACAACCATTCATAATTCCAGTTCCAGAGGACCCAAAACCCTCTTCTGATGTCCATAGGTACCAGACATGGACATGGTATACATTCATACATGCCAACAAGCACTCATACAACAAACTAAAATAATGCAAATAAATAGAAAGGTACCTAAACCACAGAATTTTTGCTTCAGCAATCTGAGCGAAGATCAGGGACACCTACAGTAAGTCCTGTGCAACTTTCTTCATGGAAATGTGAACAAATGTCCATTTATTTCACATATGGCGCCAAAGTTATGATTCCACTGAGAGCTAGCTTGGTGAACTAATGATTTATTGGAGGTACATATGAGTGGCTTGGCTGAAGGGCCACATGCAGGAAAAGAGGTTTGTAGCAGCTAATTATGTTACACAAAAACCTGTTTACAATGTCCCGCCTGTAGGCTAAAGGAAATCTGCCCCCGGCTGGCTCTGATTGGGAAATAAAGTTGCCAACAGCCAATGGATGGGCAGACAGAGGCGGGACATTTAGGATTCCCAGGTAAGAAATGCAGGAGAGGAAAATAAAGTGTCCGCCATGAGAGGAGAGGGTCTTAGGACAAGCCTGAGGAGGGGAGGCAGAAACATATATGCAAAGGGAAAAGCAGTCCCATGGGGATGGCTGCCCAGAAAGAACCAGGGCAGCAAAGATAAAATACAGATTTAGTAAGTGTTGACTCAGGACTACTGAGGGGAGTGTTTGTTAGCCAGGGGGAAGTCTGGAAGTGCCTGTCCACTGAGCTAGTTAAGGCATATTAAAATAGAAAGATTGTGTGTGTGTATCTTTTTCATGAATCCAGAGCTCTTGGGTCGTGCAGAGCAGCATGCGCACTTGCCAGGAGAATAGAGCTGACCTTTAAATGTTTACCACTACAGGGGTTACTTAAAGGAGAAAATGAATTGGAAAGCCCACTCTGAAAGAGTTAACTCAGGAACCTTAAAAAGATCAGAGGCTGGATTGCATTCCTCAAACCACAAGGGGGTAGGAGGAGGCCTGCCTAAGGGTTGGTGTAGGTACTGACAGTGTATAGGTCTGTTACCAAGGCAACAGCTGCCATATACCCAGAATTCAACGGCCCACCTTTACCTGTGATTACATCATCATCCGTATATAACCGGGCAGCGTTTCTCCCCTGCTCCCTTTTCTCTCTTTCTTTCCTTCCTTCTTCCTCATCTTAAATAAAGTCCCACGTGGAACTGTTGGGCCTGGTGTATCTCATTGGCCGACATCTCCACCGCATCCCCGTGGCCTGCGCGCTTGCTGCAGGCAGACAGGTAACCTGTGCTGCAGGAGTAGGCAGACAGACCTTTGCGCAGAAAAACCAACAGCGGGGACGCATTCCGAAGGACTGACCGCTGGCCACCGACCTCATCATCTAACAACCAATTAGTTCTAATGTAACACTATTCTGCCAATCACACTGTGCTTAATGGTGGCGGCCCTGAGGAGGGTATAAATCCCGCTCAGCACAAGACAAGGGGTCATTCTCTCTTCGTGCGCAGAGCGGCCCCAGCATGCTGGTTACAATAAAAATTCCTCATGCATTCTGCATTGATTCCATCTCCACGTGGTTCATTCAGGGGGCCCAGTAAGTTAAGACAGTTCAGGTTTTACAACCACAGAATGGGTGACAAGTCACAATTGCTGTATCCCTGAAGGACTCGGGTCACCTCGCAGGCAGCTTTATTTAAGAACTCTCCCCTCTTCAGCCATCGCTGATGCTTTTATAATCTTGCGGAGGGGGCATTGTGAACCCCATTAGTTTTCTGAGTTTCCTGAGTCTTAGGAGCTTCTGCCTCTTTGAGAAGGAAGAAGCTATACAACATTGGAGGGCAGGATCTGGTCTCTGATCAACCAAACGTCAGCGCTGGGGGCTGGGCATATAGCTCAGTGGTAGAGCACAAGGTGAACATGCACAAGTTCTTTCTTCCTGACACTGAAATAAACAGCTATGTTGGAGTTTCAAGACTAACTTGTGGCTTGAGAGATGAGTATTAGCGTGTTGGAATGATTTAAGGACTTGGCTAGAGCCAATCTGTGAGACAGCCCCACTGTTGTGATCACACAAAGAGAAAGAGGTTAGAGACTATGGTATGCAGCGTAGGGGAAGGGGTGCCCAGGCGGGCCTGTTCCCTCCAGGGCACCAGACACACATTGCACATTGGCATAGTATAGAACAGAGTTTATTCAGGGCATGGGATGGTGTAGTTAAGAAAGGCAGCAGAGGCAGAGAAAGGCAGAGAGAGGGAGAGAGTAGAGAAACTGAGGCCAGCCATGACCACGTGGAGAGAGGGGGAGGGGAGGAGAGCCTAAGAGGACAAGGGAGAGGCTGAGAGTGAGAGAGGTGAGAGGAGTAAGAGGTAAGAGAGAGAGGAGGGGTTGAGTGTTCCCCTTTATAGTAGGCCAGGCCTACCTGGCTGTTGCCAGGTAATTGTGGGGTGGAACTTAGATTCCTAACACCCACGCCCTTTTCTCAGTCGATTTTTTTTTCTGCCACACAGACACATCACAATTTATAGTCTGTAACAGTAGATTCTTTTGGTTTTTGAAACGAGTGTGGGAGACTTCAATTCTTTCTAATCCTTCTCCATCACATTTTTCACTAAAGGTCCACACTGAAGGAAAGGGAAATATATAGACCTGAAGATTCTGTCATATTCTATTTTTCACCTAACACCTACATGGAAAGCTGACAAGGGTTGGAGCATTACGATGGAGTTTTATAATCTCTGTGACTTCGCCTGCCTGTCTCTACCCCTTCCGCCATCGCCATCTCTGGATCCTCACCCGTTCCTTCTGTTGTTTGTCTGGAAACAGGGATCTTGCTCAGAGGTCCTGGTTGGGCTGGAGCTCACAAGTAACCCAGTCTCACCTGACACGTGCACTGACTCTGCACTTTCTTTGTCTGTGGAGTTGGGATTACAGATGGGGTTTACCATGCCCAGCTGAGAGTGTGCTTTGTTTATGCAAATAGTAAGCAATGTTCATATAGTCACAGGCACTCTTTATGTCTCTTCTTTGGCTTTTCATTTTTTCCCCATTGATAAAATATCTTTTCCCATCTGGAGAGAGCTTGAGCTTGGCTTTATATCCTTTAGCAGCAATAACACTTTTGGAAGTGAAGAGAGGAGAATGAGCTGTCCCCGGAGAAATCGTTTTCTTAGCCACTGGCTGCCAGCTCTAGAGATAACTATGTTTGTCTCCACAGTGACGGAGCAGGAGTGTGCAAGAGAACCCTCTGAGGGTTTGCTTGGATAACAAACATTATACGCCATGGCTCCCAAATGCATACTTACTTAATGCCAAAAATTTGACAAATATTTCCAGACAAGTAAGAGGAGGCCGATAGCTTCTAAATTAAAATAGATGAAGATTAACTGTGGGTGAAATGAGGAGCCCGGGTTTATTTTCCAAGGGTTAATTTGAATAAAAATATCTCTGCTATCTCATGTTTATTACCAGTGATATGTATCTGTGTTAATTGCTTTCCATTTATGTGAAAGGCAGCTTGAAATGTGCTAACATGTGAAACAAATGCATGCAGATTTCCTTCATTTGGGCCAAAATTTTATGTCCTATTTTCCAAAAATGTATTTCTTCCAGGAAGAAGTCAAGTTATGTGGCCAGATATGATAAGAGTCTGAACTGCACATGGCTATTTATAAAGTACCCTGTGTCTGCCATCTGTTCCCCCACATTCATCTCTCCTGAGCCCCTCTTTCCTAAAATTCTAGCTGTGACTTGGAGTGAATGTCACATCTTCATCCCTGGCTATTTTCCTGCTTCTGCTGAGATTCCCTTTGAGCATCTGAGATCACATGAGGATGTCTAATGGCGTCGCAGGCACCCTATCCACATCCTAACTTTATATTTGGCTTTTTAGGATTTAATTTTGTCCTTCCACTGACTCAGAACATAATGTCTCCAAAAGCTTCTCTTGCTTCCACTCTGGCCTGGGGAGCCAACGCTCCTGAAGGCTGTCAGAGGCCCTGCTGGAGCTGGGACACCACTGCTCACCCTTGGCCATGCAGGCTTGCTGCCTTCACCCGTGGCCATGCAGGCTTGCTGCCTTCACCCGTGGCCATGCAGGCTTGCTGCCTTCACCCGTGGCCATGCAGGCTTGCTGCCTTCACCCGTGGCCATGCAGGCTTGTTGCCTGTTGCTGGGCTTGCAGTAGTTTTCTCAGCTCAATCTGAATCCAGTGTTAAGGCATTGAATTTTAGATCAACACGATTTTGCTGTGGTTACAAAAAGCAATTACCTTATTTTATTTTAATGTGAAAAGTGAGATTAATGATGAATCGTTTTCATAAAGGTACATAAAAATACAAGTAGTTAAAAGATTTTTACCAATTTTTGTGATGAATTCAGGACATGGAAGCAAAAGGACTAATGAAAAGACTAAAAAGAAGACTGCAAAAGCAATAACATTCCCCACTTTCTTTTCTAAATATTGGATTTTATTAGTCCCAAGATAACTAGGTATCAATTTGCACTGTCATGACAAAATACCACAGAAATGAATAGTTAAGCAATAGAAACCTTTAAATCTCAGAATTATAAGTACAGAGGCAAGAAGACCACAGATTTAAAGCTAGCTTAGGCCTTATAACAAAAGTCCACTCACAAAACAAGACCAGGAGCCTAGAGACAGAGTTCATTCAGCAGGGATCCTGCTATGGCCATATAAGAATCCAAATCTGAATCTCCAGGGAAAGAGCTGAGCATGAGCATGAATCCAGACATAGAAAGATTGGCAAGATTTTCTGGCTGCCGACTGAGACCCAAGTTGAATGAGAGAAACTTCTTCAAAGGAATAAGGCTGAGAGTGATATTCTGGTTTCCTGTGTCCACAGGCCTGTATTCTCTCCAACACATGCATACATATACCATACACAGAGGCACGCACACACACACACACACACACACACACACACACACACACAGACATTCACATACACACAGACAAAATACATACCTTGAAGCACAGACACAAAAACTCATATACAAATACAGAGGCACAGATACATACACACATACAAACACACATACAGACATACAGACACAAACACTCACATGCAGACACATATGTGCACAGACATACACATATACAGAGACGCATATGTGCAGATGAACATGTAGACACAGATACATACATGCACAGCCACACCCACAGGAACAGTCACACAACAACAACATAGTCATGCAAAACCACACAGCCATGTAGCTACAGAGACACAGACAAAGGTACACACACACACACACACACGTAAAAGAAAATAAAAATGAAATACCCAACAATCCTTAATAAAAAAATCCAGTAATGTCTTTTTTAATGCATTTGTTACTTTTTGATATTATATCAGTTTCGCTTTTATATCTTCCATCAAAACCCTCTCATGTACCTTGCTTTGCTCTATTTCATAACCCTGGCCATATATCCATATATATGTATGTATATATGTATATATCATTAAGTACAAAAATGCAACCTCCTCAGTCTATATAATGTTATTTCCATATAACATACATGTTTTGGGGGCTAAACATTTGGTATTGGGCAACTCTTTGATGACCTATTCCTTGAGGAGAACGACTTTTCATCTCTGTGCACTCCTTAGTTGCCTGAAGTTCTGTCTTGGATTGAGGCCTCCTTTGCTTTCCCCTGTCAGTGTTAGCAATGTCCTTTTGCATCCTTTTTGTTCAGGGAAATGTTTAGACAGCCATATTGGTAAGACTGAGTGTAGGTTCTCCCAGTTTAAAAGCAAACTCCTTGGTCCTCCGGCCCCTACAATTTTTTTTGCTCTCTCTTCCACAGTGAAATCTGTGCCTTGTGTTAGGGGACTCACCTGTTGGTATAAGGACAAATATTTAGGCTATAGTTAGGGAGTATGATGGTTTTGTGGAGTGGTGGGTGCAGGTTCTCCTCCATGATCCATCTCTAGCCTTGTGTTCTTATTTTCATTTATTTCCAAGAATTTTTTATTCCCACCAGCTATGCCACTCATAAAACACAACAACCAGGATGAAATGATAACCTTAAAAGTATAGTGGTAGCATGCACACACCGGTGGTAACCAGCAGCTCTATAACTGGACTTTGACCCTAACCAATGAAAGGGAAATTCTGTCTTGCACTGGAAACATAGTCAAAATCAAGGCAGGAATGCTACTAACAGAAATCTAGGCAATATGGCAGCATCTGAACCAAATTCTCCAACATCAGCAAGTCCTGGTTATGCCAACACACCAGAGAAACAAGATTTGGATTTAAAATCACTGGTCATGATGCTGCTAGAAGAACACAAAAAGGACATAAATGAATCTCTTAAAGAAATACAGGGGAACATGAATAAGCTAGAAACCTGTATAATGGAAACACAAAAATCACTTAAAGAAATGCAGGAGAATAAGGCCAAAGAGATAGAAGCCAATAAAGAAGAAAGGCAAAATAAATAAATAAATAAATAAATAAATAAATAAATAAATAAATAAAAAATAAAAAAAAAACTTAAAGAAATGCAGGAGAACTTGAGTCAACAGGCAGAAGTTATGAAAGAGGAAACACAAAAATCTCTTAAAGAATTACAGGAAAACACAAACAAACAAATGATGGAACTGAGCAAAACCATCCTGGATCTAAAAACAGAAGTAGAAACAACTAAGAAATCACAAAGGAAGACAACTTTGGAGATAGAAAACCTTGAGAAGAAATCAGGGGCCAAAGATGCAAATATAAACAACAAAATACAAGAAATGGAAGAAAGAATCTCAGATGCTGAAGATACCATAGAAACCATTGACTCAACCGTCAAAGAAAATGCAAAATGCAAAAAGCTTGTATCCCAGAACATCCAGGAAATCCAGGATACAATGAGAAGACCAAACCTAAGGATTATAGGTATAGATGAGAGTGAAGATTTACAACTGAAAGGGCCAGCAAATATCTTCAACAAATTATGGAAGAAAACTTTCCCAACTTAAAGAGAGAGATACCTATGAATATACAAGAAGCCTACAGAACTCCAAACAGACTGGACCTGAGCAGAAATACCTCTCTCCACATAATAATTAAAACCCCAAATGCACTAAACAAAGAAAGAATATTAAAGGCAATAAGAGAAAAAGGTCAAGTAACATATAAAGGAAGACCTATCAGAATCACACCAGACTTCTCACCAGAGACCATGAAAGCTAGAAGATCCTGGGCAGATCTCATGCAGACTCTAAGAGAACACAAATGTCGGCCAAGACTACTATACCCAGCAAAACCCTCATTCACCATAGATGGAGAAACCACTATATTCCATGACAAAACCAAATTTACACAATATCTTTCCTCAAACCCAGCTCTGCAAAGAGTAATAGGAGGAAAACTCCAATACAAGGAGGGAAACTACACCCTGGAAAAAGCAAGATAGTTACCTTCCTTCATCAAACCCAAAAGAAGATAACCACTCAAATATAAAAAGAACATCAAAAATGACAGGAAGTAATAATTACTATTCCTTAATATCTCTTAACATCAATGGTCTCAATTCCCCAATAAAAAGACACAGACTAACAGACTGGATAAGGAAACAGGACCATACAATTTGCTGCATACAGTTTACACACCTCAGTGTCAAAGATAAAAACTACCTTACAGTAAAAGGCTGGAAGACAATCTTACAAGCCAATGGTCACAGGAAACGAGCAGGAGTAGCCATTCTAATATCAGATAAAATTGACTTTCAACCTAAAGTCATCAAAAGAGACACAGAAAGACACTTCTTGCTGGTCAAAGGAAAAATCCACCAAGACGAACTTTCAATTCTGAACATCTATGCACCAAATGCAAGGGCACCCTCATTCGTAAAAGAACCTTTGCTAAAGCTCAAAGCACACATTGCACCTAACACAATAATTGTGGGGGATTTCAACACTCCACTCTCCTCAATGGACCGATTGTGAAAACAGAATCTAAACAGGGACACAGTAAAACTAATTGAAGCTTTGGACCAATTGTATTTGACTGATATTTATAGAACATTTCACCCTAAAGCAAAAGAATATACCTTTTTCTCAGCACCTCATGGTATCTTCTCCAAAATCGACCATATAATTGGTCACAAGGCAGACCTCAACAAATATAAGACGATCGAACTAATCCCATGCCTCCTATCAGATCACTATGGTGTAAGAGTGGTTTTCAATAGCAACAAAAACAACAGAAAGCCCACATACACATGGAGGCTGAATAATATTCTACTCAATGACACCTTGGCCAAAGAAGAAATAAAGAAAGAAATCAGAGACATTTTAGAATTTAATGAAAATGAAGGCACAACATACCCAAATCTTTGGGACACAATGAAAGCAGTGCTAAGAGGAAAACTCATAGCCCTGAGTGCCTCCAAAAAGAAAATGGAGAGAGCATACACTAGCAGCTTAACGACACACCTGAAAGCCCTGAAACAAAAAGAAGCCAATTCACCCAGGAGGCGTTGAAGACAGAAAATCATCAAACTCAGGGCTGAAATCAATCAAGTGGAAACAAAGAGAACCATACAAAGAATCAACGAATCCAGGAGCTGCCTCTTTGAGAAAATCAACAAGATAGATAAATCCTTAGCCAGACTGACCAAAGGGCATACAAATTGGAAAGGAAGAAGTCAAACTATCGTTATTTGTAGATGACATGATAGTCTACCTAAGTGACCCAAAAAACTCCACTAGAGAGCTCCTACAGCTGATAAACAACTTCAGCAAAGTGGCAGGTTATAAAATCAACTCAAGCAAATCAGTGGCCTTCCTATACTCAAAGGATAAGTAGGCTGAGAAAGAAATTAGGGAAATGACCCCTTTCACAATAGCCACAAACAGTATAAAGTATCTTGGGGTGACTCTTACCAAACATGTGAAAGATCTGTATGACAAGAACTTCAAAACTATGAAGAAGGAAATGGAAGAAGACCACAAAAAATGGGAAAACCTCCCATGCTCATAGATCAGCAGAATCAATATAGTTAAAATGGCCATTTTGCCAAAAGCAATATACAGATTCAATGCAATATCCTTCAAAATCCCAACTCAATTCTTCACAGAGTTAGAAAGAGCAATTCTCAAATTCATCCGGAATGACAAAAAACCCAGGATAGCTAAAACTATTCTCAGCAACAAAAGAAGTTCTTTTCAGGGGGAATCAATATCCCTGACCTCAAGCAATACTACAGAGCAATAGTGTTAAAAACTGCATGGTATTGGTACAGTGACAGGCAGGCAGATCAATGGAACAGGATTGAAGATCCAGAAATGAACCTACACACCTATGGCCACTTGATCCTCGACAAAGGGGCTGAAACATTTAATGGAAAAAAGATAGCCTTTTCAACAAATGGTGCTGGTTTCAACTGGAGGTCATCATGCAGAAGAATGCGAATTGATCCATCCTTGTCTCCTTGTACTAAGCTCAACTCCAAATGGATCAAGGACCTCCAAATAAAGCCAGACACTCTGAAACTAATAGAATAATAACTGGGGAAGACCCTTGAGGATATCAGTACAGGGAGAAAGTTTCTGAACAGAACACTAATAGCGTATACTCTAAGAGCAAGAATTGACAAATGGGACCTCATAAAATTACAAAGTTTCTGTAAGGCAAAGGACACCATCAAAAGGACAAATCGGCAACCAACAAATTGGGAAAAGATTTTCACCAATCCTACATCAGATAGAGGGCTAATATACAATATATATAAAGAACTCAAGAAGTTAGACTCCAGAAAACCAAACAACCCTATTAAAAAATGGGGTACATAGTTAAACAAAGAATTCTCACCTGAAGAACTTTGGATGGCGGAGAAGCATCTTAAAAAATGCTCAACTTTATTAATCATTAGGGAAATGCAAATCAAAACAATCCTGAGATTTCACCTTATACCAATCAGAATGGCTAAGATTAAAAATTCAGGAGACAGCAGGTGTTGGAGAGGGTGTGGAGAAAGAGGAACACTCCTCCACTGCTGGTGTGGTTGCAAATTGTTACAACCACTCTGGAAATCGGTCTTGCAGTTCCTCAGAAAACTAGGCACCTCACTTCCAGAAGATCCTCCTATACCACTCCTGGGCATATACCCAGAGGATTCCCCAGCATGTAATAAGGATACATGCTCTACTATGTTCATAGCAGCCCTATTTATAATTGCCAGAAGCTGGAAAGAACCCAGGTATCCCTCAACAGAAGAGTGGATGCAAAAAATGTGGTATATCTACACAATGGAGTACTATTCAGCCATTAGAAACAATGAATTCATGAAATTCTTAGGCAAATGGATGGAGCTAGAGAACATCATACTAAATGAGGTAACCGAGACTCAAAAGATCTATCATGGTATGCACTCACTAATAAGTGGATATTAACCTAGAAAACTTGAATACCCAAAACATAATCCACACATCAAATGAGGTACAAGAAGAAAGGAGGAGTGGCCCCTTGTTCTGGAAAGACTCAGTGAAGCAGTATTCGGCAAAACCAGAACGGGGAAGAAGTGGGAAGGGGTGGGTGGGAGGACAGGGGGATAGAAGGGGACTTATGGGACTTTCCGGGAGTGGGTGGCTAGAAAAGGGGAAATCATTTGAAATGTAAATAAAAATATATCAAATAAAAAATATCAACAAAAAAAAAGCTAAAAAAAAAAAAAGAAAGAAACAGTGCAAGGAATCTAAAAAAAAAAACTGCATGGTATTATGGTATTGGTATAGTGACAGGCAGGTAGATCAATGGAATGGAATTGAAGACCCAGAAATGAACCCATATACCTATGGTCACTTGACCTTTGACAAAGGAGCTAAAATCATCCAGTGGAAAAAAATAGCCTTTCCAACAAATGGTACTGGTTCAACTGGTGGTTACCACTTTCTCTTCTATTAGATTCAGCATATCTGGCTTTATGTTGAGGTATTTGATCCACTTGGACTTGAGCTTTGTGCAAGGTGACAAATATGGGTCTATTTTCATTTCTCTACATACTGACAGCCGGTTAGATCAGCACCATTTACTGAAGATGCTTTCTTTTTTCTATTGTATATTTTTGGCTTCTTTGTCAAAGGTCAAGTATGTGTATGGTTTTATTTCTGGGTCTTCAATTCTCTTCCATTGACCAACCTGTCTGTCACTGTATCAATATCATGCATTTTTAAAAAATCATTGCTCTGTAGTAGAGCTTGAGATCCGGGATGGTGATTCCCCAACTCTTCTTTTTATTGTTAAGATTTTTTCCCTATTTTGGTTTTTTTGCCTTTCAAGATGAATTTGAGAATTGCTTTTTCCATATCTTTGAAGAATTGTGTTGGGATTTTGATGGGGATTGCTTTGAATCTATAGATTGCCTTTGGTAGAATGGCCATATTTACTATTAGTTCTGCCAATCCATAATCATGGGAGACCTCTTCACTTTCTGACACCTTTGTAAGTGGAATAATTTATTGTCGTACAGTTCTGGAGGCTGAAGTACAAAACTGAGGAATTGGAAGATTTAGCTCCTTGAGGCCACTCCCTTTGGTTAGCAGATGGACATGCCCTGTGCACTTAGACGTCGTTCTCTTTGTGTGAGCATCTCTGTGTACTCTGTTTTCTCATTTATAGCAGGGCATCAGTTGTATTAGAATAGAGCCTTGTTGATAATCTTGCCTTAACTAAATCACATTTGACACAGTTCTGCCTCTAGGTACACATTCTGTGATACTGTGGCACTGGACTCACATTCCATTACTTTGTTTACAGAATTATCCATGATAGCTGTGTTCTTTGTTTTAGATGAGTTTAATAAGTAGAGAGCAAGCAAAGGTAAAAGAATACAATGGCAAGAATGTAGATAAATAATAGAAGCTTCAGATAAGGCACTTAGATCATCTAGGTAGGAGGACTAGAGAAGTCTCTTGGAGACAATCCAGTGGAACACCTGGTTGATAAAGAGATTCTGGGTAGGTATCTTCCTCAAACATAAGATTTTCAATTAGCCGTTCTTACTACAGGCCTTTCCATATTATGGGTCAAATAATGTCTGAGTCTTGAGCTTTGAGAAGGTGTCAGACAGTCCTATTTTCAACAGCAAGGTTTTGTTTTATCTCAAAAGCTTTTCTTTTGTTCCCAAAGGCTTCGGTTCTTTGTTCTTGGACTATTTTGCTCTCTTTGGTTCTTGTTTCCACAATAACGGGGCCTGGGGGCAGCTTGTCCCTAGATAAGGGCCCTTGAAAGACACTTTGAGATAAATAAACTTGGGTCTGTGATGCAGGAGGGCAGCCCTGCTTTCAGGGCTAGCTTCTCAGCAAGCCTAAACAGACATACTGCTTCACTGTTATAATGCAGATCTATTCTTGAGCTGTGACACATCAGCCCACAGCATCCTGTGCCACCAGAATTACAGATAGCAACAGTAGCTCAGGCTGAAAGGAGCACTAGAGCCGGGCTTTGAAAATGAGTGTCCCTTGTGAGAAATGTTTAGTGCTTGAAGTCCTGCTGAGAAAATGTTGCACAGTAACAAATAGCGAAAAGCTAGGCATTTTCTGTTGAATATGTTGCATGAAGACCTGATGTTTTTTAGTTGCTTTTACGTCTCCAAGTCCTCTTGATTCTTCTTTGCTAAATGTTTCAAGCTCAAAAGTTGTATCCTCCAAATCAGGCAAAAATATATGTCATATGAATCATGTATAACACATTAGGATTTATATGAACATAGACGTGTATCACCTTAGGTATGTGTAAACAAGCTGTGCCACCTGATATATACCAAGCCATAGCCATGTACTTGACATGAACATGAACACAATGACCCTGAGGTATGTATGAACACAGACGTGCACCTGAAGTGTCTACAAACACAGCTGTGGCGCCTGACCATGTATAATGTAGTGATGCCTCTATGATTTGTATACACAAATGTGATTTTGAAACATTTATGAAGAATTATGAGAATGTACAGAAAATATTAACAGGAGACATGGGCTTTCTTTGGAACATCTAAGCCTATTGCTCTCATAGGTAGATAAATTTGAGATTAAAGTGCATATGAATATGTCATTTAATCTCAGAAATTTTATTAAGTAACTGAACTAAACCTTCAGTTTAGGAAGTACACTTCAGTCTATCATTATAAGAAGTGGAAATAGCACTCTGATAGTTACCTAACCTAGAGAAAGGCACTCAGTAATACACCTGAGGAAGAGCTAGATCTTCCAGGGTGTTTCCCGAAGAGGAGGATAGCAGACATGCCCTCCTGCTGGCCATTCTACCACCTCATCTGGCATTAATCTTTCATTGCCTTATTAAGCAGAACTAGAGAAGACCCAGTGATAGAGGAAACTGTCCTTCATCTTTTCTATATCATAGGAAAAATAACCTCTCCAAGCCCTGCAGTTATAAAATGCTCATGGTCACTACTAGCTGGATCGCCACTACCAGAGCAGTGTTGCCAGGTCAGTGACACTGGTGTACTGGCTGGTTTTGTGTGTCACCTTGACACAGACTAGAGTTATCACAGAGAAAGGAGCTTCTGTTGGGGAAGTGCGTCCATGAGATCTAGCTGTAAGGCATTTTCACAATTAGTGATCAAGTAGGATGGGCCCTTGTGGGTGGTGCCATCCCTGGTCTGGTATTCTTGGGTTCTATAAGAGAGCAGGCTGAGCAAGCCAGGAGAAGCAAGCCAGTAAGTGACATCCCTCCATGGCCTCTGCATCAGCTCCTGTTTCCTGACCTACTTGAGTTCCAGTTCTGACTTCCTTTGGTGATAAACATCAATGTGAAAGTTTAAGGTGAATGAATCCATTCCTCTTTAACTTGCTTCTTGATCATGATGTTCGTACAGGAATAGAAACCTTTACTAAGACTCAGTGCTAGATCCAATCAATTGCACAAAGAAACAACCCTAATAATGTCTGTTAGCAATACTATTATCTGAGTGTAGAAAGATACATTTAGAGGGTAACTTGATATTACAATCATTTAGCAGAACAATAGTAGTAGCTTCATCCCAGGGATGAACCTATGAGATCCTAACCACAGCTTCTTGGTTAGATTTACAGTATAACATATACATTTTCTCCTACACATGAAGCCTTAAATCCAAGCATAAAATGGTTGGTTACTACCATATCATTTATGATATTATTGTACTCATGAGCATATTTTGCCATGCTGGGCATTATTGTAGCTACAGGTTTTACTATTGGGTAAGGCTGTTGATAACTTTCCCACATGCCAGAAAACTACATAACATATTTTAGTACTGTGAAAGCTAGCCATAAAAAGGAAGTTTCCTTGTTAGTATCAACTTGATTTCTCTATGTCCTATGACCAAAGTGTAGGGTGTTTTGAGCAATATGGTCTTAAAATCAAGATCTGGTAGGCAACTAAGACCAAGGGCAATACAATAGTTTGAATTGTTTGGGAAGTTTCTAGGGCATCCCTGACCACAAACTCAAGGGGAGCTAGCCTACATCTGGCTCTGGGCTTTTTATTTGGCAACCTATTAATTCTAGAAGGAGTGTTCTCCATGGACAACTCCAGTCAAACTCTTTGGTATGGGTCTTGAGAGGTGGCTCAGCAGTGTGGTTCCAAGTTTACTTCCCAGAACCCAAGATACTCCACCTTCAGGGGATCTTACTTACTCATACTCACATACCCACAAACAGATATGCATAATTAAAAATTAAACTTGAAAAACTCTTTTATACAAATATATACAGATATACAAATACATATATGAAGCTTATGAAATAGTAAGTTTTTGCATTTTTCAAAATCCTTAGTATTAATTATTCTTCCTCCACTCTTCCTCTGCTCTAACTTTCAACCCCCTTTCCACTTGAATATACCTTCCATTATGTCTCCTCTCCATCTTCACATCATCTACAATCTACTATTTTCTTTTCCTTATGACTTTCTTCTCTCTCCTCACTGATGTTTCTAGCCTGGATTCCTGAATTCACAAGTACTTCAAATTAAACACAAATCTCAAGCTATCATCCACACATGAGTAAGAACATACAATGTTTGTTTTTCTGAGTCTGTGTATATTCCTTCAGTATAGTATGTCTCTTTTTAAAAAATATATTTTATTTTTACTTATCCACTTTATAACCTACTTACTGCCCCTTCTCCCAGTCACCCTCTCCCACAATCCTTCCCCTCCTCTTCTCCTCTTCTGAGAGGGTAGAGTTTTTCCCTCCTTAATTCTTCCACCCGGACCTATAATCAGATTTCTTTGAGGCTAGGCACATCTTCTCCCACTGAGGCCAGACAAGGCAGACCAGCTAGAAGAACATATCAACCAAGAGGTAACAGCTTTTGGGATTGCTTTTGTTCCAGTTGTTTGGGACCCACATGAGGACCAAGCTGCACATCTGATACATATGTGCAGGTCAAGGAGAGGGGGTAGGTCCAGTTGTGTATGCTCTTTGGTTGGTGGTTCAGTCTCTGAGAGTCCCAAGGGTCCAGGTTAGTTAAGTCTGTTGGTTTTTCTGTAGTGTTCCTATCCCCTTCAGGGCCCTCAGTCCTTCCTCCCAACTCTTCCATAAGAGTCCCTGAGCTCCATCTACTGTTTGCCTGTGGATCTCTGCATCCTTCTGAATCAGGTGCTGGGTGGGGCCTCTCAGAGAGCAGCCATGCTAGACTCCTGTCTGTATTGGTCAGGATCCACAGGTCTGATGAATATGGACAGAAAGGTGGTGGGAGAATCTCAGTTGTTTTTATTAATGGTAGCCCATTCTGATTGGGGTGAGATGTAATCTCAAGATAGTATTAATTTGCAATTCTCTGATGCCTAAGGATGATGAGCACTTCTAAGGCCACTTTTAAAGTCTATTTCATTTCTTCTTCTGAGAACTTTGTTTCATTCCATAACTCATTGTTTTAGATTTATTTATTTATTTTATATACATGAGTACACTGTGTTTGTCTTCAGACAGACAGAGGGCATCAGATCCTATTACAGGATGGTTGTGAGCCACTATGTGGTTGCTGGGAATTGAACTCAAGACCTCTGGAAGAGCAGTCAGTGCTCTTAACCACTGCCTCCAGCATCCTATAACCCATTTTCAAATGGGCTGTTTTCTTTAATGGTTAGGGTTTTTTTTTTTTGTTGTTGCTCTCTGCAGTCTACACACTAATCTCTGTCAGACAAATCTTCTGGAAAAAAATTTTTCTTATCCTATAGGCTTCCTCTTATGTCAATGAATAGTTCCCTTTGCAGTAAGGTGGCCTTTAACTTCATGATGTTCCCCTCCTTGACTATTCATCCTTTTCTGGATGGCAGAGTCCTATTTGGAAAATGTTTATCTGAGCCCCTTTCTGAAGTGAACTCTCTGTTTTCTTACTGGAGTTTCAGGGTATTGTTTGTCTTTTTTGTTCCAGTCTTGTGGAGGGCACTTTGGTATTATCTCAGAGACTCTTTCACGTAACTTTAAAATTATGGAGTCAGGACCCTGATTACTTTCTGAATAATTTTGGGTCCACATGCAGATTATGATCTGTCTACCTTATGCAGTTCTTGCTCTGTGGGATACCAACTCTTCTGAATTCTAGCCTTCCAGATCCATCTTGTATATAGCTGTCTCTGTAAGACAGTTTTGATTAGCCATGGAAGTCCATACATATAATATAAGCACTTGGGAAGTTGAAGTAAGATGATTACAGGTATGAAGACTAGTCAAGACTATACAGCTTGTTCAACTCATGACTGGGCAACATACTGAGATACTTTCTCAAAATAGCATTTGTAAAAAGGGCTGGGAAGTAGTGAAGTAGTATAACGGTTCCCTATCATATTCAAGATCCTGGGTCCAGTACTCAGAAATGCACAAGGAAACAAAATTTTAGATATTAGAGAAATGTGATCTTTTTATAAGAACAGTTTCTTCTAAGATAATTATATCATCTAAGTTCTGCCTCTAACCTCAAATATGTTTCCCCTTGTTCCCCAAATCACATTCACTCAGACAGTCACAATTCTGAGCCCAGGTGCAGCTTTTATGTGCTGTACAATGGTTAAGGATGGAAAGCAAGATGAAAACCCCTACAGCATGCAGGTTTTCCTGCAGCTGTGAACTTGTCAATACAGTGAGTGAATGCTCAAAACAATGGCAGCTGATTAGCAAGAACTGCTAGCATACATCTTTCTAAAAAGGGAGAGAGAGAGAGAGAGAGAGAGAGAGAGAGAATTGATTGCACAAAAATTTCTACCTAAATAACATACACTTATCAAATTATTAAAATGGTGTCTTAGGTAATAAAACAATCATAGATTGCTGCACAAAATGGAACACTTTTTATAAAGGTAAATATTGTGCATAAAAGGCTAGCATACTAATGGCTCCACTGATACAATGTTTGGTGTGAGGTTACATACACCTGTAGGCCTGCAGAGATCAGAACCAGCCCTTGGAACCTGGAATCATACCCTCCACGCCTATGACAAGTGAGTTTGTTTTTGGCATGAATGGTTATGTCTTATTTTGTTGCCAAATCTCTTCAGTTATCAACAAATGTTCATAGTCCAGTGAGACTGAACCATGAAATAATTATATGCAATTATCTTCTCTAGAACAAATTACCTAAAACCCATAGGAAAGATGATGCCTCTACATGGGAGTATTGGAGGGGAGAAGGGTATGTCTAGGAGGAGTTTGAAGGATTGTCCTTAGGACAAATTTGGATTTTCAGAGCAATAAAGATATTGGGGGGTGGAGAGGAAAATCTTCTAGTGGGTGAGAAATGGCTATGTCCAAGAGAAAATCCTGGACAGGAGGGGAAGAGTCATGAAGAGCAACATGTGGGGTGAAGAACAAAGAATCTGGCAGATCAGGACCAGGTTAACATAGACATTCAATAGGGAAAGCTTGAGAATGTTGCCTATCAGTATTTCAAGCCTGGTTCCCAGGTACACCTGTTTTTGTTAGTTTCCCATCTGTCCATTCCAGTATTCACACAGGGATAGACACCAGTGGATGCTCTTTATAAGATTAAACTTTGAGAAAGGTGACTAATATTTTACATAGCAAAATTGTATGTGTATATGCTCACAGCGGAAAATGAACTATGAGTTCTAAATTTGAGATTGATTTTAAAAAGCATATAGCTAACATTTTGGGTCTTTTATAGGCTGGATTATATCATCCTTATACTGGGAAAATTTAATTACTAGATTAATCTGGTCCATTAAATACCCAGGGCATTGCTGAAGTATATCTTTGGGAATATATGTAAAGGTATTTCTAGAGAGAATTAGTGGCAATGACTCCATATATGTGGACAGTACTGTTTCATTGGCTAGGGTCCTGCACTGAATGCCAATGGGAGATTGAAAAACCCAACTCAGTTTCAACATTCATTTGTCTTCGTTTCTCAGCCAGTGGCAGGCAATAGGCGGCTGTTATGTGCTCTGCCATCCTACCTGTGATAAACTGTACCCTCCTAAACCTCAAGCCTAAATAAGTCTTTCTTCCCTTAAGTTGTTCTCTCAAGTATTTCAACAAAATCACCAGCAAAGTGACAGATACACTGCTCACTTCCCCCATGTGTGTATGGAAGACCTAACCTCTGGTGTATCACAACCTGACTTCATTTAGAAATAAGATTAGTGCAGATGTCATTAATTAAGATGGTGTCACAGAGCAATAGTGTAGGCCCCTAGTCCAATGATAAGGTCTTCACAAAGAAGAAGAAATTTGGAGATATGGTAAGAGCACACCATAAAGAACTGTGTCTACCATGGTTGAAACAGCTTCTAATTTTATTAGTGCACATCAAAAGAGACATGTAACATTTACCTATTTGTATGACTTCTACTAGATATTGTTCTCCATATTCACTGGAAGTTTTAACAATTTCATTGTCAAAAATATAACTAAGTTTGTTTTACTCTGATAATACAATCTGAAAGGGACAGGGTACCTTACTCTAATAACTGAGTACCAAGTAATTAAATGCTGTAAGAGTTGAATTTGGGGTAAGAGGTCACTATGGCCCATAGTATTTTGAAAATTGAATCCCAACAGCAAAGTAAGAGTTCCTGTTAGAACAAGAGATGCATCTTCTATGGAGAGCACATTTTTGATGAGATGAGAATTATCACACTCTGTCACCTCCTGTGACACATCGTGCTTTCAGAAACTCACTGTGAGTTAGAGCCCTAGGATGTTGTCAACTGCTAAGTCAGTGTTCGCATTTATGTTTAAGCACAAGCTACATGTTCAGGTTTTTTTTTTTTTTTTGATTCATGAATTTCACACTGTGTAAGGGGGCCTCCTCAGGAGATTCAGTGTGAGGAAGGGGCAGGGAAAGAGCTTGAATGTTTCATCGTTCCTTAGGCAGCATTTTTTGTTCTGATGGCAAATAGTTGGGATAATAAGCTTGCAAAAAGGAAGAATTTGGCTTGTAGTATGGAGGTTTCAGTCCACTGTGGAGGCTAACTTCCTTTCTGTCTGTGTTACGGCAGGGCCCTGGGCCAGGAGCAGGAGGTATATGTTTATCTCAAGATAGTTGGAAGCAAAGAGAAAGGAAAGTAGAGTCCAAATCGTCTCTAAATTCATGCCTATAATCATCTCCACCTAAATGGTCTACAACATCCCAAGCCACCTAGAGACACAGGCTGGAGACCAAGCTGTCAGTAAATGGGTCTTTGGAGGAACATTCATTCCAGAGCCAAACTTGTCATAGAAACTTTTGGGGCATCTGAATGAAAAAGGAAACTACTAACTTAAATTAGCCAAAAGCTGAGCATGCCATGGCTGATTAGCAAGAAGAGAGATTAGAGAGAGAGAGAGAGAGACAGACAGACAGATGGGGGGGCAGGAGGGAGGAAGAGAGGGGAAGGGAGAGAGAAAGGGAGGGAGGGGGAGAGAGAGAAGGAGGGAAGGAGGGACAGGGAGAGAAGGAGGGACATGGAGAGACAGAGGAAGAGGGAGAGGGAGAGAAAGAATGAAATAACAATCATGGATGATTCCTTGACAATGTAAATGTCACTGGAAGGAAACAATCTTCTTCTTCTTCTTCTTCTTCTTCTTCTTCTTCTTCTTCTTCTTCTTCTTCTTCTTCTTCTTCTTCTTCTTCTTCTTCTTCTTCTCCTCCTCCTCCTCCTCCTCCTCCTCCTCCTCCTCTTCTCCCTCCTCCTTCTTCCATCATCATTATCATCATCATCATCATCACCATCATCATTGTCATCTGGTCCTCCTCCTCCCCTTCCTCCTCCTTCTCTTAGTCAATCACCCTAGTAAACCTAAAAAACTTTATCTTTTCGATATGCCAAAGTTGTATTCCTCTTTTAAAGATATTTCCCCACATCCAAATAATATACTTTTCTCTAAGCCTTCCTCATCATGAGTTGCATCCCTGGACTCCCTCTGTTCTATTTGTCAATACCTTTGTGATACTAAAGGTCAGGCTATGCTTTTATTGAATATCTTTTGCAAGATTCTCAGCATTCAGATCTTCATATTCCCATGATTCTTGTCCGGATATAGGCTTATAGGCAGGAAATCCTAAATCAATGGTGTTGCCCAAATTCCCAGAAATTAAATGTTTTCAGCAGTATAATATACTTGAATAAACATTTTTCACAGTGAAAATGGAGTGGCTGCCTACTATATCTAGGAATTCTTTAATTTGCCTGGAGAAACCATGGTGACAGAGGGTGTCATTAGTAATTGAGGACAAACTTGTAATTTTAAGAAACAGATCATTTGAAAAAGGATTACAGCTCAAGGTCTGTACAGTTAGCCATATACCTCAATACGGGGACTCAGTGGCTCTGGAATATCTTCATCATGAGTCATTGTTTGGCTCATACTCCTAAGTGCAAGTCAGTAGCAGCAGTAGCATTCTGTGCCTTCCATATCCTTTAAGAAGACTCTGAAATTGTTGTGTTTGGGGAGGAAAGTGTGATTTTTCTATTTGCATTTATCATTATAAAACACAGATTGCTTGTCAATGATGGAGAAAATGGTTTTAACCTTATCTCCTTATCTTATGGAACTGGGTGAAATGGTTTAATTCTGATTTTAAACTAGTTTGGGGAACTCAAGTGAAGTGAGCTGATGCCTGTTCTCAAGTTGGCATGTCTGTGTTCACCTTAGAACCTTTAAATATGTTGCCTTATTTTACAAAGGGGATCTTGTAGGTCTTGTTAAGAATTTTAAGATTTTCCAGAAAAATGCAGCATAAGGGACATTATAAGAAGTAGACAGATAACCAGAATGGGCCATGAGGTGTACTGATGGAGTCAAGAGTTGGGACGATGTACAGGGGACTTTGAACTAAGGGTACAGGCAGCTTCCACATCCTGGCAGAGGTGGGCACCAGCTTCTCTACCAGTGCATCTGGAAAGATGCCGTCCTGTTGATACTTAATTCCACTCTTTGGACCTATAAGAACTGTCAGAAAATAATTTACAGTGCTTGAAGTTATCAGGAGTATGGTAATTTGGTCTAGAAGTCACAGGGAATTACAGAAACTGCTTATAACAGCAGTCATCTGGAGCCCATATTGTCATCTACTAGGCTGCCATAGTAGTCTCTCATATTTGTCTGCTATTTTCTGTTATTTTCCATCCCATGAAATTTGTGGGGTAAAGACTGGGAAAATAGAAGTACATGAATAAGTGAGCTCAGGCTTTGCTCTAGAGGCTGCAATAACACGAAAATACTGGAGAAGAGAGAGTTTAAAAGCATTCTTTCTGTGGCCATCGTCTGTTTCATCCCATCAGTAGTTTTCCTGTTTGGAATGTGAACACTCCACCTGCTTTTGGTAGAGTGAGGCTTAATTACAAGCTTTGCTCCCACAATCATCAGGAGCTTCTTGGTGTGATGACTGATGTCATCACAGAATCAGAGGGGTGCAGTTTGGATTTTAAAAAACAATTGTGTTTTATTCAGCTCTTTTGGTTGTAAACCACACAGATTTAACTCAAGTTAGTTTATAGACTTAAATTTTTATTATACATGAGAGATGTTTGTCAGCACACACATAATCTTGGTTCACAGTATTGGGATAAAACAAACAAATATTTAATTTTTTTGTAAGCGAACTGTCCTCAACTTTGTGGAGTTGTTGAACTGTTTATAATTTTCATGGCTGGAGCCTCCTCTTCTCCTTCCCCAGGGTTCTGAAGTTAGGTGTGTCCCAGGAATAGAAGCTACGTTGGGCATTACTGCCTCTGCTTGAGTCTCACCTGGTGTCTTGCTGGCCACAATCCTCATACAAGGGAGATTTGACTCAAGTTTTATTGTTTATATTTATTTCCTCATTCAAATCAGGATTATTTAGGTTGGCTGATCTCCATGGGAAGGAGAAAGATGAAACCGCAAGCTGGGGACTGGTTGTACAGTGAAAGAACTTTGGATCTAAAAACCTAAATTGGGATACTTCTCTTGTTCTTATATTGTTCAACTGGGAAGTCCCTCCCAGTGTCTAATATATACTAAAATACTGTAATATATATTACTACCAACAGGGATTATTTCTAAATCTTGTACCTAATATTTCTTTTCTTATGTGACTATAGTTATTATGAATTTTCATTTAAGAGAAGAGCTTTAGGACCTTTTCAGAGTTACCTCAATTAACAGCACTATTCATTGGATCAATATTCAAGTTATTTGAACTCAAGCACTGCTACACTGATAGCCAATCTGATACTCAGATAGTGAAGATACTCAGTGAAGAGGCTGGGATGAAGGAAGGAACGATTATGCTGGACAAAGGGCGGAAGACACCTTGGCGGGACAGAGCTCCAGTATAAACAGTTTGTCAGGTTGCTCAGGGCAATTGAAAACATTCATTTTTTTATTTCTTAAAACATTTATTTAATATTTTTGGGCTACAGTTGAGGCTTCAGAAGACAAAACCAAGATGAGAAGGGCTGGTCATGTCATCTTCCTGGGTGTAGTCATAAATCCCTCCTTCCCACCCTCAGCCATCTCTTTCACTCACTGCTCTACCCATTTGCTGCATCACAGCATATTAAAGATTCAAGACACCAGAGCCAAGTGTGTGGTAAATGTTTGAAAAGAGATTTTGTGGAATAAAAGTGCAGAGGTTGAGTGTGAAATATTTGAAGTATGTTTGGAAAAATAATTTTTTTCTGAGGAAAGAAAAGAATGTAAAAAAACATTTACCACTTATTTTTAAACTCTCGATGAAGTATCTAAGCCAAGGATAGAGATGCCTGTTACATGTCCAAATGCTAAAACAGAATATAAGAAGAATATTTTACAGCCTCATTGTCACAGAGCTGAGAATACTAAGAATCTAGATCCTTCTTCCAAATGGCTGGAAAATTCCAGGAAAAATTTTATAAGAAACTGAATACTAATTATCTGCAAGAAAACACTGGGTTTCATAAGACAAACAACTTTATTACTATTTCAGAGTTTATTTCATTTTTTCTAAGGTCTATGTTCACATATTTTGGTGCTCATAGTTGGAGAAATATTAACTTCACCATGTTAATAAATAAGGCATTCCAGATCTAAATGGCAAAGTAGATATGGATTCGTGTGGCTGAAATAATTTGAGAAAGAATTCCTTTGAGTTCTTTGTCCTGGTGCTTAAAAGTGCAAAGTTAAGAATGTGGCAATGTGGTCCCGTACAGTTATTATCGTTTTTAGTTACTTAATTTGGGAAAATACATAACGTCAGAAGGAGTTCACACACATGAGGATGTCTAGAAGGGAGTTTGAGACTATCAATACTGGATGAGTGCATACTCCAAAACAAGCAGCTAGCAGGATTCAAAGAAGACACTACCTTAACTACACAGGATGAAGTTCCACGTTACAGAAATTCAACAGAGAAGCAATGTACCTGCCCAAAGCACTTTAGACCGGATTCAGAAGGAAAGATTTAGTGACACGCCTAGAGCCTACATTCCTCAGTTTCTTTTTACTCCTTTCCTCTCAGACATCCTCCTTGCTCTTCATAGTCAATCCATAGCATTGTCTATACTGTACTCATCCAAATAAAACCCACAGTTTGATCAACTTTCAAGTGGTTTTGTTTAAAAATTACTTCATTTCCTGGGTTCTATCATATCTCCATATTTTATTTATTGCTCATTTCCAGGTTTTTATGAGCTTAATGTTTTCATCTTCTCAGAATTGATATGCCAAAGCCTTACGCCTTATTGTAATAGTATTAGAAAGTTGGACCTGTGGGAGATAACAGATTTGGATAAGGTCATAAGAGTAGATCCCCTTTTCCCTTAATGATATTAACATCCTGATAAGAAGGGAAGAGAACAGTGTACTCTTTCTTCTCCAGGAGAGGTGACAACTGGAAGATCGTATCTGCAAATAAAGAAAAGGGCCTTAGTCAGGGGCTACACTGGCACCTTGATCTTGGACTTGACAACTTCACAAACTTAAAGAAGTCAGAGTCTGCTCTCTGAATCACCCAGTCTATGTTGTTTTTGTCATAGCCTGATTTTGTCTTTTTTTTTTTTTTTTTTTTTTTTAGAATTTTGATGCAAGGGAAAATGTTAGGCTGATGTCCTGATGGCAGGCAAGGACCACAAGGACCATTCATTATCATCACAGTAGACATTGCAAATGGTTTTTCTGATAAAAACATGAACAGAGTGTAGAAATAGCATATCAAAAAACAAAAAGTTTTTTGGAAATTTATCAAATTTATCAATCTTGTAATTATACGGGTATTATAATCGTTTGTTTCATATCCATATAAAATTGATTATTTATGATGCTATTATTTATATATTAATGCCATAATTTTTTCATGTACATTTAAAAATCATTATACTTGCTACTTGAATAAACTTCCATATTAGTATATCTGTTTCATTATTCGTATATTCACATATATTTTCAATATACCTATCAGGGTGAGAGGATTATTTTCAGACTTTAGAAGCCATACATCTTGATTGTAGTGGTATGTGTCTAAGTCAGTACAAATTTAAGCATACTACACTTAAGTAGTATGCTTAAAACTTTATTTTATTATATATAAATGATAAATAAGTTAATATTAAAAATACTTTGAAAGTAGACTTTTGAAATGATTATAGATGTTTTATTAATTTTATTAACTTGGTGAATTATTTTCTTGTTACTTAAATGCCAACCCTTAGGTGCCACAGAGTTTAAGTTTATATAAACTCTTCCCGTCTCCACCACCACATCCACCTTGTCTCAGTGTTAGCGAGCTCACAAGGTTTAGGGTCAGCAATGTTGAGCCACTGTATCCATTTGATGAAGTGTATTGATTTCAGTAGTCTGGAAATCCATCTTAAAAATGGAGACAGGCAATCAAAGGACAATTATTAAATAATCAGTAATGCTTGCACCCCAGAGTGACCTGGGTACAAGCCCCTTTGGATTGTTGCAGAGTTTGCCACTTAGCATTATAAGTTTATGTTGATAAATGAGGTCACCTTAGTATTTCCCTTTTTGATTTAAAGATTTGTCCCTGAAGAGATGATCTATGGGAAAGGAAGGCTTTCTGATTGCAAAATTCCCATAGATGCAATTTTAGCAGAATCTATAGTTTGTGCAAAAATGATGTGTACCACCAACAGAGTATACCCTCAGGGCTGGATGGTGAAATGAAAGTATGAAAACCACCTTCAGAGATAATTTCTTACTGATGACACTGGGAAGGAAGTCTTTTAAATCACATGAACAATTCTCAAGGAGCTAATATGAATATAATTTAATAAACTTGGTCTAATTAATGATGACATTTATTATTATCGAGATATGAGTATGATACGCTATGTGGAGATTAGAAATCATGACAAGTAAGAATTAGTCAGTTGTTCTTGAATTTAGCATAGTTTTGGATGCCTTTGGAAGAAATGTTTTCTCAGGTCTGGGAATAGAAGTTGATCACAGTGCAGTAGATCTTTCTGGTTCCACTGTCATTTGATTTACAAATAGAAAGCTTGGTTTATGACAGAGTTCCTCTGTAAACAAATAGCCCAAATTGACTGAGAATAGCGTAGCAGGGAAGAGCTTGGAAGAAATGCCAGGAAGCAGGGAATGGTCCATCCGCTGGCTGGAGAAGGACAGCTTATGTGGGATAGAGCTTGTGCTGTTCACCCTGTGATCACTATCTTTGCTTCCGTAGTAATTTTATCCTTCAATTTTCATTTTGTTGGCAAAGAAGAGCCAGGCTCAATGAGGCTCGCAGCCTGCATTTCCAGGTCTTCTTATATTACCAGTAGCTCTTTCCTGAGGAAGACTAGTCTTTCAGCAGACACCTAATAATACTTGAATGTCAGATAAACAGTACTTATAAAGTAGAAGAATGTCTCAAATATATGTATATGAAGATGCAGGCCAGCTTGAGTCAAGGACTGGCCTCTCTTGGTTCAAGACTGGGTACAGTTAGAGTTGGCTGAGAGCAACCATGTTTCCTGCCTTTCAGTTACAGACCTCTTACTCCTGAAGGATAGCTTGGGGCACAGTTGCCTTTTGTGGGAATTAGGGTTCTTGTGCTCATGACCAGAGCTGTCGGTGTGCTGAGTGGAGGCTCTGTACCACTAAGCTGTCATATTGATATATAGAAAAGTTATCTGTTTGATCCTGATGTCATTTAAAAAGTTCTGTGGTGTGCTTTTAGTTTTTGAGAGAGTTTTTAGTTTTTGTCACTCAACAGTGACAGAAATCTTTATCCCTTTCTCTGATTCTTCATGAACTCTGATCTTCTCCTGGTTTCTGGGAGTCATCTAAGAAAAAACGGCCAGTATGAATGGATTGGGATGCAGGACAAATGCTCCATGTCTGATGGTGTGAATCTCCTTAGTCATACACTGTGATGAAGGACTGCACAGAACTACCAGCTGTATCCTGGCTGTAAGAGAGAGGCATCAAGAGTGGAAGCCACCTGAGGTTACTGAGAGACAGCTCCCTTGTCTACAGTCATTGGATTGTTCTGTATTTAGTCAGTATAGTTCTCTTTCCTGGCTTAAAAAGAACAAATAAGACTTCTGAACTGATTCCAAACTGTTATAAAAGCACAAACTTAAGGGCAGGGCTCCCATTCTATAGGGCTTAACAGAATGCAAATATCCTTTATCATATTACCAAAGGAAACTTCTGCTAACCTAATTCTATTTAACAACTGTAAATCTTCTATAAAAATAATATTTTTATTCTGTGAGACAATATATAACTTTTACTTACTTTGCTCAAAATCATGTTTTGGGGATTTTCTTTTCTTTTTTTTTCTTTTTGTTTTTTTTTTTTTTTTTCTCTGTGTGTGATTTTTGGCTCAAAATCATGTTTTGGGGATTTTCTTTTCTTTTTTTCTTTTTCTTTTTCTTTTTTGTTTTTTTTTTTGTTTTTTGTTTTTTTTTTTGTTTTTTTATTTTTTTTCTTTGTGTAGCCCTGGCTGTCCTGGAACTCACTTTGTAGACCAGGCTGGCCTCAAACTCAGAAATCCGCCTGCCTCTGCCTCCCAAGTGCTTGGATTAAAGGCATGCGCTACCACTGCCCGGCAGGGATTTTCAATGTGTGCATTTGTATTTATTTTCCCATTTCTGTATTTGTTTATTGAAAAGAAGATATGTATGGGCATGCCAAGAAGCCTTAGGGTATGGGGCATATCTGGGGACCTATAAATCTTACTCAAACTGAGAACTGTGTCGCAACTCCACAACAGTGGATCAGAAAGGATGCTAATTCTTTTCTCTTCCCTCCTCTTTGCTTTCCCTTCACCCATTTTTTTTAAAAAAATGACTTATGCTTGGGAGGAATAGATTAAAAAGTGTAGAATATGAGTTCAGTATAAATTCATAACTTTTGAAAAGTTAAAAATGTAAAGTTATTTATTATTATTATTATTATTATTATTATTATTGTATTGTGGGGCCTTAAGCCCAGTTAGATAGCAGTTGGTTACCATCACCATGTGAGTGACACTGCATCTTTATGATGTCTTGCCAGGCTGGTCATTGTTATGGTTCATAGGTGTTGCAGCTGTGTAGGACTATTAATAGCAATTAATGCTAACAGTATTTATCATCCCCCTTGGCAGTTGGCACTGTGGAATCTCCACTGCAGGGAGCAGACTTTAAGGTTGGATTCAAGTTGAATAATCTGACTTCTGTGTTCTAAGTGTGTGGTGTTAACTGTAGTGTTTTTAAGAACAGGTGTCTGTATTGAAAGAGAAGGGATCTGAAGATCTGGCTGTGTCGTCACCCAGTAGTTTTAGCCAGAGAAAACTATTCTGGTTTGTGTCTGTTACAGTGAACCCAGTACCACTTAAACAACATAAACCAGTGTTCATGTTGCAAGGGGAACTATTTGCAAAGTCAGTTCCTTTCCTCCCTCCCTCCCTCCCTCCCTCCCTTCCTCCCTCCCTCCCTCCCTCCCTCCCTCCTGCCTCCTGGCTCTTCCCTTCCCTTCCCTTCCCAAGCTTCCACTCTTATATTCTATGTACACATATGATTTTTTGTATCTGTATAAAGCATAGAGGACATCGAAGATACACTAGATGGTACCACCTTTATGATTCTGATATGCTTTGCTTAATATGATGACCTTTCCTTGTGGCCATTTTCTTGAAAAGGAAATGGTTTCATTGTTTATGCTTAAACGCAGCCCCATTATAATATCCCCCATGCATTTGTTTCTGGATATCTTGGCTGGTATGTTGTGAATGGTGCTGCAATAAACAGTGAATCTGTGATAAGCTGATTTAGAGTTAATAGGGTTTATACCTAATAATGTTATAGCGGGGTCATGTGATAGTTCTAATTCTTGTCTTTACGAGGAACTGCTATACTGATTTTAATAGTGGTTGGGCTAATTCATACTCTAATGCATCAGTCTACACATGTTCCCTTTTCCCAATGACATCACACATGTGTACAGATCAGAGGACTACTTGTGGGAGTAGGTGATTTTCTTCTACCATGGCTCCCCCATATGGATGCCAGAGATCAAATTCAGGTCATCAGGCTTGGCACCAATTGCTTTTATCTATTGCATGACCCCATTGGCCTCAGTAACTATGTTTTCATGAATTATTTTTCAAGATTTTAGTTAAAATTATAGAACATACTAGCTACCATCCTAAGCCTTTTAAACTAGAGTTGGGGACAATAAATGCATTTATAGTGCACAACCAGCACAGCATCCATCTGTAGAACTGCTTCAGAACGTTATAAAACATCACTAGAGCCATGTAAACTTACCCATTAATCAATCCCATCTTTTCTCAGCTCCTGGCAACAACCATTGTATTTTTAGGCTGTATGGATTTAATGAGTCTGGGAAACTTCCATACATAGAATAATATAGTATGTGTTCTTTTGAGATTGGCTTGTTTCACTTGGCACCATGTCTTCAAATTATACTCATGTCATGCCATATGTCAGAATTCCCTTACTTTTTTAAGGTTCAGTGATAACTGGATGGATTTCATTTATTTGTTCGTTTATTCATTTACCTGCCAATGAACATTTGGGCCATGGCTGCCTTTCTGCTGTTGTGAATATGCTTCTGTAAACATGGGTGTGCAGGTATCACGTTGAGACCCTGTATGCCATTTTCTCAGTATTTCCACAGAACATTTTCACACAGGCTTACTCTAATTCATGCTTTATCTTTTGAGATCTTTACATTTATTTTGTCTGTATATTTATTGATATGTTTGTTTGATATCTTGGCATTTAGTCTTGAATGTTTTTATATAATCTGAATGTTAGTAATGTATCAGAAGTATAGTTAGTTTTCTCCCATTGGTATTTCATGAAATTGAAATCTTCTGCACAGCAAGCAAACAATCAATTGTGTGAAATACCACTTGCCAGTCCTGGTCTTATTTGCTGACTGGAGAGAGTCCCTCTACCACATTCCTTGTCTGTGCCTATATCCTGATATATTTTCTGTTAGCAGTTTTAGGTCTTATAGTAAACTTTTTGATTTTGAGTACAGTTTTGGATCTGGTTGACAAGGATTTTATTGAGTATTTTTGCATCGATATTCATAAGGGAAATTAGTCTGAAATTCTTCTTTGTAGGGTCTTGGTGTGGTTTAGGTATCAGAGTAATTGTGGCTTCATAGAATGAATCGGGTAGGGTTCCTTCTGTTTCTATTTTGTGGAATAGATTGGAGAGTATTGGTATTAGGTCTTCTTTGAGGTTCTGATAGAACTCTCCACTAAAGCCATCTGGTCCTGGGCTTTTCGTTGTTAGGAGACTATTGATGACTGCTTCTATTTCATTAGGGGTTATGGGACTTTTTAGATCATTTATCTGATTCTGATTTAGCTTTGGGACCTGGTATCTGTCTAGGACATTGTCCATTTCATCCAGATCTATTTATTCAACAAAACTGGAAAATCTGGATGAAATGGACAATGTCCCAGACAGATACCAGGTCCCAAAGCTAAATCAGGATCAGATAAATGATCTAAATGATCTGATGATGTTTTGGATTTCCTCAGTTTCTGTTATGTCTCCCTTTTCATTTCTGATGTTGTTAATTTGGATACTGTTTCTGTGCCCTCTGATTAGTCTGGCTAAGAGTTTATATATCTTGTTGATTTTCTCAAAGAACCAGTTTTCGGTTTGGTTAGTTCTATATATTGTTCTTTTTTGTTTGTACTTGGTTGATTTCAGTCCCGAGTTTGATTTCCTGCTGTCTACTCCTTTTGGATGTATTTGCTTCTTTTTGTTTTAGAGCTTTCAGATGTGCTGTCAAGCTGCTAGTGTATGCTCTCTCCAGTTTCTTTTTGCAGACACTCAGAGCTATGAGTTTTCCTTTTAGGACTGCTTTCATTGTGTCCCATAGGTTTGGGTATGTTGTGGCTTCATTTTCATTAAAAATTTAAAAAGTCTTTAATTTCTTAAGAAATATACATATCTAGTTTCATACTTCTATATATAGATATTCAGTTTTGTTACTACCATTTGTTGAAGAGGCTGCATCTTTTTTTTTCAGCAATGGTTTTGACATCTTTGTCAAAACTCAGGTGGTTACAATTTTATGAATTTCTTCCCATTCTGCTGACCTACACATCTGTTTTTGTGCCACAGGATATTTTTCTAAGGTTTGGTGTATAACTTGAAATCATGTTAATACTTCTGCTGTTGTTCCCTTTGCCCAGTATTGCTTAGGATTTCTCCCCCACTTCTGTCATTGCCACAGCTAAGACTTTATGCATTATATTTAATAAAAGTGGAGAACATAGACACTATTGTCCCATTCCCAACATTAGTAGAAGTGTTTACATTTTTACTTCATTTAATATAATGCTGACTATAAAATATATAGCCCTTATTAAGTTGAAGTATGTTCTTTGTATTCCTAGTTTATTTCAAAATTTTCTCATGAAGGAATGTTCAGCTTTATCAAAGGCCATTTTGAGTTTTTGCACCCCAATTCTCTGCTTCCGCTTTCTTTTCACATGTGTTATGCTTCAAGAATACATTCTCCTATTCATGGGCTTCTTTCTTTAATGTCCCAGGACACACACACACACACACACACACACACACACACACACACACACTATACATGCATATGCACAAAAGTAAAAAATCTAGATTTTACAAATGAGAAAGATAAAGCTCTATGTGTCTTTCTGAGCCTGAATTATCTTATTTAATATAACATTTTGCATTTCTGATCATTTTGATAAAATGGTTATTTCATTCTTCTTTAAAATTAAAAAATTCAATTTTTATATATACTACATATTCTTAATTTGTTTATTACATGGGCATAGATATCTAGGCTGATTTAACTAGCTAGCTATAAGTGAATAGAGCAGTAATAAACAAGGATGTATTATCTCTCTGATAGGTTATAGAATCTTTGTGGTATGTATATAGGAGTGATATATCTGATGGTGAAATGTTATATTTGGTATTTTATTATTACCAATATTATTATTATTTTATGGAAAACTCAATACTGATTTCTATAGTGGCACCGTCGGTTTGCACTAGTGCCAACAGTGACTAAGGGTACCTCTTAGCCCATGTCCTCATTAGCATTTATTGTTATTTGTTTTCTTTTTTTTCTTTTAATTTTTATTAGATATATATTTCTCTTTTAAATTTTTAATTAGATACATTCTTTTTTATTGATATATTTTTATTTACATTTCAAATGATTTCCCCTTTTCTGGGTCCCCACTCCCCGCAAGTCCCATGTTATTTGTTTTCTTGATAGCAGATATCCAATTGGGTGACATGGAATCTCAGAGTAGCTTTTTTAAAAATTGGATATTTTATTGTGTACATTTCAAATGCTCTATACTCTTCCAGTATCTCCTCTGCAAACCCCATATCCCATCCCCCTCTTACCCTGCTTCTATCTCTGAGAGTGCTCACCCCTAACCCACTCCCACCTCACCACCTTAACATTCCTCTACACTGGGGCATCAAGCCTTTACAGGACTAAGGGCCTCCCCTCCAACTGATGCCAGATAAAGTCCCTTCAGCTCCTTCAGTCCTTCTCCTAACTCTTCCATTGGGGTCCCTGTGCTCAGTCTGAGGGTTGGCTGCAAGCATCCTTATCTGTATTGGTCAGGATCTGACAGAGCCTCTATGAAGACAATTGTATTAGGTTCCTGTCAGCAAGCACTTCTTGACATCAGCAATGGTGTCTGGGTTTGGTGTCTGCCAATGGGATGGGTCCCCATGTGGGGCAGTCTCTGGATGGCATTTCTTTTAGTCTCTATTCCACTCTTTGTCCATGTATTTCATTAGACAGGAGCAATTCTTGGTTAAAAATTTGAAGATGGGTGGTTGGCTTCATCCCTCAACTGGGGAGCCATGCCTAACCTCTGGATATGGTCTCCACAGGTTCTCCCTCTCCTTTGTGGGGTATTTCAGCTAATGTCATCCCTGTGGGGTCCTGAGAGGCTCTTGCTTTCCTGACAACTGGGGCTTTCTGGTCTCTACCCCCAGTTCCCCATACCCCATTGCTACACACCTCTGTTCAGTTTCCTGACCCTCTGCACATCTCCTCCATCTCCTTCTGATTCTGCCCCTCTTTCCCTCTCCCCCTCCTTTCTTCCTCCCAAATCCCTCTTACCCTCTACTTCCCTTGATTATTTTGTTTCCCCTTCTAAGTAAAACTGAAGCATCCACTCTTTGGTCTTCCTTCCTCTTGAGCTTCATGTGGTCCATGAGTTGTATAGTGGGTATTTCACAATCTTTGCCTAAGGTTCATATATCAGTTAGTATATACCATTGCCAGGAGCCAACTTTATTTAGATCTCAATGCTAGGAGATCTCGATACCAGGAGCCATTTTTACTTAGATCTCAAAACTCCCTCCTCTTGAAGCTCATCTGTGGATAGGTTACTATAGCAACCCCTTTCCACTTCACCTCCTCATGACCCCTTTTTATCATGCCAAAATTACAGCAGCAATAACTAGCCTTTCCCAGAAACTCTGATAAACTGTTTCTAAGAAATGATGCCAGGCCCCTGAGATTGTTCACCCTTGACCCCTCCCTACACCTTTACCATTCCCTTTAAATTGGCTTGTGTAAAAAATAAAATTTGACAGCTTGATCAGAATACTGTCTTGTTGTCTGTCTCTCACGTCTCTTGTTTCTCGCCTTTTTCCTAGGTGTTCCAGGGACCCTATTGACTGTCCTGCGGGTTGGGACATACCATGTGTGTTCTTTTGTGACTGAATTACCTCACTCAGGATATTTTCTAGATTCATTCATTTGCCTGCAAATTTCATGAAGTCATTTTTTTAATGGCTGAGTAGTACTCCATTATGTAAATGTACCACATTTTCTGTATCCATTCCTCTGTTAAGGTACATCTGTGTTTTTTCCAGCTTCTAGCTATTTTAAATATGGCTGATATGAACATAGTGGAGCATATGTCCTTATTACATGTTGGAGCATCTTCTGAGGATATGCCCAGAAGGGGTATAGCTGGGTCCTCAGGTAGTAGTGTGTCCAATTTTCTGAGGAACTGATAGACTGATTAACCTGGTGGTTGTACCAGCTTGCAATCCCACCAGCAATGGGTGAGTGTTCCTTTTTTTTTTTTTTTTTTTTGCACATCCTCATCAGCATGTCACCTGAGTTTTTGATCTTAGCTATTCTGACTGGTGTGAGGTAGAGGTAGAATCTCGGGGTTGGGTTGTTTTGATTTGCATTTCTCTGATGACTAAGGATGTTGAACATTTCTTTAGGTGCTTCTAAGCCATTGAAGTTTCCTCAGTTGAGAATTCTCTGTTTATCTCTGTTCTATATTTTTTTGATAGGGTTATTTGGTTCTTTGGAATATCCAGTCTGTTAGTCTATGGCTTTTTATTGGGGAACTGAGTCCACTGATGTTAAGCGATATTAAGGAATAGTGATTGTTGATTCCTCTTATTTTTGTTGTTAGATGTGGAATTATTTTTGTGTAGGTCTCTTCTTTTGGGTTTGTTGAAAGATTATTTCCTTGTTTTTTTTTTTTTTTCCCTAGGATGTAGTTTCCCTCCTTGTGCTGGAGTTTTCAATCTATTATCCTTTGTAGGGCTGGATCTGTGGAGAGATATTGTGTAAATTTCATTTTGCCATGGATCATCTTAGTTTGTCCATTTATAGTAATTGAGAGTTTTGCTGGGTATAAGTATCCTGAGCTGGCATTTGTGTTCTGTTAGGGCCTGTATGACATTTTTCTAGGATCTTCTAGCTTTCATAGTTTCTGGTGAGAAGTCTGGTGTAATTCTGATAGGTCTGCCTTTATATGTTACTTGACCTTTTCCCCTTACTGCTTTTAATATTCTTTTGTTTGTGCATTTGGTGTGTTTGACTATTATGTAATGAGAGGAATTTCTTTTCTGGCCCAGTCTATTTGTAATTCTGTAGGCTTCTTGTATGTTTATGGGCATTTCTTTCTTTAGGTTAGGGAAGTTTTCTTCTATAACTTTGTTGAAGATATCTACTAGACTTTTAAGTTGGGAATCTTCACACTTATCTATACATATTATCCTTAGGTTTGGTCTTCTCATTGTGTCCTGAACTTCCTGGATGTTTTGGGTTAGGAACTTTATGGATTTTCTTTCACTGTTGTGTCAATGTTTTCTATGGTAGCTTCTGCATCTGAGATTCACTCTTCAATGTCTTGTATTCTGTTGTTGATGCTTGCATCTCTGACTCCTGATCTCTTTCCTAGGTTTTCTATCTCCAGGGTTGTCTCCCTTTGTAATTTATTTATTGTTGCTTCTTCCATTTTTTAGATTCTGTAATGGTTTTGTTTCCTGTAATTTCTTAAGGCATTTTTGTGTTTCCTCTTTAAAGACTTCTTCTTTTTTTTTAACGATCTTTTTTTTTATTCGATATATTTTTTATTTACATTTCAAATGATTTCCCCTTTTCTAGACCCCCACTCCCCAAAATTCCCATCAGCCCCCTTCCCTTCCCATGTTTTCCCTCCCAACACTTCCACATCCCTGTTCTGGTTTTGCCCTATACTGCTTCACTGAATCTTTCCAGAACAAGGGGCCCCTCCTCAGTTCTTCTTGTACCTCATTTGATGTGTGGATTATGTTTTGGGTATTCCAGTTTTCTAGGTTAATATCCACTTATCAGTAAGTGCATACCATGATTGATATTTTGAGTCTGGGTTAGTATGAAGTTCTCAAGCTCCATCCATTTGCCTAAGAATTTCATGAATTCATTGTTTCTAATGGCTGAATAGTACTCCATTGTGTATATATACCACCTTTTTTGCATCCACTCTTCTGTTGAGGGATACCTGAGTTCTTTCCAGCTTCTGGCAATTATGAATAGGGCTGCTATGAACATAGTGGAGCATGTATCCTTATTACATGGTGGGGAATCTTCTGGGTATATGCCCAGGAGTGGTATAGCAGGATCTTCTGGAAGTGAGGTGCCCAGTTTTCGGAGGAACTGCCAGACTGACTTCCAGAGTGGTTGTACCAATTTGCAACCCAACCAGGAGTGGAGGAGTGTTCCTCTTTCTCCACATCCTCTCCAACATTTGCTGTCTCCTGAATTTTTAATCTTAGCCATTCTAACTGGTGTAAGGTGAAATCTCAGGGTTGTTTTGATTTGCATTTCCCTAGTGACTAATGAAGTTGAGCATTTTTAAAGATGTTTCTCTGCCATCCAAAGTTCTTCAGGTGAGAATTCTTTGTTTAACTCTGTACCCCATTTGTTAATAGGGTTGTTTGGTTTTCTGGAGTCTAACTTCTTGACTTCTTTATATATATTGGATATTAGCCCTCTATCTGATGTAGGGTTGGTGAAGATCTTTTCCCAGTTTGTTGGTTGCCGATTTGCCCTTTTTGATGGTGTCCTTTGCCTTACAGAAACTTTGTAATTTTATGAGGTCCCATTTGTCAATTCTTGATCTTAGAGCATTAGCTATTGGTGTTCTGTTCAGTAACTTTCCCCCTGTACCGATGTCCTCAAGGGGCTTCCCCAGTTTCTTTTCTATTAGCTTCAGAGTGTCTGGCTTTATGTGGAGGTCCTTGATACATTTGGAGTTGAGCTTAGTACAAGGAGACAAGGATGGATCAATTCACATTCTTCTGCATGCTGACCTCCAGTTGAACCAGCACCATTTGTTGAAAAGGCTATCTTTTTTCCATTGGATGTTTTCAGTCTCTTTGTCGAGTATCAAGTGGCCATAGGTGTGTGGGTTCATTTCTGGATCTTCAATCCTGTTCCATTGACCTGCCTGCCTGTCACTGTACCAATAGCATGCAGTTTTTAACACTATTGCTCTGTAGTATTGCTTGAGGTCAGGGATACTGATTCCCCCAGAATTTCTTTTATTGTTGAGAATAGTTTTAGCTATCCTGGGTTTTTTGTTATTCCAGATGAATTTGAGGATTGCTCTTTCTAACTCTGTGAAGAATTGAGTTGGGATTTTGATGGGTATTGCATTGAATCTGTATATTGATTTTGGCAAAATGGCCATTTTAACTATATTAATGCTGCTGATCCATGAGCATGGGAGGTTTTTTCCATTTTTTGAAGTCTTTTTCCATTTCGTTCTTCATAGTCTTGAAGTTCTTGTCATACAGATCTTTCACATGTTTGGTAAGAGTCACCCCAAGGTACTTTATACTGTTTGCGGCTATTGTGAAGCGTGTCATTTCCCTAATTTCTTTCTCAGCCTGCTTACCCTTTGAGTATAGGAAGGCTACTGATTTGCTTGTGTTGATTTTATAACCTGCCACTTTGCTGAAGTTGTTTATCAGCTGTAGGAGTTCTCTAGTGGAATTTTTTGGGTCACTTAGGTAGACTATCATATCATCAGCAAATAATGATAGTTTGACTTCTTCCTTTCCAATTTGTATCCCTTTGACCTCCTTATGTTGTCTAATTGCCCGAGCTAGTACCTCAAATACAATATTGAAAAGATAAGGAGAAAGGGGGCAGCCCTGTCTAGTCCCTGATTTTAGTGGGATTGCTTCAAGTTTCTCTCCATTTAGTTTGATCCTGGCTACTGGTTTGCTGTATATTGCTTTTACTATGTTTAGGTATGGGCCTTGAATTCCTGTTCATTCTAAGACTTTAAGCATGAAAGGATGCTTAATTTTGTCAAATGCTTTTTCAGCATCCAATGAAATGACCATGAGGTTTTTTTCTTTGAGTTTGTTTATGTAGTTGATTGCATTGATGGATTTCTGTATATTGAACCAACCCTGCATCCCTGAGATAAAGCCTACTTGATCATGGTGGATGATCATTTTGTTGTGTTCTTGGATTCAGTTGGCAAGAATTTTATTGAATATTTTTGCATCGATGTTCATAAGGGAAATTGGTCTGACGTTCTCTTTCTTTGTTGGATCTTTGTGTGGTTTTGGTATCAGCGTAATTGTGGCTTCGTAGGAGGAATTGGGTAGTGTTCCTTCTGTTTCTATTTTGTGGAATAGTTTGAAGAGTATTAGTGTTAGGTCTTCATTGAAGGTCTTACAGAATTCTGCACTGAAACCATCTGTTCCTGTGGTTTTTTTTGGTTAGAAGACTTTCTATGACCCCTTCTATTTCTTTAGGCGTTATGGGACGGTTTAGATGATCTATTTGGTCCTGATTTAATTTTGGTATTTGGTATCTGTCAAGGAAATTATCCATTTTCTCCAGATTCTCCAGTTGTGTTGAGTACAGGCTCTTGTAGTAGGATCTGATGATTCTTTGGATTCCCTCAGCTTCCGTTGTTATATCACCCTTTTCATTTCTAATTTTGTTAATTTGGATACTTTCTCTGTGCCCTTTGGTCAGTCTGGCTAAGGGTTTATCTATCTTGTTGATTTTCTCAAAGAACCAGCTCCTGGATTCGTTGATTCTTTGTATGGTTCTCTTTGTTTCCACTTGATTGATTACAGCCCTGAGTTTGATGATTTCCTATCTTCTACTCCTCCTGGGTGGAATTGGCTTCTTTTTGTTCCAGGGCTTTCAGGTGTGTTGTTAAGCTGCTAGTGTATGCTCTCTCCATTTTCTTTTTGGAGGCACTCAGGGCTATGAGTTTTTCTCTTAGCAGTGCTTTCATTGTGTCCCAAAGATTTGGGTATGTTGTGCCTTCATTTTCATTAAATTCTAAAAAGTCTCTGATTTCTTTCTTTATTTCTTCTTTGGCCAAGGTGTCATTGAGTAGCGTATTGTTCTGCCTCCATGTGTATGTGTTGCTAGTGAAAACCACTCTTACACCATAGTGATCTGATAGAAGGCATGGGATTAGTTCCATCTTCTTATATTTGTTGAGGTCTGTGTTGTGACCAATTATATGGTCGATTTTGGAGAAGGTACCATGAGGTGCTGAGAAAAAGGTATATTCTTTTGCTTTAGGGTGAAATGTTCTATAAATATCAGTCAAATCCAATTGGTCCAAAGCTTCAATTAATTTTACTGTGTCCCTGTTTAGTTTCTGTTTTCCTGATCGGTCCATTGAGGAGAGTGGAGTGTTGGTGTCCCCCACAATTATTGTGTTACTTAAAATGTGTGCTTTGAGCTTTATTAAAGTTTCTTTTAAGAATAGGGTGCCCTTGCATTTGGCGCATAGATGTTCAGAATTGAAAGTTCTTCTTGGTGGATTTTTCGTTTGACCAGCAAGAGGTATCCCTCAGTGTCTCTTTTGATGACTTTAGGTTGAAAGTCAATTTTATCTCATATTAGAGTGGCTACTCCGGCTCATTTCCAGAGACCATTGGCTTGTAAAATTGTCTTCCAGCCTTTTTTTTTTTTAATATTTTTTATTCGGTATATTTTTTATTTACATTTCAAATGATTTCCCCTTTCCTAGCCCCCCCCCACTCCCAAAAAGTACCGTAAGCCCCCTTCTCTCCCCCTGTCCTCCCACCCACCCCTTCCCACTTCCCCGTTCTGGTTTTGCTGAATACTGCTTCATTGAGTCTTTCCAGAACAAGGGGCCACTCTTCCTTTCTTCTTGTACCTCATTTGATGTGTAGATTATGTTTTGGGTAATCCAGGTTTTTAGGTTAATATCCACTTATTAGTGAGTGCATACCATGATTCATCTTTTGAGTCTGGGTTACCTCACTTAGTATGATGTTCTCTAGCTCCATCCATTTGCCTAAGAATTTCATGAATTCATTGTTTCTAATGGCTGAATAGTACTCCATTGTGTAGATATACCACATTTTTTGCATCCACTCTTCTGTTGAGGGATACCTGGGTTCTTTCCAGCATCTGGCAATTATAAATAGGGCTGCTATGAACATAGTAGAGCATGTATCCTTATTACATGGTGGGGAATCCTCTGGGTATATGCCCAGGAGTGGTATAGCAGGATCTTCTGGAAGTGAGGTGCCCAGTTTTCAGAGGAACCGCCAGACTGATTTCCAGAGTGGTTGTACCAATTTGCAGCCTCACTAGCAGTGGAGGAGTGTTCCTCTTTCTCCACACCCTCTCCAACACCTGCTATCTCCGGAACTTTTAATCTTAGCCATTCTGACTGGTGTAAGGTGAAATCTCAGGGTTGTTTTGATTTGCATTTCCCTAATGACCAATGAAGTCGAGCATTTTTTAAGATCCAGCCTTTTACTCTAAGGTAGTTTTTGTCTTTGACATTTAGGTGTATTTCCTGTATGCAGCAAAATGTAGGGTCCTGTTTCCTTATCCAGTCTTTTAGTCTATGTCTTTTTATTGGGGACTTGAGTCCATTGATGTTAAGAGATATTAAGGAATAGTGACTATTCCTGTCATTTTTTGTTACTTTTATATTTGAGTGGCTGTCTTCTTTTGGGTTTGATGAAGGAAGGTTACTATCTTGCTTTTTCCATGGAGTAGTTTCCCTCCTTGTATTGGAGTTTTTCTCCTATTATTCTTTGCAGAGCTGGGTTTGTGGAAAGATATTGTGTAAATTTGATTTTGTTATGGAATGTCTTGGTTTCTCCATCTATTGTGATTGAGAGTTTTGCTTGGCCGACATTTGTGTTCTCTTAGAGTCTGCATGAGATCTGCCCAGGATCTTCTAGCTTTCATGGTCTCTGGTGAGAAGTTTGGTGTGATTCTGATAGGTCTTCCTTTATATGTTACTTGGCCTTTTTCTCTTACTGCCCTTAATATTCTTTCTTTCTTTAGTGCATTTGGGGTTTTAATTATTATGTGGCAAGAAGTATTTCTGCTCAGGTCCAGTCTGTTTGGAGTTCTGTAGGCTTCTTGTATATTCATAGGTATCTCTCTCTTTAAGTTGGGAAAGTTTTCTTCCATAATTTTGTTGAAGATATTTGCTGGCCCTTTAAGTTGTAAATCTTCACTCTCATCTATACCTATAATCCTTAGGTTTGGTCTTCTCATTGTATCCTGGACTTCCTGGATGTTATGGGATACAAGCTTTTTGCATTTTGCATTTTCTTTGACAGTTGAGTCAATGGTTTCTATGGTATCTTCGGCATCTGAGATTCTTTCTTCCATCTCTTGTATTCTGTTGTTTATATTTGCATCTATGGCCCCTGATTTCTTCTCAAGGTTTTCTATCTCCAAAGTTGTCTCCCTTTGTGATTTCTTAGTTGTTTCTACTTCTGTTTTTAGATCCAGGATGGTTTTGCTCAGTTCCATCATTTGTTTGTTTGTGTTTTCCAGTAATTCTTTAAGAGATTTTTGTGTTTCCTCTTTTCATGACTTCTGCCTCTTGACTCAAGTTCTCCTGAATTTCTTTAAGTTTTTTTTTTTTTTTTTTTTTTTTTTTTTTTTTTTTTTGCGTTTCTTCTTTATTGGCTTCTATCTCTTGAGCCTTATTCTCCTGCATTTCTTTAAATGATTTTTGTGTTTCCATTATACTTGTTTCTAGCTTATTCATGTTCCCCTGTATTTCTTTAAGAGATTCATTTATGTCCTTTTTGTGTTCTTCTAGCAGCATCATGACCAGTGATTTTAAATCCAAATCTTGTTTCTCTGGTGTGTTGTCAACCAGGACTTGCTGATGTTGGAGAGTTTGGTTCAGATGCTGCCATATTACCTAGATTTCTGTTAATAGTGTTCCTCTCTTTGTCCTTTGCCATCTTGTTCTCTGGTGTTAGTTGGTCTTGTCTCTAGTTGGTGTTTCAGCCTCCTGAGGGGCTCTAGGGCTATTTCTGCAACACTGGATGGCTGGGTTTCCCCTGTAGCAGATTGCTGATGTGCTGTCCTCCTCTTGGGTGCCCTTGCAGCCCTAGTGTGCTTTGCCCCAGATTGTGTCTGTGAACCAGATGGTGCCCGTTTGCTCCTTCAGGGAGTGCTGAAGGGTGTATGCTGCGGGGACCTTTTTTGTGTGTTGACCACTCTGCTGGGCAGCCGATCTCCCAACTGGGTTGGTGCACACAAGGCTAGCCTAGCTGCTCAGGCCCTGAGTCTAGGCAAAGGCCTGAGAGGCCAAGGTACGAGCAAAGCTCCCCTTGGGCTATGACTGTTAATTAGGTCTGTCAGGTGGCCACGATGTCAGGCGTGCACGCATGTGCATTCCCTGCAAATGCTGGGAGAGTCTGCTGGGCTAACAACCTCCTGGCTGGGTTGACATACAGATGGCCCACAGAGCAGCCCAAGTCTTGGGGTCAGTCCAGGGCCTGTTGGGGCCTAGACCCCTGCTATGTTAGCCTCAGGCTATGCCTGTTAGCCGGCTTTGCCTGCTAGAACTCTCTGGTGTCTTGTAGGCAAAATGGTGGCGCATGCCGGCCCAGGCAAAAAACCTCCTGGCTGGGTTGTCACCCCAATGGTCCCCTGAACAGCCCAGGCCCTGGGTGCAGACCAACGCCCGTGGGGCTTAGACCCCTGAAATGTTGGCCTTGGGTTATGTTTGCGTACCTCAGTCTGTCTGAGCTATCTGGAGTCTGAGAACCAAGATGGAGGTGAGTCTCTCATGACTGGCGGGAGGCAGAATCTTTAAGTACTTCTATCACTTTACCTGTGTTCTCTATTTTTTAAAGGAAGTTATTTATATCCTTCTTAAAGCCCTCTATAATCATCATGAGATGTGATGTTAAATCAGAGTTTTGCTTTTATAGTGTCTTGGGGTGTCCAGGGCTGGTTGTGGTGGGAGAACTAGTTTCTCATGATGTCACATAGTCATGGTTTCTGTTGCTTATGTTCTTGCACTTGTCTGTCACCATTTGGTTATCTCTGGTGTTAGCTGGTCTTGCTGTATCTGACTGAGGCTTGTCCCTCCAGTAAGGCTGTGTGTCAGTACTCCTGGGAGACCAGCTCTCTCCATGATGCATTTGGGTATGGAAAACTGTCCTGGATAGCAGGGGTTTTCAACAGTAGACCCTAGAAGAGAAGGGCAGAGAAACAGACAGGAGACGTGAAGAATGAGGCCAAGACTAATTAACTGCTCAAGGCCTCAAAAAACTGTATTTTCTCTGGGAACTTATACAGGCAGGGAAAAAAGTGAGCAAGTGGGATTCTTCACATAGCCTGGGCATTCAGCCAAGGTGAATCTCTGGCAGCTGTAAGATGTTTTCTTCTTCTGGGAGGGCACAGTGACCATTGACCACCTGATCTCTCCAAGGTCTATAGCTGAGGAGATGTCAAAACCTAAGCCTATCTTTAACATGAACTCTAAACATGAAGTAAGGTCAGTTTGGCCCCTGGCATCTCCTCCCTATTTATTTAATTTTTATGAGGCCAGCGGGAAAGTGGACATCTATAGGTCTCATTGATGCACGAGTGGGCATTAACCAATAAAGGGGAAATTAGTGACCTGATCCCTCTCTAGGGGAACAGAGGATTGCTCTTTCCACATCTTAGGTGGCTCTTGGTGTCTTTTGGAGAGGAGGGGCAGAGCCTATCTTGGTGGGAGACCCACATAATGTAGAGTGGTCCGAGGACCGACACCAACCCCTATGCAGATTAGGTGTGCTTCACGGGGGTCTCAGATGCAGACAATTGGGTCCTCCCACTGCAATGCCTTGCTCTACACCCTTGTAGGTGCCCACACTGAGTTCACGCTGTGCTGAACCAGTGTGCATAGTTCTGAGTTGCTATGCATCTCCCATGGGGGCGATGTCATCAGCCAGGCCTCTGTCAGACAAATCGAGTTGATGATAATGTACTTGTATGGTTTTGAATGCCACAGAGTCAACCTGCTATCTAATGAATCCTATCAATCGATTTAAAATAAAGGGTCCTAAAATAGCTATCAAAAGCACACAAACTAAGGGCCCAACAAGGGGCATCAGGAGGGAAAATATGGAGGATTCCCACCTATCAGTGGCAGCTCTAGAAAATTTCTGTCTCTGTAGATCCTCACTTATGGAGTTTATGTGCCTGTAATTCTATCAGGCCAGATTCATTAAAATAATAGCAACGATCTTCCTTAAGAAAAAATCATGCTTCTCAGCTGTGAGAAGATCTAAGGCACAGCAGTTCTGCAAGGCAACTTGGGCAAGTGAAGTTATTTGTCTTTGCAGGGAAGCCAGAGATTCAGCAGAAGCCTCTATACCTAAATGAAATTGTTTAGCTAACTTATTGATAACTACAATAGACTGTCCCAATGATTCACCTGCCAATCCAGCTGCCACCACAGCAGTAGTCACGGAAAAACCAACTACAAAGGGCAAAAATGATGTACATATCTTTCTTGTGAAGTGTTCAGAAGACACCAAAAAAATCTGTAGGGAGTTGTTGAGTCTGTAGATGTCTGTAGTGTTAGCATTAGCAGGAGGCATCTAAAGGTATCAAGGACCGTGGCCGTTTTCAATGATCAGCATCTCTTGTTAACCACTCTGGCAGCTAGCATGCTCCTTTGCCAACCTGTAGAAAAAACACAAACATGCGCTCTTCCCCACACTCAGAGAGTTTTTTGGCACTGAAATTTTAAAATTTTTGTAGTGTACAGAGATATGATTCTCCCCTCTTTTATTTATAAAAATATTGTTTTAAAGTTCAATGGGCCTGTTCCACAATATCTTGTCCTTGAGAATTATAAGGAATCTCAGTAATATGACTGATATTAAATTGCTAACAAAGCATTTCAAATGACTGATTATAATAGTCAGTTATAATATTTGTCTTAAACTTATTTGAAACATCTAGTATAGAAAAACAGCATAAGCAATGACTAATTTTAGTTTTAGTTTCTTCTCCTGTTAAAACAGTTGTAAATAGAAAGCTTGAAAAGCTGTCAATAGTCATATGTATATTTTTAATTTTTTTAAATCAGAAATATGAGTTAAATCTATTTGTCTTGATTAGGTATGAATCTCCAAGGATTAACACTATTATGTGGTACATGAAGAATTTGAGGACATTGAGAACAAGTCTTTATCATCTGACTTGTATATTTTCTAGATATATCAAATTATTGTCTTAAGCTATTATTATTTTGATGATGCAAAGACTGAGACCTTTATGTAGAGTCTATAATCTGCCTGATATGTAAATCTGCTGTGGCATTGTCTTCATTAAGGAGTCGGAACAATCTAGTATGAGCTTTTAAGTGTCTTAAAAGCAAGAAATAGTACATGCTTCTTAAATTAAGCTGTATTTGTATAAAATTTGAAAATTAGCAATATCTATAAAAATGTAATTTTAAGCAATTGTAAGCCATGAGCTATCTCTTTTAATTATCAGCCTACAAATTAAAAGCTTGATTATTTAACGTTTTAAAAACCAGTGGCTATAGCATGCAATTTAATTATTTGTGAAGAAGGAGAAATAGTTAAGGGAATAAACATGTGATCTAATTATATATGTATCTCTATCATTAGAGGAGCTGTTTATAAATATATTAAGTGTATTTTTTATTGGTTGTGTGTCTATATTTACAAAAGTATGCATAGAGACAAATTTTAAAATCTTGTCTTTGGAATAATGATTATCAAGTTTGCTTAAAAGGTTGCTATGCAATAAGCCAAATATCAGTATTCTTCAATAACCAATGTAATAGTAGTTTTGACTAAGGAATAAATATAGTTCTTTTATAAAGTATTTTTATGATTCTACCTTATAATTTTGTATTAACATAGCAACAGATTTATAATAGGGTGTTTAAACTTTACTTGGAGGTGGAGAAATATGAATTTACATTAATGGTCCCTTTTGCCAAAGGACAGCTGTTTTTTTTTTTTTTTAAAGATGCATCTTTTTCTTTTCTTTTTTTTTTTTTTTTTTTTGATTTGGTTTTTTCGAGACAGGGTTTCTCTGTATAGCCCTGGCTGTCCTGGAACTCACTCTGTAGACCAGGCTGGCCTCGAACTCAGAAATCCGCCTGCCTCTGCCTCCCAAAGTGCTGGGATTACAGGCGTGCGCCACCACCGCCCGGCTAGGACAGCTGTTAAATAGCCAACAATTGACTTTTTTGCAATGTTATTTATCCCTCATCAGTTAATTGTCCAGGGGATTACGATTTGCATTCCCCTTAAGACTACCAAACAGAGGTTTAAGTTCTCCTGAGTCAAGCTTGAGGTGAGGTCTTAACAAATTAACATTTTTTAAAGCGTTTGAAAATCATTTAAATCAAATAAACTATCTTTTAATTTTAATATTCTGTGCCACAGTTTGTTTAGGATATAATTGATCCACTTGTTTGGTTTTTTTTTAATTACAAATATGGATGAGTTAAAATCCTCAGCTTGTGATTGAATTGTAAACTGAAACTAATGGAACATTGGTAGTTTAACTATATTTTAAAATTTCTTTTGTAATATTAGAACATGCCCATAATTTTGAAGAACAAAACTCAGTTTTAAATAATCTATTTTCTTTAAAATTAATATTAAGAGTATTACTTTCACATACAAGGTTTGATTGCCAGTTCTTACTATGAATACATGACAGTGTAGCTTTTAATGCATCAGTAAAGAGACATTGTCTTAAATTCTATCTTCTATAAGTCTAGTTTCTAGGATAAGAATTACATAAATATTATCTCAATTTAGAAGTATCTTTAGAGACCTGTTTTTCTAGGTTGGCTCATGTCACCTGTGCCAGGAGTCAAACTGACCTTACTTTATGTTTAGAAGTTCATTTTAAAGATAGGCTTAGGTTTTGACTTCTTCTAAACTACAGACCTTGGAGAGATCGGGTGGTCAATGGTCACTGTGCCCTCCCAGAAGAAGAAAACATCTTGCAGCTGCCAGAGATTATCTTGGCTGAATGCCTGGGCTACGTGAAGAATCCCACTTGCTCACTTCTTCCCCTGCCTGTATAAGTTCCCTGAGAAAATAGTTTGAGAGTCCTTGAGCAGTTAATTATTCTTGGCCTTGTTCTTCATGTCTCCTGTCTCTGTTTCTAGGCCCTTCCCTTCTAGGGTCCCCTGTCGAAAACCACCGTGGGCCACGGCAACTGGCGCCCAATGTGAGACCCCTTCCTGAGTAAGGATCACAGAGAACATCATCTTATAGGAGCGGCCTCTCATCATTTGGAACCACCAACTCATCAGGTTGTGGTTGATCACCACAGAAGTGCTCATCTGTGGGAGATGCAGGATAATTGATCACCACAGAAGCACCCGTCTGTAGGAGATTCAGAGTAAGTCAGGCGATGCATTATGGGACAGGTATTAGATAAGCATGAGGCTTTTCTTAATGGTCTCAAGGAGACCCTCAAGGTGCGAGGAATAAGGGTTAAAAAAATAAGATCTTCACAAATGTTTTATTTTTATAGAAAATAAAACGAAAAGACTAAAAAACAAAAAAACAACAAAAACAAAAAAAAAACATTTGCTAGGAAAATTCTTAGCTCAAGTACATTTATACTGTGCATGGCTCTCAGAAGTAGAAATGGTAAATATATAAATGAAAAACTTACACATGTTGAAAAGAAATTGAAGAGGTTAGAAAAGCAAAGTGCTGGGGAGCAACTATCAGTGGCTGCCACTGTTCCTCCTCTCCCTTCTCTGGCAGAATTCCCAGAAGAAAAAGGAGGTAAAGAGTTAAATCTTGAATGAGAGAGAGAGAGAGAGAGAGAGAGAGAGAGAGAGACAGACAGACAGACAGACAGACAGACAGACAGACACACAGTCAGTAGGTTTCAGAAAAGCAGTTGTTCCGTGTCTGGGACATTATATCAAAAGAAGGAAAATGCTTATAAGCTATTTCAGGTGTCTCCTGGGGACTAGGAGTAAGTGGGAGACATCTTATTTCCTCTCTGGATCCTACTGGAGATACCCTTAGTTCTGCTTAGGATATCTGGATCTGTTTGGGACATCAAGTTCTCTTCTTTCTCTGTCTATTGTGTGTACTTGGTGCACCATATGTCTGTCCATATCTCTGTCAATGTGTTTGTTTTTGCTGTTTGAGTGATTGGTTGTTGTATGTTTCATGTTGCAAAAAAATATGATTCAAACTATCTGCTGGCTGTCCATGGTTTGATTTAATTTAACTTGTTTAAAAGGCAGTCTCGATTTGCACAAGAGAAACTGATAAGTTTACCTTGCACTATGGCTGGGAGTCAAGTGCAGCTGGAGAAGCCCTGCTTGGGGCTGGTTATCTACACAAGCCGCTCTTAAAGGGGACAACAGCTTTTCAACCTCTTTAGTAAGAGAGCTGATGGCTGTTTTTTTTCTTAAAAAAATAAATTCAATGATGGTGTTTATTGGGTTCAACAAGTGACAAGGTGTTTTTCTCTTGAAATTACAGTTAAAAAATGTAAGAAACTTTTGTCTGGTTTAAATAAGTATATGTTTATAGCAACTTCACTTTTGTTCCTGACTGGTTTTTAAGATATAAATATGTTCTGCATGTCTCAGTTATAGAGTATTGACTTATAAGTTATTGGGTATGTTTAAAAATTTATAACATTGGTAACAGAAATTTATCTTAAAATTGGTAGCTCAGGGTTGGAGTCATTCTAAAGAACAAGTGACATGAGCCAACCTAGAAAAACAGGTCTCTAAAGATACTTCTAAATTGAGATAATATTTATGTAATTCTTATCCTAGAAACTAGACTTATAAAAGATAGAATTTAAGACAATGTCTCTTTACTGATGCATTAAAAGCTACACTGTCATGCATTCATAGTAAGAACTGGCAGTCAAACCTGGTATATGAAAGTAATGTTCTTGATATTAATTTTAAAATGAATAGGTTATTTAAAACTGAGATTTGTTCTTCAAAATTATGGGCATGCTCTAATATATACATGCAGCCAATAAAAAATACATTTGCAATATTTATAAACAGATCCTCTAATGATAGAGAAATATATATAATTAGATCACATGTTTATACTCATAACTATTTCTCCTGCCTCACAAACAATTAAATTGCGCGCTATTGCCACTGTTCTTTAAAACGTTAAATAATCAGGCTTTTAATTTTAAAATAGATGGCTCATGTCTTACAATTGCTTAAAATTATATTTTTATCGATGTTGCTAATTTATAAATTTTATACAAATACAGCTTAATTTAAAAAACATGTACTGTTTCTTGCTTTTTGGACACTTAAAAGCTCATACTAGATTGTTCAGACTCCTTAATGAAGACAATGCCACAGCAGGTTTACATATCAGGCAAATTATAGACTTTACACAAAGGTCTCAGTCTTTACATCATCAAAATAATACTTAAGGCAATAATTGAATATTTCTAAAAATATACACATGACTATTGACAGCTTTTCAAGCTTTCTATTTACAACTGCTATAACAGGGGAAGCAACTAAAAAAAAACTATGTTGTTTTTCTATACTAGATGTGTCACATAAAATTAAGACAAATATTATAACTGACTATTACAGTTAGTCATTTGAAATGTTTTGTTAGCAATTTAATATTAGTCATATTACTGAGATTCCTTATAATCCTCAAGAACAAGATATTGTGGAACAGGCCCATAGAACTTTAAAACAATAGTTTTATAAATAAAAGAGGGGAGAATCATCTCTCTGTACACTACAAAAATTTTAAAATTTCAATGCCAAGAAACTATCTGAGTGTGGGGAAGAGGGCATGTTTGTGTTCTTTTCTACAGGATGCCAAAGGAGTGTGCTAGCTTCCAGAGTGGTTAACGAGAGATGCTGATCATTGAAAACAGCGGTGGTCCTTGACACCTTTAGACACCTCCTGCTAATGCTGACACTATAGACATCTGTAGACTCAACATCCCCCTGCAGATTTTTTTATGTCTTCTGAACATTTCAGAAGAGAGAAACATGCATTATTTTTGCCCTTTGTAATCGGCATTTCCCTGACTACCTCTGTGGTAGCCCCTAGACTGGTGGGTGGATGATTGGGACATTCCATTTTAATCATCATTAAGTTAGCTAAACAATTTCAATTAGTTATAGAGGCTTCTGCTGAAACTCTGGCTTCCCTGCTAGGGCAAATAACTCCACTTGCCCAAGATGCCTTTCATAATTACTGTGCCTTAGACCTTCTCACGGCTGAGAAGGGTGGTTTTTTATTAAGGAAGAATGTTGCTATTATGTTAATGAATCAGGCCTAATAGAATTACAGGTGCATAAACTCCATAAGCTGAGTGAAGACCTTCAGAGACAGAAATTTTCTAGACCTGCCACTGATTGATAGCATGTTTTCCCTCCTGATGCCCCTTGTTGGGCCTTTGCTTATGTATAAGATTTATTAGACAACAGGTTGATTCCGTGGCATTCAAAACCATACAAGTACATTATCATCAACTCGATGGCTGACCGAGGCCAGGCTGAGCCAAGAGATGACATCTCTCTTGCGGGGGAATGCATAGAAACTCAGAGCTATGCACACTGGTTCAGCACAGCGTGAACTTAGTGTAGGCACCTGCAAGGGGTGTAGAGCAAGGCATCGAAGGGGGAGGACCCAATTGTCCGCATCTGAGTCCCCCGTGAAGCCAACCCAATCTGCATAGGGGTTGGTGTTGATCCTTGGACCACTCTATATTATGTGGGGATCTCCCACCAAGATAGGCTCTGCCCCTCCTCTCCAAAAGACACCAAGAGCTGCCTAAGATGTGGGAAGAACAATCCTCTGTTCCCCACGAGAGGGATCAGGTTACTGATTTCCCCCTCTTTGATTAATGCCCACTCGTGCATCAATGAGACCCATAGATGTACACTTTCTCATTGGCCTCACAAAAATTAAATAAATAGGGAGGAGATGCCAGGAGCCAAACTGACCTTACTTTATGTTTAGAAGTTCATTTTAAAGATAGGCTTAGGTTTTGACTTCTCCTCAGCTATAGACCTTGGAGAGATTGGGTGGTCAAGGGTCACCGTGCCCTCCCAGAAGAAGAAAACATCTTGCGTCTGCCAGAGATTCACCTTGGCTGAATGCCCGGGCTACATGAAGAATCCAACTTGCTCACTTCATCCCCTGCCTGTATGAGTTTCCTGAGAAAATACAGTTTGAGAGTCCTTGAGCAGTTAATTATTGGCCTCGTTCTTCGTGTCTCCTGTCTCTGTTTCTCTGCCCTTCTCTTCTAGGGTCCCCTGTCAAAATCCTCCGCGGGCCGGGGCAACCTATTCTTTAGAATGACTCCAACCCTGAGTTACCAATTTTAACCTAACTTTCTCTTACCAATGTTATAAATTTTTAAACATGCTCAATAACTTATAAGTCAATACTCTATAACGAAGACATGTAAAACATATTTATATCTTAAAAGCCAGTCAGGAACAAAAGTGAAATTGATATAAACATATACTTATTTAAACCAGACAAAAGTTTCTTACATTTTTTTAACTGTAATTTCAAGAGAAAAGCACCTTGTCACTTGTTGAACACAATAAACACAATCACAGAATTTTTTTTAAAGAAAAAAAAAAACAGCCATCAGCTCTCTTATAAAAGATGTTGAAAGGCTGTTGGCCCCTTTAAAAGTGGCTTGCATAGATAACCAGCCCCATGCAGGACTTCTGCTGCACTTGACTCCCAGCCACAGTGCAGGGTAACAGTTTCTCTTGTGCAAATCGAGACTGCTTTGTTAACATGTTAAGCTAAAACAAACCATGGACAGCCAGCAGATAAAGTGTTAACCATTTTTTCAACATGAAACACACAACAACCAATCATTCAAACAACAAAAACAAACACAAATTAACAGAGACATGGACAGACATATAGTGCACCAAGGACAGACAATAGACAGAGAACTTGATGTCCCAAACAGATCCAGATATCCTAAGAAGAACTAAGGATATCTCCAGTAGGTTCCAGAGAGGAAGCAGGATGTCTCTTGCTTTCTCCTAGTCCCCAGGAGACACCTGAAATAGCTTATAAGCATTTTCCTTCTTTTGATACATCTCAGACATAGAACAACTGCTTTACTGAAGTGCTCTCTCTCTCTCTCTCTCTCTCTCTCTCTCTCTCTTTCAAGATTTTACTCTTTACCTCCTTTTTATTCTGGGAATTCTGCCAGAGAAGGGAGAGGAGGCACAGTAGCAGCTACTGATAGTTGCTCCCCAGAACATTGCTTTTCTTTCTTTTTTTTCTTCTTTTTATTCAATATATGTTTTATTTACATTTCAAATGATTTCCCCTTTTCTGGCCTCCCACTCCCCGAAAAGTCCCATAATCCCCCTTCTCTCCCCCTGTCCTCCCACCCACCCCTTCCCACTTCCCCGTTCTGGTTTTGCCCTATACTGCTTCACTGAGTCTTTCCAGAACAAGGGGACACTCCTCCTTTCTTCTTGTACCTCATTTGATGTGTGGATTATGTTTTGGGTATTCCAGATTTCTAGGTTAATATCCACTTATTAGTGAGTGCATACCATGATTCATCTTTTGAGTCTGGGTTACCTCACTTAGTATGATGTTCTCCAGCTCCATCCATTTGCCTAAGACTTTCACGAATTCATTGTTTCTAATGGCTGAATACTACTCCATTGTGTATATATACCATATTTTTTGCATCCATTCTTCTATTGAGGGATACCTGGGTTCTTTCTATCTTCTGGCTATTATAAATAGGGCTGCTGTGAACGTAGTGGAGCATGTATCTTTATTACATTCTGGGGAATCCTCTGGGTATATGCCCAGGAGTGGTATAGCAGGATCTTCTGGAAGTGACCTGCCCAGTTTTCTGAGGAACCGCCAGACTGAATTCCAGAGTGGTTTTACCAATTTGCAACCCTACCAGCAGTGGAGGACTGTTCCTCTTTCTCTACATCCTCTCCAACACCTGCTGTCTCCTGAATTTTTAATCTTAGCTAATCTGACTGGTGTAAGATGAAATCTCAGGGATGTTTTGATTTGCATTTCCCTAATGACTAATGAAGTTGAGCATTTTTTTAAGATGCTTCTCCTCTATCTGAAGTTCTTCAGGTGAAAATTTTTGTTTAACTCTGTACCCCATTTTTAATAGGGTTATTTGGTTTTCTGGGGTCTAACTTCTTGAGTTCTTTGTATATATTGGATATTAGCCCTCTATCTGATGTAGGGTTGGTGAAGATCTTTTCCCAATTTGTTGGTTGCCGATTTGTACTTTTGATGGTGTCCTTTGCCTTACAGAAGCTTTGTAATTTTATGAGGTCCCATTTGTCAATTCTTGATCTTAGAGCATGCGCAATTGGTGTTCTGTTCAGGAACTTTCCCCCTGTACCGATGTCCTCAAGGGTCTTCCCCAGTTTCTTTTCTATTAGCTTCAGAGTGTCTGGCTTTATGTGTAGGTCCTTGATCCATTTGGAGTTGAGCTTAGTACAAGGAGACAAGGATGGATCAATTTGCATTCTTCTGCATGATGACCTCCAATTGAACCAGCACCATTTGTTGAAAAGGCTATCTTTTTTCCCTTGGATGTTTTCAGCCCCTTTGTCGAGGATCAAGTGGCCATAGGTGTGTGGGTTCATTTCTGGATCTTCAATCCTGTTCCATTGATCTGCCTGCCTGTCACTTTACCAGTACCATGCAGTTTTTAACACTATTGTGTAGTATTGCTTGAGGTCAGGGATACTGATTCCCCCAGAATTTCTTTTGTTGTTGAGAATACTTTTAGCTATCCTGGGTTTTTTGCTATTCCAGATGAATTTGAGAATTGCTCTTTCTAACTCTATGAAGAATTGATTTGGGATTTTGATGGGTATTGCATTGAATCTGTATATTGCTTTTGGCAAAATGGCCAATTTAACTATATTTATCCCACCAATCCATGAGCATGGAATATTTTTCCATTTTATGAGGTGTTCTTCCATTTCGTTCTTCAGAGTCTTGAAGTTCTTGTCATACAGATCTTTCACATATTTGGTAAGAGGTACCCCAAGGTACTTTATATTTTTTGTGGCTATTATGAAGGGTGTCATTTCCCTAATTTCTTTCTCAGCCTGCTTATCCTTTGAGTATAGGAAGGCTACTGATTTGCTTGAGTTGATTTTATAACCTGCCACTTTACTGAAGTTGTTTATCAGCTGTAGTAGTTCTCTAGTGGAGTTTTTTGGGTCACTTAGGTAGACTATCATATCATCTGCAAATAATGATAGTTTGATTTCTTCCTTTCGAATTTGTATCCCTTTGACCTCCTTATGTTGTCGAATTGCCAGAGCTATTACCTCAAGTACAATATTGAAAAGATAAGGAGAAAGTGGGCAGCCCTGTCTAGTCCCTGATTTTAGTGGGATTGCTTCAAGTTTCTCTCCATTTAGTTTGATGCTGGCTACTGGTTTGCTGTATATTGCTTTTACTATGTTTAGGTATGGGCCTTGAATTCCTGTTGTTTCCAAGACTTTTAGCATAAAAGGATGCTGAATTTTGTCAAATGCTTTTTCAGCTTCCAATGAAATGACCATGTGTTTTTTTTCTCTGAGTTTGTTTATGTAGTGGATTGCATTGATGGATTTCCGTATATTGAATCAACCCTGCATCCTTGGGATAAAGCCTACTTGATCATGGTGGATGCTCATTTTGATGTGTTCTTGGATTCGGTTGGCAAGAATTTTATTGAGTATTTTTGCATCGATGTTCATAAGGGAAATTGGTCTAAAGTTCTCTTTCTTCGTGGGATCTTTGAGTGGTTTTTTATCAGCATAATTTTGGCTTCCGGAGAAGGAATTGGGTAGTGTTCCTTCTGTTTCTATTTTGTGGAATAGTTTGAAGAGTATTGGTGTTAGGTCTTCTTTGAAGGTCTGATAGAATTCTGCACTGAAACCATCTGGTCCTGTGCTTTTTTTGGTTGGAAGGCTCTCTATGACCCCTTCTATTTCTTTAGGGATTATGGGACTGTTTAGATGATCTATTTGGTCCTGATTTAATTTTGGTATTTGGTATCTGTTTAGGAAATTGTCCATTTCCTCCAGATTCTCCAGTTGTGTTGAGTATAGGTTTTTGTAGTAGGATCTGATGATTTTTTGAATTTCCTCAGTTTCTGTTGTAATATCCCTCTTTTCATTTCTAATTTTGTTAATTTGGATACTTTCTCTGTGCCCTTTGGTCAGTCTAGGTAAGGGTTTATCTATCTTGTTGATTTGCTCAAAGAGGCAGCTCCTGGATTCATTGATTCTTTGTATGGTTCTCTTTGTTTCCACTTGATTGATTTCAGCCCTGAGTTTGATGATTTCCTGTCTTCTACTCCTCCTGGGTGAATTGGCTTCTTTTTGTTCCAGGGCTTTCAGGTGTGTCGTTAAGCTGCTAGTGTATGCTCTCTCCATTTTCTTTTTGGAGGCACTCAGGGATATGAGTTTTCCTCTTAGCACTGCTTTCATTGTGTCCCAAATATTTGGGTCTGTTGTGCCTTTATTTTCATTAAATTCTAAAAAGTCTCTGATTTCTTTGTTTATTTCTTCTTTGGCCAAGGTGTCATTGAGTAGATTATTGTTCAGCCTCCAAGTGTATGTGGGCTTTCTGTTGTTTTTGTTGCTATTGTAAACCACTCTTACTCCATCGTGATCTGATAGGAGGCCTGGGATTATTTTGATCTTTTTATATTTATTGAGGTCTTTCTTGTGACCAATTATATGGTTGATTTTGGAGAAGGTACCATGAGGCGCTGAGAAAAAGATATATTCTTTTGCTTTAGGGTGACATGTTATATAAATATCAGTCAAATCCAATTGGTCCAAAGCTTCAATTAGTTTTACTGTGTCCCTTGTTTAGTTTCTGTTTTCCTAATTATTGAGGAGAGTGGAGTGTTGAAGTCACCCACAATTATTGTGTTAGGTGCAATGTGTGCTTTGAGATTTAGTAAAGTTCCTTTTAAGAATGAGGGTGCCCTTGCATTTGGTGCATAGATGTTCAGAATTGAGAGTTCTTCTTGGTGGATTTTTCCTTTGTCCAGCAATAAGTGTCCTTCTGTGTCTCTTTTGATGACTTTAGGTTGAAAGTCACTTTTATCTGATATTAGAATGGCTACTCCGGCTCGTTTCCTGAGACCATTGGCTTGTAAAATTGTCTTCCAGCCTTTTACTCTAAGGTAGTTTTTGTCTTTGACATTGACGTGTGTTTCCTATATGCAGCAAAATGTAGGGTCCTGTTTCCTTATCCAGTCTGTTAGTCTATGTCTTTTTATTGGGGAATTGAGTCCATTGACATTAAGAGATATTAAGGAATAGTGATTATTACTTCCTGTCAATTTCGATGTTATTTTTATATTTGAGTGGTTATCTTCTTTTGGGTTTGATGAAAGAAGGTAACTATCTTGCTTTTTCCAGGGTGTCATTTCCCTCCTTGTATTGGAGTTTTCCTCCTATTATTCTTTGTAGAGCTGGGTTTGTAGAAAGATATTGTGTAAATTTGGTTTTGTCATGGGATATCTTGGTTTCTCCATCTATGGTGATTGAGAGTTTTGCTGGGTATAGTAGTCTTGGCTGACATTTGTGTTCTCTTAGAGTCTGCATGAGATCTGCCCAGGATCTTCCAGCTTTCAAGGTCTCTGGTGAGAAGTCTGGTGTGATTCTGATAGGTCTTCCTTTATATGTTACTTGGCCTTTTTCTCTTATTACCTTTAAATTCTTTCTTTCTTTCTTTCTTTCTTTCTTTCTTTCTTTCTTTCTTTTTTTTTTTTTTTAGTACATTTGGGGTTTTGATTATTATGTGACGGGAGGTATTTCTGCTCAGGTCCAGTCTGTTTGGAATTCTGTAGGCTTCTTGTATATTCATGGGCAACTTTCTCTTTAAGTTGGGATAGTTTTCTTCCATTATTTTGTTGAAGATATTTGCTGGCCCTTTTAGCTGTAAATCTTCACTCTCATCTATACCTATAATCTTTAGGTTTGGTCTTCTCATTGTGTCCTGGATTTCCTGGATGTTCTCGGATACAAGCTTTTTGCATTTTGTATTTTCTTTGACTGTTGCGTCAATGGTTTCTATGGTATCTTCGTCATCTGAGATTCTTTCTTCCATCTCTTATATTCTGTTGTTGATATTTGCATCTATGTCCCCCGATTTCTTCTCAAGATTTTCTATCTCCAAAGTTGTCTCCCTTTGTGATTAGTTTTTTCTACTTCTGATTTTAGATCCTGGATGGTTTTGCTTAGCTCCTTTACTTGCTTGTTTGTGTTTTCCTTTAATTCTTTAAGAGATTTTTGTGTTTCCTCTTTCATGACTTCTGCTGTTTGACTCATTTTCTTCTGCATTTCTTTAAGTTTTGTGTGTGTGTGTGTGTGTGTGTGTGTGTGTGTTTCTTCTTTATTGGCTCTATCTCTTGAGCCTCATTCTCCTGAATTTCTTTAAGTGATTTTTTGTTTCCATTATATGGGTTTCTAGCTTATTCATGTTGGTCTTGTTTCTGGTTGGTATTTGTGCATCCTGTGAGGCTATAGGGCTATTTCTGCAACACTGGATGGCTGGGTTTCCCCTGTTACAGATTGCTAATGTGCTGCTGCCCTCCTCTTAGGTATCCTTGTAGCCCTAGTGTGCCTTGCCCCAGGTTGTCTGTGTGAACCAGGTGGGGCCCGTTTGCTCCTTCAGTGAGTACTGATGGTCTATGCTGCTGTGGGACCTTTTCCCGAGTGCTGGTCAGTCTGCTGGGCAGCTTATCTCCCAACCGTGTTGGTGCACACAGGCTAGCCTAGCTGCTGAGGCCCTGAGTCTAGGCAAAAGCCTGGCAGGCTAAGGCCTGAGCAACGTTCCTCTCAGGCTTTGACAGTTAATCGGTTCTGTCAAGTGGCCAGTATGATGGCATGAGCATGCTCCTTGAAAGTGCTGAGAGAGTCTGCTAGGCTAACAACCTCCTGGCTGGGTTGGCACACAGATGGCCCACCGAGCAGCCCAGGGCCTGGGGTCAGTCAAAGGCCTGTCCGGCTTAGACCCCCACTATGTTAGCCTCAGGCTATGACTCTTAGTTGACTTTGCCTGCTTGAACTCTCTGGAGTCCTGTAGTCAAAATGGCAAGTGCGCGCTGGACTGGGCAAACAACCTCCTGGCCTGGTCTGCACCGAGATGGTCCCCCGAACAGCCCTGGGCCTGGGTGCAGGCCAACGCCGTTGGGCTTAGACTCCCATGATGTTGGCCTTGGGTTATGTTTGCGTACCTCAGTCTGTCTGATTTCTCTGGAGCCCGAGATCCAAGATGGCGGAGAGACTCTCGTAACTGACTGGTGGGAGGCAGAGTTCTGATGTCCATGACTGACCTTTTGAGACAAGGTTGCCTCACTTAGTATGAACAGAAGGAACACTGCCCAACTCGTTCGATGAAGCCACAATTATGCTGATATGAAAACCACACAAAGATCCAGCAAAGAAAGAGAATTTCAGGCCAATATCCCTTATGAATATCGATGCAAAAATACTCAATAAAATTCTTGCTCAGTGAATCCAAGAACACATCAAAACAATCATCCACCATGATCAAGTAGGCTTCATCCCAGGGATGCAGGGATAGTTCAATATACAGAAATCCATCAATGCTATCCACTACATAAACAAACTCAAAGAAAAAAACCAAATGATCATTTCATTATATGCTGAAAAAGCATTTGACAAAATTCAGCATCCTTTCATGCTAACCATCTTGGAAAGAACAGGAATTCAAGGCCCATATCTAAACATAGTAAAAGCAATATACAGCAAACTGGTAACCAGCATCAAACTAAATGGAGAGAAACTTGAAGTGATTCCACTAAAATCAGGGACTAGACAAGGCTGCCCCCTCTCTCCATATCTTTTCAATATAGTTCTTGAAATCCTAGCTAGAGCAATTAGACAACATAAGGAGGTCAAGGGGATACAAATTGGAAAGGAAGAAGTCAAACTATAACTATTTCCATATGATATGATAGTGTGCTTAAGTGACCCAAAAAACTCTACCAGAGAACTCCTACAGCTGATAAACAACTTCAGCAAAGTGGCTGGCTATAAAATCAACTCAAGTATATCAGTAGCCTTTCTATACTCAAAGGATTATTGTTAAAAAAGAATATTTTAGATCTATCTGTGCATTAGAGTATTAGCAACCATGGTAACCACAGTGCGTGCTGAGTCTCCAGAGTTGATTCTTCCCATGTAACTAAGATATCATTCCTTTTGAGCAGCTGCAAACTGCTTTGGCCCCTGGGAATCTCCATTTCACTTTTTTTTTTCTCAGATGAGACCATGAAGTGCATGGCATGCCACACAGAGGTCAACTTGGTGTAGTCAGTCCTTTCCTTCCATCATGTGGGTCCCAGGTATCAACTCAGCTATGTAGACTTGGTGACCTGACCACTGTCTGCTGAGCTCTCTTGCTGGTTCCCCATCATCTTTTCTACCTATGAATTCATTAATGGGCATGAAACCAGATTCCCTGGTTTATCCACTGTGACTGGTGCTGCAGTAAATGTGGGCGTGCAGGTGTTGCTGAGTCATGTTACTTTTATTCCCTTTGGTTTTGTACCCAGCAGGATGGTTTCCAGGTAATACAATGGCTTTGTTTTGAACCTCTAGGCTGGTATTCATAGAGGGTGCACTGGTCTAGATTTCTGACAGCAGTGTGTAAAGATTCCTTTTTCATATTCTTTCCAGGATTTAATTAGTTATTGTCTTTTTTGTTAGTTAGTTGGTATAAGATAATTTTAATTAATAGGTATGAGATAATTTTTTGGTGCTTTTGACTTTAATCCCTGGTGATTAGTGATAGTGAGAATTTTTAAGGAAGATTTTGGCCATTTTATGCTATTGAAAAATAGAAATTTATTCAAGTTATTAGTCCAATATTATTTCTTTTCATATTATTATGTTGTTTGATTTCATAATTCTTCACTCTGTATACATACATCACAACTAGTCAACTATCCAACTCTCTCTCTCTCTCTGTGTATGTGTGTGTGTGAGTATATATGTGTGTATGTCTGTCTGTGAATGTGTATGCGTCTGTATAGGTATATATGAGTAGGTGTCTGATTCTATATGTGTTTGAGTGTATCTGTGACTGTTCTTGACTATATTTATTGTATGTATTTAGTGCACATATGTAGGTGTGCGTTTGAGTGTGTATGTCTGTGAGTATATTTGGGAGTGGGTGATTGCATATATGTGTGAGTGTGTGGGTATGTGTACATATGTGAGTGTGAATGTAAATGTGCATGTGAGTGTGTATATATGTATAAGTGTGCATAAGTGTTGTAGATTTGGTTTAATGCTTGCATTATGTTATTTGGGTTTCCAAAATCAGATGGGAATCTACATATCTGCATGTTAAATGCTGAGGGTCCCTGTCCTCAGTTGGATTTGATTGGTAAATAAAGTTGACAATGGCTAATCTGTGGGCAGAGAGACAGAGGCAGGACTTCTAGGATTCCTGGACAAGGACACAGGAAGAGAAGAAGGCGCCATTCCAGGGAAGGAGAAAGTTCAGGCTTAAGAAGTGTAGGGCAGAGTGACAGAGACTTGTAAGAGTTGGGGATTGTGGTCTAGGAGAGCTACAGGGCTGGGTCTGGGGTGGCCAGGATGGAATATAGGTTTTAGTAAGTAATAAGTCAGGAACATTGAAGGGGAGAGTGTGCTAGCAACAAGGGGGATTGAAGTGGCCCAGCCATTGAACTGTTTAAGGCATATTAAAATAGAAGTGTGTGTGTGTGTGTGTGTGTGTACTTGTGCATATGTGTATATTTGTACAGGCCAGAGGTAGAAGTCATGTGTCTTCTTTGATTGCTTTTCACCCTACTTGACACAAGGTCTCTTACTGAATTTGGAGCTTACGGATTGGCTATGCTGTCTTGCCAGCAAGCCTTTCAGATCCTGCTGTCTCTCACTAGGAATTACAGGAACTCACTGGTGCAGAAATCTTTTGTAAAAACAGGTAGTAATAAATGAATCCAGGTCATTCTTGCACCACAAGCACTTGGCCAGTTGACCTATCCTTCTACCCTCAGCTACTTTTTATCTTAGACATTTTATTCTGTGTTTCATTCATGATTAAGACCCCAGGCTCCTTATTACTAAAATCAACAATTAATCATTACAAATTGGAATTGTACATTCCCAAGTATTCCTGTTATAGTAAATGTTTTTATACCAAAGTTCATGTGTATACCCTAGTACATTCCCAAGTATTCCTGTTATAGTAAATGTTTTTATACCAAAGTTCATGTGTATACCCTACATTTTGTCTTTGTTCTAAAGTAAAAAAAAAAAAAAGATACATTCAGTTTAATAAGTTCTGTTGGTGAAATGCTTTAGATCAAACTCTTTCTAATAATGCCTAAAAATTCAGGTAAGAATATTATTTACTTACTTTCATTTGTGTAAAAGCCATACTTTCATATTTGATGACCACAACTGACTTTTTAGAATCTTTAGTATAACAGGGTCCCAGACACATATAGTAGGTCTCAAGCACAACTGATTCCACCATGCAAGTACCATCTGTAAAACTCAACATGGAGACATCAGCACCTGGCAAAACTACAACAAAGACCTAATCTATCAAAGTTCCTAGTTTTGGGAAAGTCTGTAAATGTACTAACCTTGTGTTTTGGCTTCTATACCTCTGCTCTGGCTGACTGTTCTTGTTAACTGAACTAGGTAATCCCAGGACACAGTTTTTTGGTTAAAAGCTCACCCTAACAACGTCTTGGGGCTACATTTTAATCCTGATCACCCAGTGTAGATGGTGACTGGCTACTGACTAAAGACTTTCTATTGGCTAATGCCCAAGTCCAAGTGGTATTCTCTGGTGAATATCCAACAGTTTGAAAAGCTATGGTATATCATGGGCACATGTAAAGAGTGGTTAGACACCTGAAGCTCTGTGAACTTGTTGATATTCACACCTTAATGGGTTTGCATATGCTGGTTCTCTTTTTTATATATAATTAGCCTGTGAGAACTGGATTGGATATGGAAGTGTTCCTTAAAACCTCCAGGTGTTGAAGGATGTTTTAAACTTGTGGATGGTAATTAAAGGTGATTTGACCATGAGGTCTCTCACCTAATCAGTGCAAAAGTCCACTGACGGATTCATAAGTTTATGCTGTTATAGGAGGTGATAAAAATGGTAACAAGAACAAAACGGGATAAAAAGTGGCAATGTTATACAAAAGCACAGAACCTGACTGAGGGTGTATGGTTCAGCCAACTTTATTTCAATTTCCTCTCAACCTCAAGCCTCAATGTCTGACTCTGTTTCACAGAGAGGTGCTGGGGCTAAGTTTTGCACCTTGTCCCAATTCTATTTGTCTGGCCCACCCCCTACTCTACCAAGTGGTGTAGGTTCTTAGAGGAGCTCAGGGGTGAAAATCACAAGGAGGCAAGTAATCCCAGGTAGAGTCTGGCCATGCTCATGAAGAGGAGATTTGGTAAGAATGGAGAAGGTGGCAGATGAAGATGGCATTCTGAGGAAGATCATGTGTAGTTACAAAGCAGGAGCAGAGGAGGCACCTGGCATATGCTGTCTTAGTATTTTGAGGCTCACCTCATGATGCCCTGTGAAAGTCTGTTTCTAAATCTTCTTGTGGCATTTTTATTATTAGGACATGGAGCCACGCAAACCACTGGAACTCGTTCTCCACCAACTTACTTCATGGGGATAATGGCATCCTTAGCATTCATTCAGAAGTCAATCGTAATATATATTCCTAAATGTGACCAAGTAGTTGTGTTCATTATCACTGTGACTCCATTTATAAACAAATATAGAGTTGTTTATAAAGAGTAGAAGCACTGCCATTTTCCAAGGGTGGCTGAAACAGGAGTGTGGTTGGAATGACAGTATTATGCAAAAAAACATTGACACTAATCTTGGTTAAAACATATTACCTGGGATTAATGTAACATTTCCAGACAATCTAGTCACATGACTTTTTGTTTTTTGAAAGTGCCATCTATTGGCTTTCTTCTTCCTCCTCTTCTTTTTCTTTACATTTATCATTTGTTTTATTTTAGCTTTGAGAGTTTCATATATAAATATATATTTACATCTTTTCATTTCTCCTCTATCCCTCTAGTTCCTTCTGTGTTTCCTACACACCTTTTCAAATTCTTCTTTAATTATAAATATAATTTTATATATATATATATATATGTCTCTGACTATATATATGACATAGGCATTTATAATTATAGTCTCTTTTAATTATATATAACTATATAATAAATATATGTATATAGATTTCATATATATATAACCTATATATAATATATATGATTACATATTCTCCTTTAATTATATATAACTATAATATATGTCTCTGACATATATATGGCATATACATAATATATAACTATATATTCTTCTTTAATTATATATCAATATATGTATTTATAAATATAACTTGCTGAGCCCATTCAGTGTTGCTCCTCTGTGTATATGTTTAGGCTTATCACTTGAGAATAGACTATCTCCTCCCTAGAGCAAACAGATTTTCTCTCTCTCAGTAGTCATTATGCTCATAGCTCTTCATCTAGGGATGGGGAACTTTTGAGATTTCTTCATCCACACTGGGATGTCAGTCCATGCTGTCAGAGTGCAGCTGAGCAGCTATTTTTTAGGTGACTGTATTGTTAGGATTTCACAGATGCAGCTCTCCAAAGTTTTGAAAATGACTTAATTCCATTCTATGTGGCTTAAATCTAATTTTCTTGTTAAAGCCATGTTAATGGTTGGCACAAGGGTAATGAGGGTACTGTGCAAATGGTAATAGTGAGGAACTTCCCTGCCCTGAGATGCTCATTCTCAGAGAGGGATTTGCCTAGAAAGGAGTAGAAGGATGTTTCCATCACTCTTAGTTGTGACAACAAAATAGCACAAAGTGGGGAAAGTATTGTTTTACCATTATAAACACTGAGACGAACATGGTGCAGGAGCTGTGCCCAATGAGAGCCTTCCTGCTGCCTCATAGCATGGGGGAAGGCATCATGGGAATAGATGGGCACAGGGAGAGAGAGAAGCAAGAGGGATTTTACTTGCCCTCTGATAGTGGTATCTACTCATGTGGAAGAACCTGAATGGTTTATGGTCTCTAAAGTTCTAATCTCAAAGTACCATAACAGGACAAAGAATACATAACAGGCTTGGGTTGGGAACACATGCTCACACAGTATCAAAGGCTTTGAAAATCAGCACCAATTTCATGGGTTTATCTTAGCTAGGGCTCTGGATTCTCCTACAAGTCACCTGAGATCCCTTGTGGACGTTCATTCAGTGCTGCCAAATTTGAATCACTGTTGAATAACCCAGGGGAATTTCCTTCTCACAGCTCCAGCAGGCTCAGCTTCCTGTCCAGGGTGACTTTCTCATCTCTTCTTTTCTGTTTTTAGATTTCTTTTGTTTTATGTGTACAGGAGTTTTGCCTACATGTGTGCCTGTGTACCACATGCATTCAGTGCCCACGGAAGTAAGAAGAGAGTTTCTGATCCTCAGGATCTGGAGTTACAGAAGGTTGGGGCCACTGTGTGGCTGCTGGGAACTGAATCCCGGTCCTCTGCAAGAACAGCAAGTGCTCTCTTAACTGCTGATCTATCTCTCCAGGTCCTCTTATTAAATTTAGTAATACTTATTTAGTCCAAAATACCCAAGCCTTTTCCTAAAGTCACTTTTATAGACTATATAGAGTAGTACTACGTGGTATGTAAATTTACTCATGTAAATCTACAAGTTCTCTTCCAGAGTTTCCTTCTCTTAAAAATAAATCTGTCAAATGACTTCTGTTCACAATTAACACAGTTATGTTTTTTTTCGAGACAGGGTTTCTCTGTATAGCCCTGGCTTTCCTGGAACTCACTCTGTAGACCAGGCTGGACTTAAATTCAGAAAGCCACCTGCCCCTGCCTCCCAGAGTGCTGGGATTACAGGCATATGCCACCACCGCCCGGCTCAGTTATGAGATTCTTACTCACTGGTGACTGTGCCAGACAAGAGGAGTCTCATGCAGTTGTGTGCTCGGCTTCCGTCACTGTCTTCTTTTCAGGACTCTTCTCATTAAGACGCCATTTGCTTGGGATATATAATATTCTTAACGTACTGTGTTTTTTTGTTCTGTGTTCAACCAAGAACAACACACCCAGCTTTCAATGTTCAAAATGAATTTTAACAGTTAACCTTCCCATTTATTACAACCCAGAGACTGTGGAAATGTTTGCTTCCATTGTTTTGTCTGTCTCTCACTGTAAGAACAGCCACATGGTTAGTTTCTTGTTGTGTACAGTTGTTCCCAGGTTTCTCTGTATTGGGCATCTGTGTGCTTGTCTTAGGACATCTGCCCAATCAAAGAAAGTACCATTGCATTATCACTTGTTTCCTGGACATCTATGCTTTAAAAAAAAATGTTAAAGAAGGAGAAAGAAATTATTGATTATACTCTCTCTAGAATTTGGCATAAAATTTGGAAGGTAGTTTTCATTTCAAGACTATCACTACATTATTTTAGTAGTTGTATTTTCTGCAATAAGTATTTAATCTATTTTTTTTTCTGTGAGATGTCCCTTGTGGTGACTATTGCTTAAAATGCTATCTTTTCTATACTCACCTCAAATGAGCATGTAACTAAATAATTAATTTCTTTAGCTATGTGGAGATTCTGTCGCTCTATTCTGTTGTGAGCTGCTCATGTGGGTGCAGGTATCTGAACACTGGTTCCCACAGGAAAGCAGTATCATTCAAGCTCCTCCATGCCCATTCCAAACTTTTATTAACAATAGACTAATGCACACAGTAACACGAAAGGTAGGACTAAGTATGTAGAAGAAGAGAGCAATTAGACGCATCATAGTTTACAAAGTACATTTGTAAGAAAATATTTTCGTTTAAAGTCAAGCAATTTAGCTTCCTTTTTAAGTTTCTGTGGTCACATTTTTTTTTTTGCTTTTATATTGGTTCTAAAAAGATATTCCTTCATGCTTTTAAAAATACACTAAGTAAAATAAACATTTTAGAAAATAAGCTGGACATAGAGGAATATATCTTGACACTCAGTGAGTTGCTACTCAGGAGGCTAAGTAAGGCAGGAGGATCTCAGATTTCAACTTGGACAACCTGGTGGTAAGAAATCTCAAAACAGAAAGAGAAGAAGAAAAAAGCGAAGGAGTATAATCCTAAATATGCTTCAAATTTGTCAGAATTCAGCTTTGCTTATTTATGACAATGGATCTTTTTTTTTGATTTGGTTTTTTCAAGACAGGGTTTCTCTGTATAGCCCTGGCTGTCCTGGAACTCACTCTGTAGACCAGGCTGGCCTTAAACTCAGAAATCTGCCTGCCTCTGCCTCCCAAGTGCTGGGATTACAGGCATGCGCCATCACCGCCTGGCTGACTGTAGATCTTATTGTCTTGAAAATCAGTCTGCGTTCATGGACCATGCCCATCTCTTCACCCGAATTCCACTCTATATGTCTAGACTTTGAAAAAATGAGCATCAGACTTCTGTTAAAATGACCACAGTGTACTTTATTTAATGATTTTGGTACCTTGTGTTGCAATAAAATAAAAAAAATCTACAAAATCCAAATATATAAAATTTCAAGTTTTCTTTTTTTTAAAGTTTTACAAGAAAAAAAATCAGATAACCAAGGAAAATTATTCATTATGAAGTACTACTTTCCACTTCATTTCATCACAAATTGTAACTTACTTAACTGACCAAAATAACTATGGTACTGCAGTATCGCAAATACTCCACGCACTGTGCTTTGAGCACTTGGAGTCACTGCCTAGGGCAGCAGCCTCCAACCAAGAAAGACACACTTACAATCTGAATGCTAAAGGAAGGTCTGGTTATGTGGGGTTGGAATATGTATATCTATATATCTATCTATATATATTTACAGGAAAGAATTTAATAACTCATTTAAATTTTTGTTTCAAATAAAATTCCAAATACATTTGTACAATGTTTACAAAGTAAGAGACAGGACTGGCAGGTTTGCATCCGAGGCCAGGCACCGTGCTGTCTGGGGGAAATGTCTTCACGTTGCCTGCACACACCTTATTTCTGAAATGGAGAGAGAAACTTAAGAATGTCAACGACTATGCATCAGAAGACTATATACAGTTGAAGTTGGGGAGCTCAGAACCTAGTGGCCTGTTCTCTTCAGGTTTGTCTTCATCTACCGCCTATTACTCTTCTTTCGCTCAGAGATAAATTTAAAAAGCAAAAATTGGAAAGAGGAAAGGGAAAAGCACAAAATATTTAAGGCAAATGAAGTAATTATATAGAGTCTCTCTTTGTTTTGGGAGGACATGACTTCCTTTTCAAATCACAAATCATGCTTTAAAAAAATCCAAATAATGCAAGGCTGGTTCGAGATGGGTTGCTTGGTGTTGTTTTAAATTTTTTTTGGAAATTTTTTGCACTAAATAAATATTTGAAATTTGCAATGGAATAATTTGTTAATTATGAAGTGTATGGTTTTGTATTTTGAAATCAAACAACAACAGCTGAGGTAGTTAAATGTGAAACTTACACAACTTAAAATAATGAGAGAATGGAGAACCAATGTCAGGAGTCCAAACCCTTGCCATTCGGAAGCATGGCCACTGCGTATGATGGCTTCACAGGCAGCAAAGCATTGGTTCTCTTGGATGCCATTGGTTCAGCCAGTGCCAACATGACTAGTGCATTCCCAAGAACTTGCTTGGATGCAAATACAGAGGAAGTCTGCTTTCCAGACTTCTCATCTATAGATAATTCTTTCACAACGTGTATGTATACAAAATGGCATTATTTATCATTACTAGAAATTCCAATTCTAACTTTATATTTATATTTCCAATGTAAATGATTGAGGGAATGTGGTAAAGAGCCAAAGGGAGGGATATTATTCACCCATTTTTAACAGCATATTTTCCTTAGCTTTAAAATCCAGAGTACTGTTTGGCTTCAAATAAGAGAGTCATCTCTGGTTTTCTGTTGGCCCTCTTCTTTCTGAGAACAGGAAGTCACCTTCACACCCATCCCTATGCATTCATTCTTGAGGCTACTGAGACATCTGGCTACAGAGAAGAAAAGCAAGTTTTTTTTTCCTTAAAAGTAGAATTGAGATTGCCAATAAGGCTAATTCTGTCCACTGTGCCCCATAGATCAGAGAGTGGCTTGAGATGGGCCCTAAATCAACTGTTGACCAACAGCTTCATGGAAAAGGTTTTGTGCAGTAATATGTCAGTAATACAGTTGATATAAATAAGCTGGGAAATATTTCTTTTAGAAAGTAGAAGATTTTTCTCTGTGTGTCTGTGTATTTCATTTGCCTATTGAAAGGAATGTTAGTTGACTATAGTCATAAAACTTGGCAGTTGTATTTACAAATAATCACATATACAATGCATAGAGAATGATGGGCCTGTTGCTGAATAATCACATACATCCACGCTAAGAGCTAGGTTTTTCTGATACACTTTTATTTTCAGGAGGGCTCTAGAGGGTTCCATGTAGAATTGAAACCACTGAAAAGAGACAACTCTTCCCCCCTCCCCAGCAATGCTGTGTTGCTCTATGTAGATGGCGTGTTATTGAAACTTAAACTTTTCTCTTCTGTTGAGAATGCTAAGCCATTATGTCAAGGAGCTGTCCAGCTGCCTCTGCCTTATTTAGATTTTATCTTTCACTTTGTGATAAAATCTCTCCATAGAATGTTCTCTCCAACACCTCCTGCTAGACCTACCAAACCCACCTGAAACTGCACAATAGTCAACTTCAGCTTTCTATATAACACTGAATCAAAACTGGTGTTTTTTTATGATAAAAAGGATACACTTTTGTATTTTGGGGTAGAAACATATTGGTTTCAGAAGGGGATAGAAAGTCAGAAATACCCAAATTACCCTTTACCGAGTTGCTGCTCTTACATGACTTAACTATCATAACAAAAACTATGCTGGCAATGTAGATATTTTTAAAGGGGTCACATAATTTTCTATGTTATAGTCATGATTCAAAAAGTCTAATGTCATGAGTTAGAAATATTTAGTCAATTTGAAAATTTAAATCTTTGATTAGATCCATTGGCAACTTAATTTTAGAGAAACAGAAGAGATTATTTTGGGAGTCAATACTGTATATAATCCAACCACAATTTGATTTCTAATTTACTTCTCATGGGAAAATTTGGAAACTATTTCATAGTTTTGAGACTATGGAATTAATTTTGTAAATGAATATAGTTATTAAATAAGGGATCTGAATGGAGCCACATCATTAATGTATTACCCCTACTGTTAGCATAGTTCAATGATGCATTTGATATTTCATAATATTGACTCTATGACTCAAAAATTACAAATGTTTATAATGCCAAATCATGTTATTTCCACTTAGTTCAGTCATTTAGGTAAGGAAATAGACATTGCTTTGGAAGAGTTGTACAGGATCTTCACTGAGGCTGTTTTACCTACCATGTCTCCACATTTTTTTAACCTTTTGTGGAGCTCACATTTATGCAAGTGGCTATTTTTTAATATGTTGCTAAAGCCCTTGAACAAGCACTTCACTGAAATAGTTAAAACATATTTGTAATGTGGAGATGAATCAACTCAAGAGTTCTGACCAGAAATAAAGTTCTACATTCTTCTGCACAGGTGTTGTGTTAGAAATGAAATGTAAACCCAGTGAACTCATTGGAAATCTCATCTTAATAATACCTTTTACTCATCATGCAGGAATTGATTTTCAGAGCATCAGTTGTTCTTATCAGGGCTGAAGTGGAGACTCTACATGGTTCTGAAAAGTGGGATCAGCCATGCAAAGTCCTCGGAGATTAGAAAGGGCCAGAATGTCTAGATGTATTTATAAACATTTAGTAAAATTCAGTTTCTTTAATAAGAAAATGGTCCATCTATGGAGACACTTGGTGACTATATGAGGAATTAATTGTTCTCATTAGAAAGCTTTTAATTTCTGCCTAGACCTTTAAGGAAAAAGATTTCCTGTATTCACTAGCATAGCTGCTGTTTTTCAGACAACAGTGGCACCCACCCTTCTTCTTCTTCCTGTGATCCACACAGTCCTTCATGTTCCTGTGATTTAATGAGAGGTCTGGTGGTCTCTGACCCAAGTGCTTTACCAACTGTCACATTCTTTATAACACCCTGTGAGGTAGGTAAACAAATATCCTCACTTTTTATATGGGGGACAGTTGAGGCCAAAGTAAGTTTTGAGGTATAGAGATAGAGTAGGGATGGGGAACCAGTAGTGTACATACTCCTTGCTTCTTTGCTGCTATCACTGGACCACATGCCTTCTTGTCCCTACACCTGAGTAGAATATATTCCATATTAAAGAGAATATTGTTTCATAGCATATCCTTAAACATGTTTAAAACAGTAACAATATTCAACACAGAGATTTCTGTTTTTCTATGAATCCATACATTTCATATCAATCACACCAGAATCAGGGACAATAGAAGAAACAGTCTTTTTTCTGTGTGTGATTGCCAATCAACTGTTAGCCTTTTTGTTTTAATATTAGCCAGTCTCTCAACAACATGCAGGTGCAACGATTGATGATCTAACGTGTCAAGAAAAAAGGAAAACAAAGCCAAAACCTTCAGTGTACATGTCAGCTGCTTTGGAAGGGTCATAGGTACCTGGTTTGTGGCCACAGTCTGTGTTCTGGGTAAATTCCAAAATAGTCAGTGTAGTGGGTGGACAAACACAGCTTAGTCATGAGGCTTTGGTGTGCAGGGAAACTATTTCTAGGGAAAGGAGAGACTCAAGAATGAATTTCATCATCTGCCTCAAGATGTTATTCTTGGCTCTGAATATAGAATTGTACATGATCACAATACTACTTAGGGACTTGGGAGTGTTTGTACTGTGCTTATAAATCCTTCAAGATGTTTGCATAGACAAATGCCTCTCCAAGATCTCTACAGTAATTGCCTCAAAGCAAGTTGTGCAGCTAAAGTGCCCTTACAGGGGAATAGGTCACACAATTTGAGTGCTTTTCTGCCAAATGTCAGATCTGTAAATGAGCCAGTCACTCTATTTGAGCTGCTCTACATCTTTCCCATTTAACAGACCAGAAGAAGTAAAACCAACTTCCAAAGATTACCCAGATGAAACAAATCTGGGGCAGGATGAATATCCTCAGCCCTCCTTCTGAAAGGTGAATTTCTTTCATGGTGGATTATGGGTTTTTTCCTCATGTAGAAATGTAGAAAGGGATTAATTGGAAACATAATCAACATAACAATATTCTTGGTAACCAGCAAGCAGTTGTAAATTGGAGTGATATCTGTAAACCAAATCCCAAAAGTTAGATAATTTGTTTGATTTGAGCAAAGTTGTCTTTTTCCTCCAGCTGCAGTCATAAAATTCACCACAAAGTATTTGGATCAAACAATTTAAACAATTTTAGCTTTAAGATATTACAGGGGAGACTTCAAATGAAATATTGTATTTGAACAATAAAAAGTTAAAGATTTTGTATTTCCTTTAAACCATTCTGTCAATTACACTTTGTAAATGTTTAAGATTTATGAACAGCAGAACATCAATGATAAAGGAAAGAAACATAGCAAAAGGCTAAAAGAAGTTTCCTTGCCTGGAAGAGGCAGTGGAAGGCTTCGAGGAACCATCACATTGTAGGAAGTCACCAGGCAGTCATGTATAGAACTTCTGAAGCACAGCCAACCAAACTCTTCCAGTCATGCATTTTTAGAAAGTAAATAAAATTAGGTTGCAGTTGGTCTGTGTGATTTATTTCTCTTTGTACAACAAAGAGACTCTTAGCAGCAGAATGTTGCCAGCAAAAGATGACTGCAGAAGAAAATTAAGTTCCACCTGCAACACCCGAGCAGTTTGTCCGTCTATACATCAGACAAGAACATGGAAAAGTGTAGGCTTCAAACATCTGGACTCTTCCAGAGATTCCAGATGTGTGCTATCGCAAAACCCCATATGCTGCTTGAATGAACAACTTCTTGATTTTTCATAGGGATATTTGCATTTATGTGGACAGTCTTCACGTTTTAATAATGTTTCACTGTCTACTTTGGTTTGGTGAAAATGGTTCAGCAGTCATCTGAAAAATTCAAATGTTGGAAGCCGGCAAATGAAAAGAAACACAGTCATGAGAAAAAGTCAGAACTTTGGGGTGATCAACCATCTAATGGCTTTTGTCTAGCTGGAGAAATTGTATAACTGTCCTTTTAGTTTATTCCATTGTTCTGAAAATTACTCTCACAGGAATTATGAATCTGGGAATAGGTGTACCAATAAGGTGACTGATGGGTAGAATCAAGATACAAACTCTTTTGCAAGAAAGATGATACTGGTTCAGCTGGGTGAAGCACATTTGAACATGGGCCTGTTGTGATGTTATGACCTATTTACAGTGAAATGAAGAGTAAGGCCATGGTAACCCTGAATCTCATTGTAAGTAAAAGAGAAAGAATTAAATAGTCTGTGTTTAATTAGCAAGAGAGACCTATAGTCCATCAGAAGCTATTGATGTACAGAGCATTACAGGGGCCACTAACTGAGAAGAACTATAGGAGGGAAGGTTTTCTTGGAAAGAGCTGGTCTTGATATATGACCTCCATCTTTCCATGTTAGCCAGGCCTTGTCCTTTCATAAGAAGACGTGTAAATTACCATAATTATGGAATGGAAGAGATTAATTTATGTGTCTAGTTTTTTAAAAAGGTAAGTGTCCCTGACAAGTGATGGACAGGTTTTCTTGGGCCTATATGTTGGTACAGATACGTTGGTGCAGATCTTCTGTCCTGGAACTCAATTCTCCTATGGTCACACTTATTTCTGAGCCTTGATAGAGAGGACTGTTATTTTTCCTATGTCCCTAGTTAACTAACTCATACAGTACACATGAGGCTGTAGGTTCAGGACACGAGCATTTCCTTAGGCTTCCTAGGAGGCTGCTTTTCTATCATTCAATTTTAGTGGTTATACACAGACACTAAGGAACGACTTGCCTGGACATGAGAGTTGATGACCAGGAATGCCACTCAGAGGCCCTATAAAAATCTTTGATAGAGCCACCAAGGTGCTTAAACAGGGAAAACAATGGTTCCTGCTCTATTTTTTTTCCTGGAGTGCATAATAATTACATTTGACGACTTTCATCTTTTTATCTAAATCTAACCTCTAAAACCCATGTCACACAATTGGATAGAAAATTCAATAAGACCACAAGCACATCAGATTTTGCATTCTCTGAACCTATGTCTGAACTTCTCACAACTTCATTTTCACCTTTATTTGAAAAATAGAAATGGAAGGAATCATGATTGGAAATTCTCAACAGTCCTATTTTCTTGTAAATGAAAATGTAGGCATTAAGGCCATTTGGTTGGTCATCTTTAACCAAGATTTTATGTTATCTGAGAAGCTAAAGGCTAGTTGATTCCTTGTAGAAATGGATATTGGTTGGGGGCTGGTAATATTATCACAGAGGAAGGCAGGCATCAAATATCTCTATAACTACACCTGTGCAGATTTAACCTCTGAAGCTGAATTGTAATAAATGAAAGCTTCACACGTTGGTTATTATAATGCTGGCAATGGAACAAATTAAAAGTGACAAAGGTCTCAAGACAGATCAGTTATTCACAGATGACAGAGACTTGATTTCCAATCAAGTGGGTTTCAATCCACTTGAAGCAGGTCCCTTTACCCATACCCATTTCTCTGAGCTATACAAGCTCCCAGGAATCCATTGGCTGATTTTTTTCTTAAAAAGTTGTTCTTACTGGAAAAAAAAATAAAGCAGATGGATACCATGGACACTAATGACATTCGTGTTGAGGGACCAGGTAGCAAAATTTCCTTAGCTCTGCTTCTCAGAGGTCTGTCTCTTCAGGCCTGGGCACATCCAGGCGCAGTGTTGACCCAACTTGCTCCAGTGTTGCCACGAACTGATTCATGTTCTCTTCCAGTAGCTTGATTACAATATTATAAGTCAAAAATTTGCAAGATTGAAGTGTCTAATGGATGAATGAACTGCAATTCATCTCCAGTAAAACTTGTTAAGTTCCAAGATGTCTCTGTAAAATAGAAGAAGCAAATCAAGGCATCAGTGTTCTGAGCTGGGTTGTAGCTTGGGGCGTGTCTGCAGGCCTGACTCACCGCACTCTGCTGCTCTCTTCTCAGAGCTTCTTGCTTCTGACTCAAACCAAGGAAAATGTTTCACCCCAAGCCATTGAAACTGACTTTGGTGACCCACACATTCTCCCCACCTCTTTTATGCACAACACATTTGATGTGCTCATAAGGGAAGTTGAGTATTTTAGTGATTTGATATCAGGTTCTAAAATGACAGTTTTTCTTTTACTAGTTGGCTATTGTCCATTGGTTGTAGGGTAGTAACCTGCTTCCTTCCCCCGCCCCTCCCCCTACCCTGTTTTAAGAAGAATTAAAAAACATAGAGGCTCCTTAGAGAAATCACAGATCTAATTGGTGTGTGAACCTCATTGTGCCCAACACACTCAGATCAATTGCTAGCTTTCTTGTCACAATGGATTGCAGGGAAGGATGCACTAAGACACTTTGCTGGTTTGTAATAGAAATAGGAGTTTCTTAGAATGATGGAAACTCAACATGTATTTTCAACACACTTAGGGGTATCTTAGAGCTTACTAGTAGTGAAATAATTTGAGATAATTAAAAGTGTTGGTTGGATATAACTCCATGCCTGAATGCCACTACAATAGTTAAATTAGTTTAAACACAACATCTCCATTTGTTCCTATTTACAACACTTAAGGTAAGAATTTGATTAATTCCATTTGAATGTAAATTAAGCCATAGAGAAAGGAAAGGGCAAACCTGTTTAATTTGGTTGGGGAAAGTATAATAAAAACACAAAACCTCACATTTTCTGAATCTCTAATAACAGAGTAGGTGGCAGGCTTCAATAATAGCATAAAAGAAAATTTTGTGTTGTACCATGCTGGTAATATTTGCTTATTATTTTAATTCATCAATTTGATATTAAATGAGATCTTTGTTCCACAAGCACAGTAACAATATGTGTCTAAATGTCTAAGAAAGTGATAACCTGCAGGTGAATGTAGTGATGGTGACTTGAGCCTCTGTGGTCAGGATATAGCTTGCCTAATCTCTTCTGTTCCTTATTTGTACTGATATACATTTACATAGTTTCCCCATACCTGCCTCTGTGTGCCAAGTTCTTAGAGGTAGGGTTATAGGAAAGTCCTAGAAAAGTTTATATTTCTTTACCATTGTAATGCAAAATTAAGTATATATGAAAATAAGAAAAATGTCAGTGTTCTAGAGCAGGAAAGGTTTTGAAATGAAGCCTGGTTCCCCATTTGATCAGATTAGAACCCATTCTGAGTGATTTGCTGACTTTTATACTTGTTGGTGAGCTAGTGGCTACAGTCACAGGGTCAGGTTTGCTGAATGGATGACCAAAGGAATCAGTAAGGGTTGAATATGTGACACAGATCACAAAACTCACCTGATCTCAGTTGTTCCATCTACATAATAATGCAGATTTCTTTTAATATCCTGTTAAAACTACTGACCTCAAACTTAACATGAGTTCTCCAAGATCTGTTTCAGTTACAGTAGGAAGGTAAGATGCCACTTTGGATGTGTCCTTGAAACTGGACATCAAGCAGATTTTAAAAACAAACAGCAGGGTTGGGAAATTGGTTTAATATCTGCTACATTTTCAACATCTGTTCAAGCAGTAAGTCCAGTTCCTATGTACTGCTTGTTCCTGTGCCCTGGCATCAATGGGTAGGTCAGAACTTTGCCACTTACTTCACTGCTTTTAAATCGGGAGGAAAAAGAAGATACCAACTGTCCTAGAATTCAATATATATTTGACAAACACTTGGTATACTCTTTGAATCTAACTCTTCAATTTGATATAACATTTCTAGATTAGTGCTAATGCTTAAAACAGCCCTTAAAACAATTTGGTGACATATAGGATGGAAATGAATTATCATATAAAAACAATGTCATCTCAAAGTCTCTCATTTTCATGAGTAGTTTTGATTAATTATTTTTCAGTCTTCTTAACTGGATAATGGTGGGAGACATGGATCAAACACAAGGAAAGAAGCCTCAGGTTACCTTATAGTTCAGACTTAATACCATGAAGAGCAGGGTCATGAGGTGAGGCCTGCTATCTAAATGAAAAAACAAACAAAACAAAACAAAAACCAAAAACACTGACCCACTCACAGTGAGCCAAACTTGAAGCAATATTCAGGTTTACACAATAGAGACTTGCACTTCTCACCACCCAGAGATCATTTAGACTTTCATGAGGTGTTCCTGGAAAAAATTGATACATGGTTCTGCTTTTCCATTGGACTTGCTGAGACAAAAAGTAGGCTTTGGAGATATAACCTCTGTTCTTGGGAATCTTTCTGTTGGTAGAAGCTGTGCCTAACTTTTGTCATTATATTTCCCTAGTTCAGATGTGGTGCCTTTGGCAAGCCATTTGCCATCTCTGGGCTGTATCATCTGGAAATGATGGCAGTCACTGGTGGTTGTAAGCGGTAATGGAGATCTCAGAGGTCAGGATCTTCAGTATAGCACTAACATATTGAAGATTCTTAATAATGATACTCTAACTGGTATGGAAATCAAATCACAAGGAAATCTATAGGCAAACAAAATAACCAAAGCAATGTTGAACTTAGATTGTTTCTGAGTTTGTGCCATATCAGTAGAACGTAGAAGCATTTAAACAAAATGATTAGGCAAGTCAGGAGTAGCCAGAATCCTTACATAGCAAAGCCGAGGCTACAGTTTGCATTTCTGGACAAGATTACTTCCCAGACTCTTAATATAATAAGAGTCTAAACTGTTGCTTCCTCACGGAATCCAGGGGAAAGTTCAGGTAGACAGTGAGGTTATCGGATGCCTTAACCACTCTTTGGAGAGTTTCTGAGCCCCTTATTTCTGTGGGCACGTGGCTGCTTGCCACTTCTTCCGTTTGACTCTCTGCTGTGGTAGCTGCCTGTGAGCTAGCCTAATTGCTACAATTAGTAAAATTAAATGACTCATTACGTTTTTATCCAATTCCACCCACATGCTGCTGTTTTACTTTCTAATGGGTAATGATCCTGCTGAGGCTGTCCATCACAGGGAAATATCTAGAGTCTAGCGATGGGCCCATTTTTAGGACAGCAACTAGATAAGACCTGTTGACAGAGAGCTTTGTCATGACCTGATGCTACTACGGGTGCCTGAGAGAGAAGAAAGGATGTCACCTTGTGTTTATGTCATCTCTCATCTGGGTGCAGGTTGTGGCAAGAGACTCAGGAAGGGGGACTAAAGTGAAATCACCTATTCCTAGTCATTTAGAAGCATCAAGCAGAGAGTTGTCATGAGTCAAAGCTGGCAGAACTAATGGCTTTGGCTATTTTCAAAAGTGACACTGCATTACTAGTCAAAGGAATGTGAGATGATTTGTGTCCATCCCTAAAATTATGACAAGGTCCACCCCCGTCCTGTTCTGCTGTCAGTTTCTGTCTCCCCCATCCTCCCAGACTCCGATTCTAAAAGACAGTTGGAACTATTTTTAAAAGAGGCTTTAAGGAATTTTCCTCGGAACCTTACAAATGTAAGCATCTCATCCAAGCTTTATATAGAAACAGTCATGGTTAATGGCAAAGATAGGTGGCGAATACAAGGGAGCATATATTTAGTCTAGAAAGTGGTTCATTAGAAAAAATTCACAGGATTCTTGTCTAAACGTTGTGTCAGAATTTGCTTCCACTCAGTAGCATCTAATGCATTCGAAAGTAACTATCAAGGTACATAGCCCTGTATGGACAAGCACGTTTTCCTTGGCTTAATCCATGTGTTCAAGAAACTTTGAAGTGACTTAAACTATTCAGTTAAGCCACTTAGAAGATGAGATGCTTAAAGAGGATAGCGTTCAGTCAGATCAAGGAGCAAGGGATTGCATGTCTACTAGGCCTGGACAGTTGATTTGTCTTTTTTCTTTTCTTTTGTTTGTTTTTTGTATTTTTTGTTTTTTGTTTTTCGAGACAGGGTTTCTCTGTGTATCCCTGGCTGTCCTGTAACTCACTCTGTAGACCAGGCTGGCCCGAACTCAGAAATCCACCTGACTCTGTCTCCCAAGTGCTGGTATTAAAGGCATGCACCACTACTGCCTGGCAGGACAGTTGAGTTTTAAAAAAGGAATAAATAAAAGTTTCTGATCTAAAAGGTCACATGTCAATAACATGCCACTTCCTATGAAGTAAAAGGCAGATTACCATTTATTCTTGTCATTTCTATGTTACCAACACACCTATAAGTGATTTCAAAAAGTCATGGAGATTTAAACTATTCCTGTACATTTCTAAATTTATCTGTGTGGATATACATATAAGAGAGTTGGTCTTTCTGTCTGTGTCTGTGTGTTTATTGGGAATATAAGAGAAGACATCTGTGCCATGGTCTGTATATGGAAGTCAAAGGACTAATCTGTAGAATTGATATTTCCTTACACTGTATGAGTTTTAGGGATCAAACTCAGGTCAAGTTTACATCTTTTTACAGTGATTAGCTTTATTGTTGAGCCATTTTATAGGCACAGAAGTCCAAAAAGCTAACATCTACCTTTCCATCTATTATCTGTCTATAATCCGTCTGTCTAGCTATCTTTCTATAATTTATCTCTCATGTCTATCTTTCTATCTATCATCTATCTATCTATCTATCTATCTATCATCTATATCCATCATCTATCTTTTTGTCATCTAATTATCAATTAATCAATCAATTAATCAATCTACCTTTCTAATCTACCCAATCTATCATTTATCATCTATCTATCTATCTATCTATCTATCTATCTATCTATCTATCTATCTATCTATCATATCTATCTATCTCTATCTATCTATCTATCTATCTATCTATCATCTATCATTCAATCTATTTATCTAATGTGTGTGTGTGAGGCCATCCATATACCATGACATGCATGTAGAGGACAGGGTACAACTTGATGGAGTCAATTCTCTCTATCACCACATGGGTTCTGGGGACAGAACTCATACTATCAGGCTTAGTGGCACCTTGACGTGCCTCCAAACCATCTTGCCAAACCATATCACTTCATTAAAACATAAAGCAGAGTAAACTGGATGTTTATGGATTAACTATTTTACATTACACTTAGATTAGTTTTCTTTTAATTAACTTTGCAATTTGTCTATTGCTAACAATTGAATTACAATATCTTAACCTTTTGGTAAGGGAATGTTTTTCATCTGTTGAGTTAATAGTATTCTTCACAAATAAATTTTGATGGAGTGTCTGCAGAGGCTGTTCTTGAACAACACAAGAGACAGTTAAGCAGGATACTGTAAGTATTTAGAGAATGTAAAGGACATAATTTCTTGAGAATCAGACTTTGATAGGCATGGAAAATAGACATAAACGAAGTCTCTGCAGGCTAAGTATATGCATGTGTGCTCTTTAAGTATGGATTAATCTATAAATGCTATTTAGAGATTTTTTTCTCTTTCAAAAACATGACCATCTTGTGGAAACATTGACTACCATAACATAGTAAGTTCCTGCCTTTAAGTGAATCAAAATGGATTCAGGCCCAGGAAGTCTCAGCCCAAAACAAAGAGTCCCTCATTTCTATTTGTGTGTTAGCCACTGCTCACCCTTTTTGATTATTTTCAGTTATTTTTTTTTTTTTTTTTTTTGCACAGCTTCATGTCAGATGAAAATAAAATTTTAGGAAGAATGAAATTTGTTTCTTTGGTCATTATCAATGCCTCACTGCATCCTGCCTTCTAATCCCAGTGTCTGTGTTTACGTTCTACAACAGTCGGATGACAGCAAGTGCTTTCTGAATCAGCAGAGCAACATTAAGTCCTGCTGGAACAATGCTATGACTGCTGTTTGCTTTTCTTACATTTGAAAGTCACAACTGCAACATGGTCCATATCTTGTTTCCCTAACAAGAATTCATCATTCACTGAAACATCATAATTTTTTCATAAGTCAGGACTAAGAATATTTTCATTATTTGGGAAATAGCTGGAAAATCAAGCGTTTTGCATTTATTTGACTACTTCTATTACCTGGACAAGCAAAGCACATTACTTTCTATTTGTACCATTGCCGTTTAGCACATTACATATGAGGTCAAGTTGAGAAGTAACTTACAACTTACATGATAGAAGAGTGGAGGATCCTGTTGGGTTGTTTGGCTGCACACTATGAGATTGGTTCTGTCATTCACTCACAGAATCAAAGCTGTGGTCCACTTGGGGAGGTGAGTCTTCAGAGTCCATCAGTTAAAAGTTGTCTTGTTATTAATGAAGTTAATAACTCATGGTTCTGCATACCAGTGAAATGTATCCACCCAAATTATTGTCATTCTCTTCAACACTGGAATGTGATGTGTTCATCATTGGCTAGAGGCCAAGTGTCTTCTTGGAGCTTTACTGTGATAAGGTAATATTTTTTCATTTGAACAAAAGATTAGTGTATTGTAATGGAAATCTTGCTTGAAGGGTCAAATCACTGAGTATTACCAAATATGTCTGATAAAAATTGTGTGTCTTAAAAAATTGCTTTGGGGCTTTGTACCAAAAGAAGTCCCAGGTTGAGCCCTCTGTCTCTTCATTCAGTGTTACTTTGGGGACTACAGTTTTTGGATGTCACATCCATTTCAGGTGGTGGCTCTGAATCTTAAGAATTTTAAATGAAACTGACTTTCTCCTGTCTTTTTTATGACTTGATTACTCTTTAATATATCAGCTGGGATTGTATAAAACCAGGCAAGGAAGTTTAAGACATCTTCCACTGTGGTCAGGTTGTTCTGATGGATGGATGAAAGAAATCACATCTTTGATTTCCTGGGAGACATTGGTCAGTCTTCACAAGCCCTTTCTAGTTAGGCCTCTTCCTTCTCCACTTGATACTCTGATAGCACCCCTGCTCAGATTCTCAGGGCCATCAAATTGCTAAAAGTAAGGTGATCTGGCCGGAGACAAGTGTTTTCCATCTGCTGAGGCAGGCTGATGGATTTGTAGACCAGATTCTGACATCCCAAGTGAATATGACATTTAATGTATTTTAAATAATTCCAAGTCTATAAAAAAAGCAATGATGCCTATATGTACACCCTATATTTTTATTACAAAAATATTGAAATAATCCATGAGTTATTCCACTCTGCACCAACTATAAAAAAATACTATCAAAGTTTGACCGGCACTTTTAATGCAACAAAAAGCACCATGACCAAGGACACCGAAAACAGAAAGCGGGAATGTTTACTTGCTGTATGGAGGTATTTAAAACTCAGAAGCTTGTAAGAGCACGATTTTACAGATGATTCAAATACAAATCTTAGCTGATGGAATGGTAAGCCCTCAAGCAGTCCAGGCAGGTTTTTGTTTTTTTGTTTTTTTTAATGGCATACACTTTGCATCTGTATGCTCTCACTTGCTAAAAGATGTCCCAAAGTCTCTAGTAGACATATCACTTTGGCCTTGGATGGATGAGGGTAAGTCTGTATATAGCAGATCACCTGATTATTATTCTCTTGTCTGTTTGGGGACACCACTTATTCTCAGATTTTGGGGATTCCATATCATTTCTGTAATTGGACTAGGTTTGGCACTAGAAAGATGTGGCATGTGATTTGTGGAATCAAACCTGCTGACCCATGCTCATTCTGCACCTGGAAACAGACCTGGAAACAGACCTGGAAACAGCCCCCTTTCCTCTCCAATGGCTCTGTGGGTGCATTCCAATATGAGATGCACACACATGAGACTCTGAATCTCATTCTGTCCCTTCCCCCAACGGCTCTTTATCTATAAATTGTATTTTTGCAACGGAATACTGAATCATGATTAGCATTTAATTTACATCACGGATATTGAGCTCCTTGGTCTCATCAAAAGCCTTACATGTGCTGCATAGGATTTCTGTCATAAAGAATGTTCTCATCTGCAAAACCTAAAAGTAAAAAACAAATCCTGAAATATGTAGAAAAAGAATCATCCTATCAATGCTAGTATGTGTGTAAACACTTGAGTCTTGCTGTCCACTGCACAGGCTTTGCCATTGATGCTACTGGTTTGCAAAGGAGAGAATGGTTTATAGAATCATTCCAAGAATGTAGCTTTATTCCTAGAGTCTGTTGTGAGCTTTGCATCAAGGAAATCACCTAAGCTTTTTAAATTTGAGATTTTTTTTATGTGTATGGGTATTTTGCCTGCATATATGTCTATGTGCCATGTGTGTAGAGTGCTTGAGGAGGCCAAAAATGGACATTAGCTCTTCTGGAATTAGAGTTGCAGTGAACTACCAAATGGATGTTGGGGCTCAAGCCTGGGTCCTTTGCAAGAGCAGTCACCGCTCTTAACTACGGAGTCATCTCTCCAGCCCCACATTAACTCCTTTGATAGAGTGGTGGTGGTGGTGGTGGTGGTGATGGTGGTGGTGTGTGAACATGTTTATGCAAAAATTAGTAAACCCCATCAAAATACCCTAATGATTAGAGGCAACATTTTTCACAATAATGCTATCCTCCAGTGAATGTGTCCCAAGCCTGTGCTGGAGGAGTTTGTAGCAACAGTCATACTGAGCTGACATTTCCTCTTTAGGCAGAGTAAGAGACTCTCAGCACTGCTGGCTTGAATGGACACCAGCAGCAGGAAGTCAGCTGATGGAAGATCAAACCATACCATGACAATGTTTGCACTAAGAACATATAGCTCGTTGCCCTACTCTTGGACAAGGTGTCATTATTGCCACAGCTCTGCTGTTACCCCATCATGTGGACATTGCGGCTCCTTGTGTTTTATAAAGTGGTTTCATATTCCAGCCTCTCCTGAATAAGGGCATCATCTTTGTACTGCAGCCTTGGTGGAGATGGGGAACATTCAAAGGCTAAAATGGCCTTTCTCAGGCTTCGGTCCAACACATGTCTCTCCCATGCTGGATATCTATTCCTGAACAGGTCAATTTTAATGACTGATTCTTCAATCCGTGGTGGTCGTGATGACGGGGTGGGTGGTGCAGTTGGTCTCACCTGAAACACAGGTACACACCCATCCCTCTCTGCAAATTTCTGATCACGGTCACTGGCAACACTGCGGTTGTTGGAGATGGACCGTAGTGTGCTTGTGGCCATTTCTGGAGGCAGAGAGAAGGCAGTGGCAGGGTCATCACAAGCACAACTTGGTGACTGCCCAAATCTGGGCCCATTGGGGTGGAAGAAGGCATAGTACATCAGCATAAAAACAACACCTGTTAAAAAGCTGCTGAAAACCACGCACAACGCAGGGATGGCAAATGCATCTGCAATTTGGGGAGCTTTGTAGAGGTACCAGAGTGCACTCAAGGCTGTATTTTCCAAAAGGATTACAAAATAGTAAATGAACAGCCTGCAGCGTGTCCTGCCTTCCTTGACATTGAACCAACTGAAGATGTAGATGATGCCCACCACCATGTCAAACACAATCTCTTCCCATTTGGTAATACAGAATTCTGTCTCACAGTGGACAATCCAGAAAGTCATGATGCACCAGTGGAGGACAATGAATATCCCAAAATACAGCTGGAAAACCGAGGCAAAGAGGGCAAAAGTGATGACCCTGGCGGCAATGGTGAAGAAATGCCAGCAGAACTGGATGATGACGGCCATGTAGCTGATGGGCTTTTTGTCGTCTCGGGAGTCCCGAAGAGCCTTCTGGTAGGAAGCTAGGGCCCAAGCCAAGGACACAAGGGAGGCTGCTGCTGTGAAACCTACAAAGGCAAGCAGGAAGACACTGGTCAAAAGTGAGAGACAGTGATGGCATGGGAGGTCAAGTCACAATGGCATGGTGGCTTGGGCCAGGCTAGCTACACCTCAGCAGAGGCTATTAATTTCTTTGAATTTTAACTGGGCTAAACAACCACGCAGAATTACCAGTAACTATCCTCTGTGAAGCAACAAACACTCTGAAAAGCCAGAGTTAATGGGAACACAAAGTCAGCACAGTGTTTGAGATCAGGAAATGTGGAGGGACTAGCTTTCCATGTGTTTTTTAAGCTGACCAAGGGCCCTGGTTTGTTTAGCAAGGAAACTACCATATGCTCTACATGAGGTAGAGAACTGGCTGTTGATTCAACTTGAGAAACTATTGCCTTCATGCATCACTGTGGCTGGTATTTGAAACCATTTTTTGTTTAAAAGTGCCAATCTCCAAGGCTTGCTAACAGCTTAGAGAGTTTTTTGGTATTGAAAGGGACAGTGATGGAAGATACCAGACAGATGTGCCTTGTTCCCAAAGGCAGCATAATCCTTTGTGATAAAGACCAGAGTCCATGGAGCAAGTTTGCTTGTATTTCTTGAGACACCTGCCGTGTCATTCCCCTTAATGGCATCTCAGTATTCTCCTGTCAGATTTTGCACCTGCTTACTGCCTTCTCCCTAGATGAAGAAATATCTGCTCACTGTCATTTCCCTCTTAGATTTTTGTAAAATAAAAAAATCATATGAAAATCACCATTTTAGCCACTTTTCATGATTTATCATCACTTAGCTAGAACTCTCTGATAAAGCAGGATCATTCCATTGATTTCCTACACTCTGGCTCTGCCCACTGTGTCCCAGAGTTCATGTGTGTGGTCCATATGTGGACACAGTTAATCATAAACCATGAAGCCTGAGGGAGGAACTTCTTTTGGAGAATTGTGCTTTGTCAATTGGTGTGCCAGCTAGCTTGCTTCAGGAGCAACGACAAGAGTTTCTAAGACTCAGAAGGTCTCATGACTTGTGAAGTTCATCTGGCTTTTCCTTCAACAGACTTGTCACTCATTATAGGTAGGCAGCACCACTACTTTTGTTCTACTTTGGAAACAATAGAAGGTATGTGGAATTGGAATTTTAAAAAAATACCTTTATTGTAGAAAGCTTGATTTCTCCCACTCATGAGAAATGAATTTTAAAAAACAACTGTGATGGAAAAGAGCAAAATTCATAGAAAAAATAACCACTGAACTCCTACAGTATCTTCTTACCAACCCTCTTTGATCAAGGTGAATGCTCCAAATATTTATTAAAAAATAGTTTTCAGTAGTCACTTATCACCCTTCTCCAGTGAATCAAGCAGAAAAATCTGTGGATTTTTGCGGGCACTGGGGCATTCAGAATTTTTTCTAACTAGAACACATATTTCCAATTGCTAGACATCTTACTCAGTTTTGGATGCTAGAGATCACCACACAAAGGAGTTTATGATATCTCCATTTCTATTCATTGAAAAACATCAATTACATAAAAAAGAAGAAAGAGAGAAAACAGACAATTCAGAGGATTGTAAATAAAAGCTGTCATGATCATAAATGTGACCAACATATTTATGATCAAAGAACAAAGATTGTGCCATTTTAATCTCAACATCTGTACTGCACAGGTTAGGAGCTGCTCATCTTCTCTCCTTATCTGCATCATTTGCAAAGTCATATCTTGAATCAATTTTTTTTGAGATGGTCACACATAGTCTAGCACAAACTCCAAATCCTCATTCTTATTCCTGAGCAGTGTGGTTACTGTGTGCAGCAAGCAGCCTCTTGAATAAGTTCTACTCTATATTTTCAGTTGTTCCTGAGTGCTTGAGATGCTATGAAGCCTCTTCTCTTTCCAGATACCAGCTTTCTTTAGAAAGTGCAGAACATCTGGGAAAGAAAATTGCTTATGTTTAGGCTTCTGTAGACCAAAGAACCCTCTGACCTGACCAGAGAAGCTGTTAGTCATGTCGATTTTCTAAAGCTTAGAAGAGGTTGAACTTCCCTAATCCAAAAGAAAAAGATCCTAACAGCTTCTAAATCCCCAAGTTTTGGTGTGCTTACCTGACACTGCAGGTAGAAAGCATCTTACCTGGTCTCATGGGGCAGGTTACAGGCAAATGCAGTTGCACCAAAAAATATTATGTAAAGTGAGTTTAGAGGATGTGTGCAAGGCATATGTGAAAGAAATAAATTTGTGTTTGACTTGAATCTCCTGTTTAAGAATGTATAAACATGAATTTCTGTACTACAGTCCAAAAATCCAAAACTTTCAATACTTCTGGTCCTTATTATTATTATTATTATTATTATTATTGGTAGTAGTAATACTTTTTAGATAAATTCTCAACTAGTATTAGCTGTAAGCACTCCGCATCACAAAGTTACCTGCTGTCAAGTGTAAAAATATAGAAAATTAATTGCTTCTAAATTTTCCTTTACACTTCCTGAGCAATTCTGCCTGTGTGATACACTGAGACTTGGCGATGACATGCTGGGAGTTCAAAGAGGAGAGCTTTGACTTGCTTTGATCTTTGCACATGTAACTTACAATTAAGAGGACAGACACTGCAGAGGCATTCTTGCTAGCTTGACCCTTGTAACCATGAGTGGATTCTCCTTTTCATTTTTCCAATTGATTAATTCATTATTTTTCTTTTTATAAAAACTGTGTTTTCAATTAAAATAGAATTCCCCCTTTCCTTTCCTCCCTCCAGCCGCCTAGGTACCCTTTCTTGAGTCCCTCTCATGACTCCCTCACTCACAGGTTAACAGCCTTTATTATTATTGTTACATTTGTGTGTGTGTGTGTGTGCATGCATGTATTTGTGTAGTGTATGCATAAATATATTAAACATTTCTTCAGTTAAGCTCCCTAGTGTTGTTCATTTCTTTTTCTAAATCTACGTTCAATAACCCAGTTTCGTTTCTTACAAATTACAACCGATCAGATATAAATTCACACTGGCTATGGAGTGTCTAAGTATAAGCTCTTAATGCAAATTACATCAACTTGGTTGTTTGCAATGCTAGAGTAGATTCCCTTGAGCACTTCCCTAAATTGCATGGCTTGTAAAACCCCTTACTTTAAATTACATCAGCATGTTCTTATACAGTAGGCATATTTTTGTCCATAATCACAGTAAAGCTATCACTTTAACCCAATTTTCTACATATATAATACATTTTACTAACCGACCACCAATTTTCTACCTTTGTCAAATGACCTTAATGATGTCCATTCAAGACTTGCTGCACCAGTACAGGGTTGACTCTCGGATAGGGCTTTACATTCAGTAGCTCCAGAATTTAGTTTTCTTTAATATGCACAGTTTCTCAAGGCTTTCTTTGCTTTATCCTGACACATGTATATTCTGAAGAGCGCAATACTTCAAAAAGGGAAATCAGTATTCCTCATTTGAAGTTCATTTTTTTTCTTTCCTTATGATTACATTTATTTGGGTTATACAGTCCAGGCAGGAATACATTGAACAATACAGTTTCCCCACATTAAATACTAAAATATAAAGATTCTTTCGACAGTCTCTGTTTTATTTCAGTGTAATGAATGTCACACATCTCTTATGAAAACTTTATTGGTCAAAAAGCAGCCAGAGGGCACTTACAGGGTCTAAGTTATTCCTTACTCTGTTAATCTTGACATAAGACCTTTCAGTCTGCCTAACTCATCGACTGATCTCATTTTGCAGAGAAAAAAATTAAACCATTATCTCCACATCTAATCTACCTCAAGGCTGACTCTGGCTTTCTTATAAACAGACTTTGTTGGTTATGCCTGTCTTTCTCTGTATTCTAGTCTTCTATTCACATCTCTGCAAGCTCCTTGCCTGGGCTTTGTCTTGCTTAAGAACCTCCATCATCACAGGATTCTCACTTCTTTATTTCAGACATGTTTCCTCCATTTTTGTCTTTCTGTTTTTGTCTGCTGGTCTTTGAGCTACTGACGTCTCTTGGGATGCAGTCCTGGCACTTTTCCTTTCCCAGCCTGAGTCATTCCAAATCCTACCATGCCTCAAACCTAACATCCATCCTGACCACCCTTCTTTTTGAGCTCCAGAGTCATGACTATTTGAGGCCTCACCTGGAGCAGCATGGCGCTTCACTGACAACCTTCATTTTCTCTTGGAAACGTCGAGATTTGCCCTTTTATTCCCCCTGCTGTTCATCTAACATTATTCTCAGAACAAGAGAGGACATGATTAGGCCGGCTGCCGCAGTTCTAAGAACAGGGTTTATGCCCAGCCAGAGTGAAATGTCAAGTTGCAAATCCACCCAAATCCATGTGTTCTGGTGTGCTTCTCAGCCTTCAGTCAGTGCTGTGTCCACCTGATCCGGGAGCTTTGCTTCTTACTGCCCTGCAGTCTGTCAATTGGTCTGACTGTGAATAAAATGACCATGAGGTTGGAATGAAAGTTAACTCTATCACTGGAAGTTGATAGATAGGAAGCCAGATAGATTGATGATATACAGTCGATAGATGGATGGTAAACAATCCTTTCCTGTGGGTTAGAATTGTAAAGGATAAAACATCCTTGGAAATGGTTCTGTAGGCTAAGAGAAAATTAGTTTGGGGTCTCCAATCTGTGCTTTTAATACTAAAGGTAAAGTTTAGTAAGTCACACGCAAGTTCCTGGAAATTGTTCAAGAACTCTGTATAGTTTCAATGAAGACTTTTCAAATATATGTGTGCGACACTAAGTGAACTAGTAACTCAGTGAGCCGCCATCCCCACTACATACTCTTGAACTAGTGACTCAGTGAGCTCACATTGTCCTTGACAGGTGCTCTAACTGCACAGCAGTTGGTCACCCTTCCAAAGGGTGCCATCTGCCTTTAGGCTTTCTCCAGAAGAAAGCTGTTGAAGGCTAGGCTGATGTAAGGGTCTTCCCCTTTGCTTCTTATGATGTCTTTCCTCCTTTTCTTTTTTCCTTCTCTTTCATCTTTGTCTTTTCCTCCTTTCTTTGTTTATACTCCTACTCTTTCCTCCTATCTTTGGCTGAATTTGGAATTGAGTGGTTTAAAAATAAATGATTTTATTAGTGAAGTTTAACTGTTGCCCATTCCTGACCTTAAAATTGCTCTCAAACTTAAAGTTTAGAAAGTAATTTACTAAAAATCTGTTAAATGGTTGGTTGCAGTCTGACTCTCCAAGTTCATTTGTTTGAACTGTAGTTCCAAGTGGGTTGCTGCTGACATGGTGGAAAGAGAGGTTTGGTCTGGTGTAGAGGTAGTGAGGGCTCTAATTTCATGAATAGATTAGACACCTTTTTTAGGGATGTGTTGGTCTCTCTCACCAGAATGGATTATTGTGAGTCTAGAACTTCTCTAAATACCTTTTGATACGAACATGAACATCTGCATACCTGCCACTATGGTGCCATCTGCCTTTAGGCTTTCTCCAGAAGAAAGCTGTTGAAGGCTAGGCTGATCTAAGCCCTCTCATTCTTTTCAGGCCCTGATGTTTGGGGAAGGAACATAGCTCCTTCACTAAAACCAGGAAAAATAGTGACAGAGCCAGCTGTGGCTAGGGCCAAGGCATTAGGTGAACTGTGGCTTCAGAACAAGAGAACCCAAGTCGTCTCACCTGTCTGGTTGTCAGTCCAGAACACTGTTTGCTCAGTCTGTGATGTGCTTAAGATATTTTGTGTCCTTCTTGTGTAACATTGTTTGATTAGCTCTGATCTTCCACTTTTGTTTTTCAGGGAAAAAAAATGAATATAAGACGTTGTACTTCTTAATGAGCTTGCTTGGCTTAACCTGTGCAATACACCTGCCCCCAACCCAGCTTTCCTATCTTCTATCTATTGTTTTATCTTATCTCCTCACCAACTCCCTCTTAATTCTGTAACACTGAAAAATGATCTGCCCGTCCATATCAGAAAGCAGATGCGTCCATCTTGCTCCTCTTGAGCCAGATAACCAAACCAAACCAAATATCCACTTTTTGCAAAGTATGCAGCTTCAGGCATATTGCTACAGCAGGAGAAAATGAATGAAGAGAGTTTTCTGTACCTATTTATTCCCCTATGGACCAACTATATTCTTCATCTGTGCTTGAAATCCTGGTCTGCTTTCCAGGTTTCCCATCAAACTTACACAGCACTGTAAACCTTTGCTTTTTATCCCAAGTAACCTGTGCTCATACGGTCTTTCTCTGATTTTTATCTACATGCATCTTTAATGAGCAGTGGAAGAAAATATTTATATTAGGGTTTGAAAAACTGACAGTTTAAACCATGGCTCATAGGGATGGAGGTTTGCAGGCAAAAGCCTTATCATCTTAACTTAAATATTTCCTCTTGGAATTAATGAATACAGAGCTGGGGCACTTGGGAATGCAATTAAATGTCCCTTGATTTTGTAGTTTCTAGACTATGAAAGGGCCATTTCTAACTTTTAAATGTAAATTGGCTTTTTCATGGGTGCATTTCCATCTTCTGGTACCTGCCTTCTGCAGAGCACTTAGTCCACTTTACAATGCTTTTTTGAATTTGTTTAATCATTATGTTTCTTGTTAGAGGATGTTTTAGGCATCTAATTTAACACCATCTTGCTTACTAATTCTATAGCCCTCAATGCATTACACAATGTCTGGCACATAAGAATTGGAAGGGGAAAGCTAGGAAGGCAAAGAAAACATGCTCCAAATGCAAAGCCAGAACCATCCAGGGCCTGCAATGTGCAGAAGGATTGCATAGTTCTTCTTTGCACCGATATACTCTTCTTGTGCAATTTCAGTTTGGGTTGTAAATTTCCCAAACACTGTGGAAGAAAATCTGTTACTTTGTTTGTGATCTGGAAACCACAAACTTCTAGCTTCCTGGGATTCCCCAAAGACTGCTTCATAAGAGGGATAGCGTAGTTCCCTGGATATAGGAGGGCCAAGGGAATTGAACTGAATTAAGTGATTTAATCTTTGAGTCTTCAACAAGAGGAATGGACCTGTCTCTCTCCTCCTCACAGGAAAAAGAATACCTAACCTTCCCAAGCCCCAGGGAAGCCAAAAGTTGTGGGCTCAATCAACTGGTCATCAGCTGATTTAGAAATGGACTGTGAGTAGTAATAAAAAGCAAGCAAACAAATAAACCCAAAGCACTTTGAAAGATGTGTCTTTGAAAATTTTAAACATAACAACAGAGGATGATACCAGTACTGATGTTTCACAAAATTAACTAACAGCTATGAATATGCTCTCCTCTTTATTGTATGGCCAAACTAACTCACTGCTCCATTGCAGAGGATCCCAGTACTGATGCTTGGTAAGAAACTTTACAGCTTCCCCAGAGTATTTGTAGCTCACAGTCAACAGACAAGGAATGAGCATTTGTTGTTCTGTGTACATGCTCAAGTGTGATTATGAGGCCTACATACACTTTGGTGTAGTGTAAATTCTAGGGTAACTTTCAGAAAGAAGTGTGATTTTGGTAAATATGAAAACCAAGGACTACAGACAGGCTAGCTGACTTCTTGGAGCTCCTGAAACTAGCAAGGAGTCAGAATCTGTCACCACACACAGAGGTTGGAGTAGTTAAAATCGGACACTAATAATGGCAAAGATTTCTTGACTCTCCCATAATCAAGAGTCACAGACTGTCCACATGTAAACTGTTGATAACTCTAGAGGTCTAGTAATTAATGCCACCTTCTTAGGCATCAGACTTCTAATGGGCCCTCTTTGTTTGCTAGTCTCAAATCACAGCAGCCATATTTGCACCTGGCCAAAGGTACAAATTCCTGTTTGGAATTCTTTTCATGAAACAGACCAGAAGCCAGGGCACAGGAAAGAAAGCTTTCTTTTTCTCTTTGTACTTTCCTATTTATGAAAATAGCTCCCTTAATCTTCTTGATCTTTCGTCTGAGGAAAAATGCTGTCCAATTTGAATTGAAATGCATGGTCTAATAGTAATAGGTCCATAGTAGTAGCAGAATGAGTGTCCAGAATCAGAATGTCGCCCAGTTTCTTTGACATGCTTAGAGCATGCCAAAATTTTGCAAATAGGGTATCTATTCACTCAGTTCACAAGATGATAATGGGACTGTGCAAAGCTTTCTGTTCTCTGACCTTTGTTGGGTACTGTGACAATAAAGAAAACAATTCAATGTTCCAGGGTTTTCCCATTCTTTGCACTCAGCAGCCCATTTAATCTTTGTTTTGAACCTTGTGATACCTCTGATTAAAATATTTAACTGTTCTGTTTAGGTTTGTTAGGGATACATCTGCATTTCATAATCCACCTGAGAATTTTACCATCTCTGCAAAGTGAATTGTAAGGTTGAGGAGGAAATGATAAGAGAGCACAATGCAAAGCCCTTCCATGTGTTGATGTGAATGGAGCTGAAGTAGCTTGTGGGGGAAAAAGCCAAGTGCCTCTCTTCCTTAAAGTGTAAAAACTCATTTCCCTCGTGTAAACTCTAAGGAAAGCAAACCTTTCCTTACAGTCCAGATGAAGAGTTTGGGCTTCATAGGACACATGGTTCTCAGTCATGACCATTCAAGCTAAGAGTGAAAAGCAAACATAGGCAATATGAGAAAAGTAGCAGTCGTGTGGGTGAATACGCACACTTTAGTTTCATGGCTTCTCACCTAACATTTGGATGCATGTTTTAAAAGCTGGAAAGCAGGGTCAGGATTCACAGATTTTTAAAAATATTTATTTAGTTTTTAATATTCCTTTTCATTAATTGAAACATTAGGGACCAATTCCAAACCCCAATGACTTTGGAAAGACATTACATATGGATGACTATATTAGAGATATAGATGATCTCTACCCGTCTGGAAACTTGGAAGCCCTGTGTCTATCCAGTTCGATCGAAACTATAACAAACCTCCATTTTGCTACATTCCCCACACAGGCTGGAGTTGGAGCATGAATAAGGTGGAGGAGCTGCCTCTTTATCCCCAAGGGAATCTAATAAGGAGCATAGGGCGTATCGTTACATAAACTCGACCATTGGACCATTTTAAAGAAGTGGGTAGAATTTTGTAAGTGGTAAGACTAGACGGCCCCTGAGTTCCAGCTGGCCTGTCCCACGTTGTAAGCTGCTTCCAGGGGGGCTAGCTGCTCCTCTCAGCCAGGCCTCTGATTGTTCAGTATGTCAGATGGGAGCTTGCTGTTCCTTTTTACAAAAACACTCTCAAGGTGCTCTATGTTCTGTCATGTATATGGTTTCAGTAGCCCACATGCTGTAAATCATATACGAATGTTACCAGCATTAATGATTACTGGCCTGTTTAGTGGGACTGAAATGTAGTGCATCCCTGGAAGGGTGACAGAGACTGGTCTTGAGTTTAATTTTCATGATCATCCAATTCACATTTATTCAATCATAAAGAATTTAAAAACAAACCTTGGCATGGTAACACAAAATCTCAATCTATCAATCTATCAATCTATCTACCTATAGATAGATTGGTACATCAAAGCAGGGAGAGTGAGGCATGTGTAGGTTGGAGGAATGGAGACACAGTGCTACCATATTATGTTCATCATGATATTTGTGTTGAAGATCATTGAGAGCCAAGCTGATTTATGGCAGGAGAGATGGGAAAGAAGCTAATCAGTGGCTCTGTCTAGAAATTTCATACCTATTATGAGACTTAGCATAGAAAAGAACATGGTATGGGATACATGGATAGTGGCAAGACATAACAACCCTTGATTTGCGTGGGGAGTATTGCGACTCATGAACTCCAAGATTAACATCCTTGCCTTCTCTACTTCTCTCTACATCGCCCCCAATTCTGTCCTCTTATAATCAATTATTGAACATCTGCTACAAAGTGTACGGTCTGACAGTGCAAATGTAGTTCCATGGAGGAATTGAAAACTCAGCGTGGGAGATGTAAATTTACAACAGATGCTTACAGTATGGGCCAAGGTAAAGGAGAAACCGATAGAGATAGAGACAGAGACATAGATAGATAAATAGATAGATAGGTAGATAGATTGATAGATTGATAGATTGATAGAACACACACACACACACACACACACACTGAGGTAGAGAGTGGTGAGGTGGTTTGGAGGGCAAAAATACTTGTCCTGCAGTCCTGAATATTTGAGGGTCATCCTCGAAATCCATGTAATGGTGGAAAGAGAGAAGCAACTCTTCAAAGTTCCTTGGCCCTCACCCACCCCCTCCTCAGCACACATGATTACCATGCAGGTGTGCAGGCACATCTGAGGCTAGGCAGGTGTATTTCAGGAGGGTTGGAGGAGACACTAACAGGAGAAGACTGGAGGTCATGGCCATCAGGTCTGGGCTTTGGGTCTTGAGAGCAGTGAAATGTACAGCATCTGTCCGGAAAGGTTCACACACTCCATACATGGGGTGGAAGTAGATGGTGCATGAACCATGGTGATAGAAACAAACATGAAGGAGGCTCACATACATCTAGGGCATTTTCATGGTTCAGAGAAGTGTGTGCTGGAGTTTCATATGCCATTATAAGTTGATGGGTATATATATACATACATATATATATGCAAATGGAAATGACAATCAGTCTTTTCAAATCCTAGCTCTGTTCTTAATTTTTCACTTATCCTTTCTGCTTCCCAAGGGCACTATAAATCCTGAAATTGAAAGGAGTCTTATGGGAGGAAGGTTGGTGTTAGCTGAACTTGAGATGAGGTACATCACATGGGTAATAAGTTTTCATTCTCTTCACAGAAAAATAATACTCCTTTGGGAGGAACAGGTTAAGATAAGCAACAGAACATGTGCTTTTATTTACCTGCACAGGGTCTACATGGTTTTTTTTTTATTTTTATTTTTTTATTTTTTATTTTTTGGATGAAAGAGCTATTCAGCGGAGACCATGAGATTGAAAGGAAAGGCATGCTATCCATCCATGAGAGTCAGTTTTAAATGTCATCTTGATGAGATCAGGGAAGCACACCTTGCATTTGTGATGCATTTCTAGAGATGTTGTGCAGTGGGGAGCATCCACTCTGGATGCAGGGGATACCATCCCATTAACTGATGTCTCAGAGTAGAGAAGAAAAGAGGACAAAGCCAGCCAACACAGGTTTGCTTGCTTGCTTGCTCTTCTCATGACGTGGCTGCTGCAGTATGAACTTCTCTACCATAACACACTGATGTGAAACCTCTGTCATCAATACACTCAAAATCCTAACACCATGAGCTACAATAAGAGACAGAGACATAGGTATATAAATAGATAGATAGATAGATAGATAGATAGATAGATAGATAGATAGATAGATAGATTGATAGATTGGCCTACTTCTCTCAAGCTGTTTTCCCAGGAATTTGTCACATGAAATGAAAATCTAACACCACACCATGCCTGTGTTTTCAGAGAAGTATGAGGCATGAGGTTTGGTGACTCTTGGAAAAACCCAGGTGAGAAGGACAGTTGGTCCTCAGGTCCTTCTAGAATTCTATGCAAGAAAGAAGGGTGCCTGTCCAACTTCATGTGTGCCTCATAAAAAGAGAGTCAAAATAGAGGCTATGGCTGGAAGTCAGAGAGAGAAAATAAAGGATGCAGAGGCGGGGATTAGTGGAGAAAAGAGGAAGGCTGCCCCAACTCTGCTGAGGTCCCTATAGCAGAGAAAGTCATTAGACTGTTCTTGATTGTTTATTTTCTAAGCATTCTCCCCTAACCAATTTCTGGTAGATACTTTACATTTGTAAAGGACACTTTGCTTTTAAGCTGACATAGGTTTCTGTATCTGTGTCATGATGCCAAATTACTTCCCCATTGTATGGAGTTAGAGAGCAAGAGGGAGATTCCTCCGGTGGGATGGAGGCTGGACTCTGGCCTCTGCTCTATTTTCTAGGGACCTGCCTCCTTGGGGTGCCTCAGTGAAAAGAATGTCCCTCTGCTGTGACCGTATGGCTTGCTCTCTAGTCATTTCCCCTCTGTCCTCATATTTTCTCAAGTGCTTTGTTGTTTCAGGGCTGTGTTAGGAGAAGTCATGTAGCAATTATACACCTGTATAACAATTTGTATACTGTTTCTGGGAGACATACAGGACTTTTGAGGAAGTAGAGTTTCACAGAAGAAAGTCCGGCAGAGCAACTGGCCACAGGATGTAAATTACTTAAGAGTGTGTCACAGTGCTTTTCCATGTAGATCCTGATCCAAGCTGATGGTGGTCAGGATAGGATACACTGGGTGTGGTCTGTATTTCATTCTGCAGGCTTTGGGTGAACTGACTAACCGCATTCCTTCTGACCTCTTCCCTAGTGCAAGACCCCATCAGATTCAAATATTATCTTACTCTTAAATTGAACTGTCCCAAATGGTATCTACCCAAGTTTCTCCCTAGCTATACATTGCCAAAGACTCTCTTCATGTCCCCTTAAAGCAAGTGATCATGGAGTCTTTGTACAATCTCCACAAATGTCAGGAAAGGCTTCTTCTACCATTCTGGAACTAAGTGGCCGATGCTTCCACTCTATCTGACTGTAGATCACAAGTCCCTGCCGGGCCTCACAGCTTCTTGTCACACTCTCCTATAATTCTTTCCTTCTAGGGCATCTGCCTTTATCCAGAAATGCTTGGCACTTTCTCCCCTAAAACACCAGGATGGGCCCTTCTGCCCATTGCCTGCTAGTTTGTGTCCTAACCGCCTGCAAATAGATTAGACTTTTAACTCAGCATGAGGAAAAGGGACTCTGTGGGAGTGTTTTTAAGAAAGTTTATAAATACTAGGCATTGTCTCCAGTGTTCAAAAGATAGCATCTAAGGGAATGTGCCAGCAATGTAGGTTACTGAACATGGCTGTAAAATTTCTTGTAGAAAATCCCTGGCTGTGAGTAATGCCTTCCTTCTAAAAGGACAGATGATCATCCCTGTCAAGGGCTCTTCTGGTCTTTCCTTCTTATAGGGTATGGCCCTTTGGGAGCCCTCAAGACTTCTAAGTGACAACTGTGTCTAAGACAGAGTATTGAGACCAATTCAACTGCCCTTTGCTATTACAACCTTATTTTGAGAAATGAAAAGCCTTTTATTTGATGTATCATGAATGTCCTCCAAAGTGCCAAGTGGTAGAAGGCATGGACCCCAGGGGGTGGGAGAAGCTTTGAAGAGGTGGGACTGGGTGAGTCCCCAGCTCCCTTTCTGCTTTTTTATACATTTTGGCTATGCAGGTTTTCCCCCCACTTTTTATTGATTGTTTGTGAGATTCACATCATGCACCGCAGTCCTTCTTATTTCCCCATACCATCATATGTACTCTTTGCTCTTGGAATCTCTCCTCTCAATAAAACACACACCCATCCACACTGCCCTACACCACTAACCCACACCACCTCCACCACCAAAAACAAAGCCAAAGCATAGGAAAATATTTCATCACAGAAGGTATAACATTTAGAGTGTGTCTAAGTATATCGCTCTGTCCCACTTCTTCATCTGCAAATGCTCTTTGGTCTGGTTTGAGGTACCTGGCTTCTATGACACCATCAGTATTGGATCCTCACCAGCACTCCTCCCAGTTTTCCTGTTGTTGATCTATGTCATGGAGACCCTGCTGCTTTGGATCAGTCATTTGTAGATGATAAAGATTTTGGTGTGGGACAACGCAGAGACCTGGATCTGGGCCTGGATCTGGATCTAGATCTGAGCGTGGGTCATAGCTGAGCTGGCTTTCCCTTGAACACACACCACCACGGAGACCTCTCCAGCCTTGCTCCAGCTAGGGCATCTAGTGCCATCATTGGCAAGAGCCAGGGCCAGCACTCCTTCTCTCACGCCCTTAGGGGCCAGCTCACCTGCACTCATGCCTCCAGAGCCAGCTCCACTGTGCCGCCCTGTTAGGTGCAGGGCCCACTTTCCCAGTGCTGTAGTCTGTGAAGGTCTGGGATGGCTCTCCCTGCTATCATACCCTTGAGAATGGCTCACACGTGTCCTTACCATCAGGCAGCCACACTGTGTTGCTCACGCAAGCTGCAGAGTCAGCTCTTCTGAGTCCCATAGTTAGTGAGGGGTCATGGCTAGCTCTCATTCCCTCTGGGAGAGCTCTCCCAACTCCTACAGGTGTCAAGGTGAGAAGAACAACCCCCTCACACACACACAATGCCATCTCACAGCAGATGAGGGGCAAGTGGTGGGGCTAGCTCTCCCATGCTCTCACCTCAAATTGGGTCACCCACACCACTGCCACCAAAGCCAGCTCTACTGTGCTGCCCAGGCAAGGCACAGGACCCAACCTCCAGAGTGCTGCAGTTGGCAAGGGACAGGGCCAGTTTTGCACAGCACCCATATGGTCCCTAGCAGCTGCCCTGATCAGGGATGGACATTGACACCAAACCTTGCTGCCATGTAACCACAGACCCAGACATGGTCCTCAGTGGCAGCCCAGGCTGGGACCTCACCACAACCCCAGTGGTGGGGCTGGCCACTCACAACAGGCTACTCCTCTCTACGCTAAAGTCCTCACAGTTACATTTCTCTTCATAATGCTCAAAATGCTCCACTTCTTTCTCTCCTATAAGTCTACCATATACTTCCACACTGTCATTGTTCCCTAGGCAGGCTGGCCATATAGCTGGTAGGGCCCTGGGTAACATCCTTTATCTGTGCTATGGAGACATATGCTGTGGTATGGAGACAAATGAGTGTCTCCGGCTGACCTGTGCTGTGCGGTGGCAGGCAGGTGTGCGGGTATCTTTCCCTGCCCACATCACATGGTATGGCAGAAAGAGGTCTCTGTCAGTCTTCCTCCTTTACTGCCCTGCCTGTATTTGATTTGATTTAATTTGATTTGATTTTTATGAGTGCTAGGCATAAAACTGCTTTGGCCACCAAGCCAGGAATCAAGCTAGGATGAACAAAGGACTGACATCTGTTCTGTCCCTGACTGAACACCACCACCAAAAAGGTGTCTCTTGCAGTGAGTAGCTTTGCTGACATGTGCTCTGGCCATCATATGTGGCCACTGGCCCAAAGCAGCAGTACTAATCGATTATGGACTAGAAGCCCCCAAACTGTCAAGTATGGTATACGTCCTCTCTTCATACGTTGACTATTTTATATATTTTCTTATAGTAATACAAAGCTGACACATTTACCATATATTATCATGGCAAAGTTTATTCCTTATCATAGTCCTTAGAGTAGAGGAAGTAAAATTCTTAGCTTTTTTTCCCTTAATATTTTGAACAAGATTCTATATAGGAAGACCTAGAAATTGAAATGACCTGAGGTTACTGAGAATTTGGCAAGACTATAGGTATTTATGGACATGATAAATGAAAAAAGAGAAAAGGAGAAAGTAAATGAAGAGAGAGAGGAGCCTTGCTGTACCTGCAGAGCTGGGGACCATGCCTGTCTGCCAGGCTTCTGTGAAACATGTAGGCTGTGGTGAACTGACACACGCCTTCTGCAGGGTGACAGCAACTCCCACTATAGCTTCTGGAAACAACAGACCTCGGCACTGGGCCTTTCTTCTGTGCATGAACTGTTGCATTATGGCTTTGGGAATACCACCCTCACCTCTCATCACTGATGCATTAATTAAAACAATCATATTTTGACCTCAATTAGCCTTGGGGTTGACTTTTAATTGGGGAACATTGCTTGGTTGCTGTTCTGTCAAGAGTCCCTGAGATTTATCTGTGTGCCTGTCTCTATTTTCCTAGAGTTATGTGGACATTCATATGATGCCATTTATGCTTGGCAGGACAACAACCAAAGCAAAAGAAAAATAAACACTGTCTTAGTCTGATGTCTATATTCACTCCCAGTCAGAGAGGACAACAATCAATCATTCTGACGCTTCTGGGTAGCCAAACTGGGAGCCTGGTGTGTCAAACCACTCCTACTATGTTGCTCTTACTGGCATAGAAACCCATTTGACTCACCAGATTTATACACTATATATTTGTACACTTAAGAAACACTGGGATAAATTTACCTGGAAGACAGTCGGAATTTGCTAGAAGACAGGAAACAAACAAATCCTAAGGATGGTAGAGTAATAAATTAGCCTATAAGCTGGGTGTGGAGGTGTAGCACACATGAACCCCAACACCCAGGAAGCAGAAGCGTGAGAAGATTCCTGAGTTTGAGACGAGCCTGGATAACACAAAAAGTGCCATGGTGAGATGGCTGGGGTCATAGTTCAGTGGTAGAGCACATGCCAATCATGCAGTCAGCCCAAGGTGCTGGTCTATCCTTAGTAAAGAAAGCTGTCTAGGAATTAAAAAGGGTGGCACAGGATATCACCAGGGCTTGTAAGACATTGTTAGATTTGGTTGAAAGATCTGTTGAAGGAGAACAAAATGAGTGGTGCATATTTGCTTGGGTTTGAATGTAGCCTTTCTTGTCACAGTAGCTGAGTACAGTTCATGCTTAGAGGAGATCCAAAGATGTAGTCTAATGCAATATCTTGGCTGTTGTCATTCTTTCCTGTAGTTCTGCGAAACATGTGAGTCATGTCACCATGTCACTGAGGCTGACCTTGAACTTCCTATGTCATCCAAGCTTGCCTCAAACTCTAGACTCTGCTGCTTCTGCTTCCTGAGTGTTGGGGACCACCAAGCCCAGCCTATAGGCTCATTTATGACTCTACCATCCTTGAGATTTGTTTATTAGTTTGTATCTCATCTAAATGGATCTTCTTTTTTCCTTGAAAATGGATTGATTTTTTTGCTTCATTTTGTTTTTTATTGAGATAGAAAGTTTTTCATTGCTAAAAGGTAAAACTTTTAAACAAATTCTGATTCTGGATGTTTTAGAAGAATTTACATAGGAAAATAATTTTTTATTCTTTAATACTCATAAAAAAGAGAAAAGCAAAAAATGATAAAGGAAACTAATGAAGTTTGAAGGTTATATGTGTATGAGCTTGCAGTTAAGTTTTTGATTTTACGAATTTGTCTGTTAAGGTAAGATAGGCAGTGGCTAGGCATATCAAAACAACCACAGAGAAGTCTGAGCAGGTGCTGGATAGCCACCATAAATTCAGCATAATAAGCTAATGTCCTGTTAGAGCCTATCTCTAGTCTCATTGTTATTGGCAGGGTGTATCATTAATGCTGAGCACAAACAGAAACTTGACTTGTTTAGACTTTTCATGTCCCTTACACTTACTTATGCAATCAACAAACACTGGATGCTTGGGCTGTCTCTGGAATGCTCAGGAAAACCCTCTTCCTCCACCTGTACTAAATTTGTTGAAGCACTCTTTTGGCCTTTATCTTCACTTCAAACTTTAGGCTGGGTAATAAACTCAGATCTGCACCCTGATGCTGGTCTTAAGACTCCATTTTTCAATCCTTCATCCTATTCCCACATGTAGGCCGACTGCTCAGTGATATAGTATGGGCCATCTCCTCTATAAATTCATCATTTCCCATGCCTCTGGTACTAGAACCCCTCTTCTGTGCTCCCTTATGTCTTCATGTATACTCAAAATTAGGCTTCAAGCTATTAATCAGTCTTCCTTGTTTGTGGGATTCACAAAGGTAGGCATTGACTCTATCTATTGAGGTGCTTTGGGAGACTCTGAAAATGCCGCATGCACTGCTAATTACTTGATAAATTACATCGGATTGAACTGAGTGGAATTTCAAGATGTTCTGAATTGAAGTATTGCATGGGTGCCATTCTTGCCCATAATAAAGACACAAATGATCTGGCTCTGGGACTGTTTATTAGTGTCCCCTGGGGAGGAATTGGCCCTTGGGGACATTGTATAAAACACAAATCATCAGGAATCCAATGTGCGTTTATTCCCTGATGAAGACATGCTGTTAATAGGACAGAAGTAAATTAAATGCATGCCATCAGCAAGTGTAAAGGTTTTTCAATTAGGATTGTGAATGCTAGTGAGCAGCAAAGGAGCAGTAATTCCCCAAGACAGACCTTTATGTGAAACTCATCAACTCTAGATTCAGGCTCCCTTCAAGTCTTCTGAATATGTGAAAATAAACTGTACAAGCTTTTCAATTGCATATGAGGATGATTTTGATAAAGATTGATTATACTTGACTCAGAATTTAGAAGTTAATAAAGTATAGATAATTGTACATATAGTTTAAACACATGTATATACTTATGACAATGACATGTTCATTCCGAGTCAAATGTCACTATTATGTCTGTTTTGAATAATGAACTTACAAGAAAGACTCGAGAGAGCTAAGTGTACAAGAAAAGATTTAAATAAGGGATGAACAGGAACTAATAAAAAAAAGTAATGCCCTAACCCTTGGCTATTTTTCTTTCAATTGAACCCTTAAGCTTGAGGTTCCAGAAAGCCACAATGAAAGGAAAAATCGTTGGTTTAAATAATTTCTTTATTGTGTAAAATCAAGTCCTACTGGCTTTAGAAGACTATTAAGTCACAGTGATTAACCAGGTCACCAAAACTGTACCATTCTTACATAGCACAATAAAAGAGTTCATAGAGTGTTGTTTACATAATGCATGGGCAGAATAAAGTAAATCCATTCCCATTCTCAGTAGGTTTGCAATGGGATTTCACCTCAGAAATGAGATATAATTCAGGTAGAATTAACCTAGCCTTTATGTCAAGAAACCACAGAAACTCAGTCTTTAACACATACTAACTTGGAAGAGTAATATTGATTTTAGACAGTTGACTTGCATACAATCTGAGGCAATGGGCTGGTATGTAATGATGGCTGGCATGTAGTCTACATTTCTAGAAAGAGAAGATATGATTGTTTGAATAGGTATGACCCCTATAAACTCATGTGTTTGAATGCTTGGTCCATAGAGTGTGGCACTATTAGGAGGTGTGGGCTTATTAGAGTACGTGAAGCCATGTTGGAAGAAGTGTGTTACTGTGGGAGTGGGACTTGAGGTCTCCTATGCTCAAGCTGTGGCCAGTGTGGGGCACAGTCTCCCCATGGCTGCCTGGAGATCAAGATGTGGAAGTCTCAGCTCCTTTTCCAGCACCCTTTTTTCTTGGATGCTGCCATGCTAACCACCATGATGACAATGGACTGAACCTCTGAAACTGTAAGCCACATCCAATTAAATGTGGCCTTGCTCATGGTGTCTCTTCAGAGCAATGAAGGCCCAAGACAGATGATATTAAAACAGATCTAGATAGGGAACACAAGCTAACAGTCTGACAGTTTCATCCAGTTCTTCATGAGACAAAGAGAGAAAGCCAGATAATGTGAAGACTTCCTCTTGAGGGCTGTGACAGAGCAAGGCACTGTAGACACACCCACTGTGTGGATCTTGACAGAAAATTGTTCTGGGGGCCTTCAATGGGACACATATTCATAAAATATAGACAGAATAAACTAAAGCTAAGTCCATTCCCATTCACAATAGGTGACTCAGGAGATCTCCTCCTATATCATTATAGTACCCTAACCTCTCTAAGTGCATTCTTGTGTCCTATGCACTGGCAGAAACACTAATTGAGTGCTCTGAATATTTACTCTCTATCAGGATACATTCTGTGTATTGGGTGGAATACCTTATTATAAATATAGAGCTTTTCTGTACCTATTGGTTTGTTGTAAGTAAAAATGGTTACAAAAATCTTCATTGAATTGTTCCCAATTATCACTAAAACTGATAACCCTGCTTCCATGTTTGAATGGCATGACTATACAATGATGCTCTTAGGACAGAGCATTTCAAGTATCCTGCTGTTTGATTGAGTTTTCCTAAGATTTTCTTCTTAATATATTAGATAGTAACCAACCACAAAAAAAACAATAAAAGAAAGCAGGAATAAAACAAGAATATAGACTGACTTAAATGGCACTATCTCAGATAGCTCTGTGTAGCCACAGATAAGTTCCAAAGTGATAGTAAGATTGAAAGTACACACACACACACACGCACACGCACATGCACACGCGCACACACACACAAATTAAATAAAGAGACTATACATTTGAAAGAGACCAGAGGGACAGTATATGAGAAGGGTTGGAAGGAGGAGGAAAAAGAAGGGGAAACAATATAATTATAATCTCAAAAACTAAAAAAAAAAGAAAAAAATCAAAACACAAATTTGTAAGAAATAATATGAATGATCACTAGCAGATATGTGGCGGTTAAATGCCACTAAGCAGCCAATAGGATAAAGCAGAACTTGCAAGGAAGAACAGAAAATAACCCAATCACATTTTAAAAAGTAACAGAGAACAAAGAACACAGAAGTGCTGAATGAACAATCTAACTCCATGGCTTAGAAATGTAAAGGACAACAAGTCCAGAGCCAGCAGCCTAAGGAGCTGATAATGCTGAGAAGTTAGGACAGAGGACAGAGAAAGGAAGCCCAGGAACTGCTCTTGCAAAACCCAACAATTAGGGAGGAGATGCCCATTGTCACTCGGAACTGAGTTTGGCACCAGCTGTTTACAGAAATAATCAGCAGAACTGACCTGTCTTCATCTAGACTGACTAGAAAAGAAGGAAGCATTCAGTTGTTAAAATCACAAATAAACATGGAAACTTGTGTGGCTTTACAACAGTGAAGAGGCTGTAAGGATACAGCCTTATACAGGGCCCCAAATACGTGGCAATCTGGAAGAAATGGACACATCCCTTGCCACACATATTGCCAGGACTAAATCACGAAGGAGTAAAGCTAAACAAACCTATACCCGTCAGTTATTGAAATAATAACAAAAATCTGTCACTAAAGAATACCTGAGAGACCTAATAGAATTCTACCACATTCACCTCTGGTGAATTCTACCAAACATTCAAAGAAGACTCAACAACAATATTTTTCAAACACTACCCTGAAATTTGAAGAGTTTAACATTTCTCTCTAACTCCATGAAGACAACATTAGCCTGATTCCAAGCAGACAAAGACACTGCAAGAGAAGTATACAGCCAAATCACCAGTGAGTGTTGGAGCAAAGATGCTCGACAAGATACTTGCAAGCTTAATTTGAAAATATTATAAATGATTTAAATTCCAGGATCCAATGACGAAACATAGAGCTTAACACATAAAACAAAATGGCTGAGAATATAGTCAGCGAGTGAGCTAGCCTGGCATGGCGGGTGAAGCTCTACTTGGGCTTAACCTCCAGGATTACAAAACAGCAACAATGAAAGTAAAAGTACCTAACACATAACAGGAAGCTGATGAAGTGTGCAACACATTGATAGGATGTGGGGTAAAAATAATTACCCCACTAGAAAGAGTGTTTAATGAAATCCACCATGATGTTGATGATGATGATGGTGATGGTGATGATGGTGATGGTGATGGTGATGGTGAAGGTGATGGTGATGATGATGACGACGACAACAACAATGATGACAACAACAATGATAATCATATTCTGCATCTAGGATGGAAGGACATTTCTTTACCACACTAAAGGCTGTGAGTTAAGAGAACCATCAGTGATCAAAGACTGAATGAAGGTTTCAATTTTTTTTCCATGTTCAAGAGCCACAGGAAAGATAATTTGTTTTATTTTATTTTTTGTATCATATTTTTCTTAGATAGTTTATTTACATTTCAAGTGTTATCTCCTTTCCTGGTTGCCCCTCCAAAAGCCCCCTATCCCATTCCTCTTTCCCCTGTTTCTATGAGGGTGTTTCCCCACCCACCCACACACTCTTGCCTCCCCAGCCACGCATTCCCCTACACTGGGGCATTGAGTCTTCGAAGCACCAAGGGCCTCTCCTCTCATTGATGTCTGACAAGGCTACATAAACTTTGGTTAAAAACATGAACTGGAAAATCAATGTTTAGTAGGGATGGAATTTCAGTTTGAGAAGATGAAATTTTTCTGTAGATTAATGGTAGTAATAGTTTTAGAACTGTAGTTCTCAACATGTGGGTCATGACCTCTCTGGGAGTAGAACGAACCTTTTACAGGGATACGTATCAAGTATCCTGCATATCAGACATTTACATTATGATTTGTAGCAGTAGCAAAATCACAGTTATGAAGTAGCAATGAAATAATTTTATGGCCGGGGTCACCATAACATGAGGAGTTGTATTAAATGGTTGCAGCATTAGGAGGTTAAGAAACTCTTCCAGAACACGGTAAACATGATTACTTTTTGTGTCATTCAGTAACATTTGTGAACATTGTGCGTAGCCATTTTGTGCTATTTATAGTTTGACACAATAAAAATAACCAAGTGTAATTCCTTATTATACTTGGCTAATACTCAGAAGTTATAGACTCGCTGAAAATCAAATTTGACACAAGATATGTCTAAAGTTTGACAAAAATAAATCAAATCTGTTGCTTTAGACTGAGTGGCCCATGAAGTCAGCTCCAACATTCTTGTCAATATTACATCTTGTATGCTTATTTTTTAGCTTAATATCTACCAGCACCCAAGTATTTTACAGGTCTGAAACCCATGTAATTCCACCTCACAGGGCCAACTTCTATCATCTTGCCGTCATGCTGGATGAAGAGATACTCTCAGGTACAAACAGTAGTGCGTGGCTGTAATGTCAAGAAAAGGCTTTGCTTATCAGTCTGACACATGGACCTTAATTTTCTCATGTGTAAAGTAGAAAGTACTAAGAAGTGAAAGGTTGCCACAAACGCATAGCACCCGGCATTTGCTATCAGACACTTGAGGGTCATTACAGGCCAGTGTTCTTCTTTATCCCATAAATCCTTCCTGGTAATTGTGCCACATTTCAACAATGGGGAAACACGAAGAAAGGTGGTTTAATAGCTCATGTGGGGAGCTCTTGTGATGAGCTGTCACCTACGGCATGAACAGAGTCATGTCTACTTTGCCTCTTGACTTGAGGTTTGACATGCTGTTCACTAAATGCTTAAGAGAATAATGGCTGAATTTTGTCATCATGGGAAACTATGCATCGAATGGCATTCAGTCAGCTTTACTGACTGGTCTCAAGGAGAAGAAAGTTGGTGCTATGAACCTTTGTGAATATGATTAGTTATTGTTCTACATATTTTAGTTAGTGTATACAATAATGAATTTCATTGTGGCATTTTAATGATTGGGTACCACTGTATTTGGCTCATATTTGATATTCCACAGCTTCCTCAGTTCCTTCTCCCTCAGCCTTGTCCTTCCTCCCCTCGTATGGGCCTTGTCTTTCTAATGGTCCTTCTTCTGCTATTACTTGTTTCTTTGTAAATTTTCAAATTTGTGGAGTGGGTGTGGAGAGATTGTTGTTGGGTGTCTTCCTAGATTGCTCTCCAGCTTTACTTTTTGAGATGTTTCCTCTTTTCACTGAACCTGAAGTTTATTGGTTCAGGTAAACTGGCTGACTGCTGAGCTTACTGGCTTCTCTCCACCTCACAGCCGAAGACTGGAGCTACTGGTACTGGCTGCTGTGCTTGGTTCCTCATTGGATGCTGCTTGTGATTACTGATGGTGCCATCTTGCCAGTCCCTATTTCTGCTTTTATGTCATCTATGTATGTGTATATGTAGTTAAGTTAGACTCCACATATTAAAGACAATGGAAAACTTTTGCCTTCTCCCACATTGCCTTCTGGTTCCCTCTCCCCAGTCTCTCCCTTTAGGTTCCTTTCTCACCCATTAAAATTGTCCAACTTTCATGTCATACATATATTTCCCATCAACTCAGATTCATATACATATTCCTCACCTGAGAGAAACATATATTTTGCCTTTTTGATTTTGGCTTAGGATATACATTTCAAATGTGGAGAAAAAGAATAGCAATGTTTTCAGAAATCTAGATAAAAATAAAATTAATGTGAGAAAACATAACTCATGATATCCATATATTAATTCAGTTTCCTCTTGCTGCTGCTGTGTGTTTATTGTTTCTTTTATTTAAAGTTTTTTATTAGATATTTTCTTTATTTACATTTCAAATGTTATCCCCTTTCCCCGTCTCTCCCCAAGAAATTTTCTATCCTATCTCCCCTCCCCCTGTTTCTATGAGGGTGTTCCCTTACCCACCACCTACTCCTGCCTCCCTGGCCTTGAATTTCCCTACACTGGGGCATTGAGCCTTCACAGGACCAAGGGCCTCTTCTCTCGTTGATGCCTGATGCTGACTGAGCCATCGGTCCTTCCATGTGTTCTCTTTGGTTGGAGGTTTATTCCCTGGGAGCTCTGGTGTGGTCTGGTTGGTTAATATTATTGTTCTTCCTATTGGGTTGCAAATCCCTTCAGCTTCTTCAGTCCTTTCTCTAACTCCTCCATTGGGAACACAGTGCTCAGTCCAATGGTTGGCTGTGAGCATCTGCCTTGGCTTTTGTCAAGCTCTGTCAGAGCCTCTCATGAGACAGCTATATCAGGCTCCTGTCAGCAAGCACTTCATGGAATCAGAAATAGTGTCTGGGTTTGGTGACTGTATATGGGACGGATCCCCAGGTGGGGCAGTCTCTGGATGGGCTTTCTTTCAGTCTCTGCTCCAGACTTTATCTCCATATTTTCTCCTGTGAATATTTTCTTCCCCCTTCTAAGGACTGAAGCATCCACACTTTGGTCTTCCTTCTTCTTGAGCTTCATGTGGTCTGTGAATTGTATCTTGGGTATTCCAAGCTTTTGGGCTAATGTCCACTTATCAGTGATCTTCATCTGGCTATTATAAATAAGGCTATTAGGAGCATAGTGGAACATGCATCTTTGTTATATGTTGGAGCATCTTTTGGGTATATACCTAGGAGTGGTATACTGGGTCCTTAGGTAATACTATGTCATAGTATTATCTAAGGTCAGACTGATTTCCAGAGTGGTTTTACCAGCTTGCAATTCCACCAATAATGGAGGAATGGTCCTCTTTTTCCACATCCTCTCCAGCATCTGCTGTCACCTGAGTTTTTGATCTTAGCCATTCTGACTGGTGTGAGGTGAGATCTCAGGGTCATTTTGATTCAAATTTCTCTGATGGCTAAGGATGTTGAAAATTTCTTTAGGTGCTTCTCAGCCATTCAATATTCCTCAGTTGAGAATTCTTAGTTTAGTTCTGTACTCCATTATTAAGTAGGGTTATTTGATTCTCTGGAGTCTAACTTCTTGAGTTCTTTGTATATATTAGATATTAGCCATCTATCGGATGTAGGGTTAGTAAAGATCTTTTCCCAATCTGTTGGTTGCTGTTTTGTCCTAGTGACAGTGTCCTTTGCCCTATTTTTTTATGAGGTCCCATTTGTTGATTCTTGATCTTACAGCATAAGCGATTGGTATTCTGTTCAGAAAATTTTCACCTGTGCCCATATGTTTGAGGCTATTCCCCACTTTCTTTTCTATTAGTTTCAGCATATCTTGATTCACTTGGACTTGATCTTTGAATAAGGAGATAAGAATGGATTGATTTGCATTCTTCTATATGCTGACTGCCAGTTGAACCAGTAACATTTGTTTAAAATGCCGTCTTTTTCCCACTGGTTGGTTTTAGTTCCTTTGTGTCAAGTGTTTTAGCTTATTTGAGGGAAATGTTTTTCTCAAAACTTCTGACTAAGTTGCATTAAGATTGCTGCTCCTTCTTCTGATACACAGATCATCCCAGGGGAGATGCTGTGGGTGGTAGGAGGACACCCTACCAAACTCAACCAGAGTATCACAGTAGAGGTGAGAACAAAACAATATTACCAATCTCTTCCCTCTCTCTTACCTTGAAGACCCACAAATGCTCTACTTCATAGAGACACAAGAAAAACAAATATAGGGATGGATAGATTTATTAACTTGGAGAAATATCTATGTTTCATAATGAATTCTGGCTTCAACACAAACAAAGAAAAATCAGAACAGAAAACATGTGAGCAGAAGACAGAGCCTCAACAGAACTCTTAACTTTTTGGGAAATTTCCCACCTGTATCACTGTGTAAGTGTGAAATTAGGAACTAGCTAGTGTTGGGAGTGCAGGACGGCTCTCCTCAGTAAGCTCCAACCAATTGCTTATGCTTCCTTTTTTCTCTGAGTTTCAGTTTAGGGCTCATATCTTCCAGGCAATTATCTTTTTTTTTTCTTTTTTATTCGATATATTTTTATTTACATTTCAAATGATTTCCCCCATTCTGGCCCCCAACTCCCTGAAAGTCACATAAGCCCCCTTCCCTCCCCCTGTTGTCCCACCTATCCCTTCCTACTTCCCTGTTCTGGTTTTGCCTTATAATGCTACACTGAGTCTTTCCAGAAAAAGGGGCCACTCCTCCCTTCTTCTTGTACCTCATTTGATGTGTGGATTATGTTTTTGGTATTCCAGTTTTCTAGGCTAATATCCACTTATTAGTGAGTGCATACCATGACTGATCTTTTGAGACTGGGTTACCTCACTTAGTATGATGTTCTCCAGCTCCATCCATTTGCCTAAGAATTTCATGAATTCATTGTGTCTAATAGCTGAATAGTACTCCATTGTGTATATATACCACATTTTTTGCATCTACTCTTCTATTGAGGGATACCTGGGTTCTTTCCAGCTTCTGGCAATTATAAATAGGGCTGCTATGAACATAGTGGAGCATATATCCTTATTACATGCTGGGGAATCCTCTGGGTATATGCCCAGGAGTGGAATAGCAGGACCTTTCGGAAGTGAGGTGCCCAGTTTTCTGAGGAACCTCCAGACTGATTTCCAGAGTGGTTGTACCAATTTGCAACCCCACCAGCAGTTCCTCTTTCTCCACATCCTCCCAGGCAGGTTATCTTATAACCCACCCTTGTAGATATGGGCACAGTAAGCCCTCTTACCCTGACAGGACACATATGTGGAACACTATCCAGGGCCCTGATTCATAAATTTACAAAAGTAATAACAGGAAGGACATGTTATAAGTCACTCATTTTTCCAAAGGTAAAGTTCCCTCCCACTAATTTCTACCTCTAAGATTCCATGGGCTAAACAGGGCATGCCACATAGTAGGTGGAAAACGCTTTCAAAATGGAAACAAGGGCCATGTTGGAAGGAAAGTTGACCTGACTGAGGAGCAGGCTAGTCACTGATTTCTTTAAAGAGATTCTATATATATTTCAAGCACTTAAAATAACATCTAGATATTAAATTTGAAAGTGCTTGCCCACGCATTGTCTTAGTATACACTGTAGGCTTGATATTGCACACTTCTAGGGTTTGAGTTCTGCATCTGTAGCTTCTTTAATTGTAGAGTGAGAAAGCTCTGCTGAATGAAGTTGAGGCCCTCAAGGGAACAGGTGGCATGCCAGAGGGAAGCTGCTAGCTGCCTGTGACCTTGGTGCTTACTCCTAGCTTTTAAGTGCTAGACACTCAGAGTATGTATCAAGAGGTCTTCTGCCTCCTTCTAGTTTATAGACAGCTGGTTTTGGTTGGTACACTTTTTTCTTTAGAATTTACTGAGACACAGCTTCTTTCACACAGCCCAGATTTTTTCAACTGCAGCGGCAGTTTCCCCTTGACTACTGACAGCTCAGCATCTGCCTGAGTAAGTTCTGACATTTCCTCTAGTGCACGTGTCTTCTGAGCCTCCTGAGTTAGTGCCTCCTGGGCTCCAGCTCTTCAGAGACAGACTTCCTACCTATGGATGTTCAGTTGGAGTGCATTGACATTTTATTGGTATCTCCCAAATTCTGAAGATAGTTTTTCATCTAGCTAAATAAAACTGATGTCCCTTCATCTTTTGTCTGAATCAAATGGCCACTGACAAGTTGGCTTTATGTGTATATAGAGAAGATGTTGCTGTCTTCCAACCTCAGCATTTGCTAAAGCAGAGTCCTTGAAGCCAAGAGTCTTTAAATTAGTATAGGATAAGTAAGTTCCTCCACATAGCAGATGTATGCCCATTTTATTAACTATGACATCAGTACTCTGTTTTGCATAAAAGTCTGGTCACATCTATTACAAGTCTACAAGGTTAGGGATATAGGAGGAAGGACTTGGGTTTGAAGAGAATGAAGATATAAAGAACACATGCTCACGAGGGCCAATGTTTTCTGAAGAGTTTGGTGAAGAATAATTAGAGGAATAATATAAAACAATATTTTTCTGGGTAGGCAGAATGTTCCAGGTAGGATTGTGGCAACATGAGGTCTGTAGCTCTCAGAGAAGCAGCTGTCCAGACAGAGCAAGATCCTATTGCCCAGTGTTATGATGGGGCCTGAAGCTTCAAGGAGTCCAGCAGGCCAACTAAATAACTTAGGCTAATTAAATATCTAGCACACCAGGAAAGATAGTGTTATGTACAGGACATATCTCACCCCATAGCAGAGAGGTGACCTCCAGAGAGAACAGACTGATGTACTGTGATGTACCGCTCATCTGCTCATATGAAGGTCTCTCTCTCTCTCTCTTGACTTGAGTTATTCAATATATAATTATTGAATATATATTCTCTCTTTCCTTCCCCCCCCCGCGCCGTGTGTGTGTGTGTGCGTGCGTGCGTGCATGAATGTGTGTTGCAGAGAGCAAAATACTCCAGTCTTTATTCTGTGTGGAGATTTGGAAGTGTTTATGGCCCTGAGAAAAAGAGAGATATCACTAGACTTGTATTTTACAGCATTCACTCAGGCTGTGGGATGATTGCTAGACTTAGAGACAAGGGCTGAAGCAGGCCAGCTAGTTAGGAGAACAGAGGAATAACCAAGGAGCATGAGGAAAGTAGGGACAAGAAATATTTTCAAATAAGCATTAGGCCTTTACTACTTGCTTTTCTAGGCTTGGATTGGATGTGAGTAGGGGATGACATTGCTGACCAATGTTTTCTGCAGAGAGACTATTCTGAGAAAACAATGGAGAACTAATGAAACTGACATCACCGAATCCCCTTCAGAGTAAAATTAATAAATGGTAAGCACTGGCCGTATTATCGCAGAGAAGGAGCACACTTAAAAACTTCAAAGGATAAAGAACATATGAGTACTCTAAGGCCTGTTGAAAAGTATACACACGTGTTTTGTGATTATTTTGTACAGGTCCAAATGGAAGACTTTTTCATAATTATATATTGAATAACACAAGTCATTAGTTTATATCCTATTTGGCTTTCAGAATTTAGATTAATTATAAAATGACATGGAATCAGTAGTTTGGTGAATGGGCATATGGGGAATATTGTGAAAAGTCACTAGAGCTCAGAAATGTTATTTCCCCCCTAGACCATTGGAGAAGTATGGGTCATTTTCATGGAGAAAATTTGCCAGGTAAGTCAGTTCCCTAATCATTAGAATGAAATGTTTATTTAATTTTAGGTATGAGGAGGGAGGGACCCAGACACATCCCACTTTTACAGGAGCGGCTCTGCGAAGAAGGGACAGACATGAATAAGTGACTTAAGATTTTCCCCTATGACCTTCTCGCCTGTTGGATAAAGCTGATTTGTCAAAAGCACTTTGTTATGATGTGATGATAGCTCATGAAAACACATCAACTATATGGAAAGTGTCAAGGCAGAAAAATCAACTTTACACAGAATATTTGGTATTTTATTTGAGTTGCACTGAGTGTATATGACACAAAAATATTCAAAGGTAAAAATAACTTGGAGATAATAGTCAGCAAAGTGGAGGCTGCTGGAACCTGGAGCTTGTGCCCAGTGTGAGGTTGTGTGTGTGTGTGTTTGTGTGTGTGTGTGTGTGTTCATGTGTGTGTTTGTGTGTGCTAGGTGTGAGTGTATGTGAGTAAGTGTGTGTCCCCATCTGTCTGCCTGCCTACATGCCTGTCTGCCTGTCTTAGGAACAAAGACTTCCAAGTCTATGAATTGATTATCTGAGTGGGGTTTCAGACTTCTTTGACTAGAGGGATGAATTAGGAAACATGTTTACTTTAAATGCAAGGAAGGCTTAATGGTTTTTCTTTTGAGTTACATCATCATTTATGCAGTAATAACGAATGGGACCCAGCAAGTCTGCTGAGGACCCATATTGTAGTTGAGTTCTGTTAATCAGGTCAAGGGTTCTTTTAACAACAAAGGTTAAAAGAAGTAAGGTTGTGGCACTAGGGTTGTGGGTAAAGAAAGAACATATACATATCCTTAAAGGTACTTGTGATTTTTAAGAAATATGGCCTATGCAAAAGACCGTCTTAAGCAACTACTGAATTTATAAGGCATTGACAAAATGATTCCAGATTTTTTTTTGCCTTAAACATATAGACATACAGATAAAGCATTTTAGAAACTGAGAGTTAATGCAAAAAGTCAGGTTTGGGTTTAGGTCATTGTCAGAAAGGAAACCAAACAAGACCAGCAATTTCCCTGGTGATTTAGTATAAGAAGGGGGCCTCGGTAGGCAAGAGTTTTTAAAAAGGTTGATGTTGGTGTTCTGGAAACTGAGAAGTTTGGAGTGTGTGGGAAAGAGACTGGAGAGTAGAGGCTTATGCAGTAAAGGAGCTTCAGATTCCTGTTATTCAAATTATTGCTGAATATGTCGCAAGACATGCATAAGCTAGACAAGCAAGTAATCTACTCCACACTGGGCAATCCCAGAGCTTACAAGCAGGGACACTGTCAGTTCTCACAAACAGAAGATGCGTAACATAGTCAGAAATGTCTCTATAATAATATATGCTTGTAAGATATCACTTGGGAAAAGGAGACAGGAAGATCACCAGTTCCAGCCCAGTAAGGATTACATAGCAGGCTTGATTTTGAGGTTAGCTTAAGCTATGTGACAAGAAACTGTCTCAAACAAACAATCAAGCAATAACCCCAACCCCCAAACCCAAATCAAAACATAAAGCCAAACATGTACCTTACATAAAAGCAAGCAAGTAAGCTGAGAAGGTAATTGCCAATACAGGACCTAGAATGAAGAATCCTTCAGATGTGGCCTAATATTGCCTAAAAATGAGTCTTGAAAATGTCAAGCAAGTAAGTTTCCTCTTGGACAAAACTCAGAACTCTTCAGTTTGGAAGAAGACAAAGCCTTCAGATTGATAAAGCCCAACTTCCAAACAGAAACCACTGGCATGTAAAGATGGTCAAAATAATTATTAATAATGAGAAAAATAAGTTCATATTAATGGAACCATGAGTAGAAATTTGATAATTGAAAAAAAATACAAACAGAATGAAAGAAAGGGAAAATGGAAAGGCCTCCAATGATGCTTCAGAACAGAAAAACCCAAGACCTGAAATAATAACTCTCCAGACTGTGGTTATCAAAATAAATTTCATAAATTTAAAGTCAGTAAGCATAAATTTACCATACTAGAAAATATCTAGATGGAAGTACAGAGAAAAATGGAGGGAAAAGAAAAAAATTGCTTGCCTTTGTATCAGTAGCAAGTTATGTATCATATATGTAACTGAAATCCCAAACACAGACAGAAAAAGTACTGGAGGGAATAGGAATTGAAACCTTCCAAATTCTTCAAAAGTATAAACTGAGGACCATAATAAATCCCAGGATAAATACACACATGTATTTATGTACACACACACACACACACACACACACACTCACACATGCTACATTTTGATCACAGCAACCTTCTTTTTCCATTCTACTCCCAATTCTCAAACATTTTCTATTTGATCTATTTTTTTTGTTGATCTATTTTTGAATTGGACACATTATTTTCTCATTGTTGAGTTTTGAGAATTCTTTGCATATTTGGAATGTTTGCCAGGTGCATGCTTTACAAATATTTCCTCTCAGTCCAGTTCTCGTTTCATTCTTATGACTTATCTCTTGATTAGCAGACAATTCTAAATCACAATTAGTTTAACATGTCTGCTATGTCTGAAGTATCTTTTTTTAAACTGAATTGATGAGCTGATGTCCAGAGAGGTTAACTTGATCTAAAAATAACAGAACAATAAGAACCAGCTTCACCTCTCCCCTCCTTGTTTTATTTTCCAACACATTTCTCCATGGTTTTTTCACTTTGCATAATCTTTATCATAATTGTATTTTTGAACCAATAACATGGGCTTGATAACTTTTACTGGGAATATGGATAGGTAATTTTTGAGATAGTAACGCTTCACTCCTAAATTCTGTCTTTAAGAAATTAATAGAGGGTTTTTAGAGCTGCATAAATGGGTAGGAAGCATAAACTATTTCAATTCATTTATGCTCTACTTTCACTCACTGTTGACACCTGACATTATTGCTACACGCTATTCCACTTGATGGGCTGATACTGATGCACTATTATAAAATGCACGTTTGCTCTGTGTCATTCTCTGTTTCTTTTGTATACTCTATGGTCTTGGATGAATGTGCACTGTGCTGTATCTGTCTCTATAATATATAGAGCAGGTTCTGTGCAGCAAACACACTGTGTGCTCTGTCTCCCCATTCACCTTCCACTTCTGCCAATCCCTGGTTTTTGTTTTTTGTTTTGTTTTTTGTTGTTTTTTTTTTATTGTCTCTACAATATGTCCATTTCCAGGATATTCTTTGTTACCCACAAGCCAATCCAAACTAGATAATTCCTCAACAGAGGCTTTCCCTCTCAGTTGACTCTAGGCTATGTCACATTGACAATTAGGTTTACCAGGTTGATCATAAGGTTTACCCAGACACGTCAAAGAAAAGTATTTACCTCTTAATCAATAAGGCCTTTACCTTGGGGTATGGAAAAGGTGGATAAGAGGAGCTTAGGTCTCTGTAGCGGAGGTGATGAGAGATGAACTTTGATCACTCCACAGTGCCTAGGAACTAGGATTTGCAGGAAGAAAAGAATTCCAGACAATGGTTTCAAGTGGGATCTGAGGCTTGCTGAGGGCACAGGTCACAGAGTTTAAATAGAATTGATATCTTGATCCTCCTGTCTCTGTGCACTTCTGTTTCAATTCAACTTACTGTAGAAATGATCAGAATGCTTCTGCTCATTCTCCTTCACCTCCCTTATCTCACTTTCTTGAGACACAGCAGGGCTCTTTCCTTCTCTGTTCATTGCCCAGGTATGAAAAACCTTAGGTGTTAAAAGAAAATAATTCCTTATAGTAACGGGAATCTGGATCCCTATATTAAGTAACCTGATTCCCCTTTCCAATATTCTCCTAAAGAGATGCCTTTTCAGTATAATGCTTAAGAAACATTTCTCAAAGTCTGTTATGTATTTATCATGTTTTGAGTAATTCTCTCTATAATGATTTCCATGATAGTCCAGTCTAGAAAAAAGAAAAGTTTTTTAAAAGTGTGATGTTATAGTCAGGAGGAATGGAAATGGATGAGTAGATATTGCCTCTCTGTAGTCTATTGTACAGTGGTTCCATAAACTTATGAGTGAAAGGTGCCTAAGAGTAAACCTCGAGGGAAGCAGCATGGGACACAAGCTCAAAACTAACAGGGAAGGCAGAGCTTTGGGAATAAAGGACCCCCTGTGCTTTTGTAACTGCGATGATGAAAACCAATTCCCTTAGCTTTCATATCACTCAGGTTTCATTTGGAGGAGCATGCAACATTTTCACTTTAAAATGTCCATACTAAAATATGCCATAAGCATTTTTAATTACTTAAACTTCTGAAACTTTTGTAGTTCAGTTAAAAATCTGTACAGGTGCACACATAGACCTTAAAATTTCAGGATGACCATACAGATGTTATGCTTGTCCTACCAAAAAAATACCTGAGCAGAGACAAGTGAAAGGGGCAAGGGTTTGTTATGGCCCACCGTTTAGAGGAATACACTCCTGGGAAGGCATGGTAACAGGAGTGGGTTCTCCTATGGCATTGACCAGGGAAGGAGAAAGGCTGTTTCTTTTTATTCACCTGAATAAAATCAACAGATTCATGCCAAAAAATGCACGGTCTGGAGCTCTTGATGCACTTAGCACAATATGTAACACCATGACCTCCATCACTGCTTACATTCATGGTGAGTTTTTCCTCCTTCGTTAAAGATCCTATTAGAAGCATCCAAAGATGGACCTTATTAGTGACCCAGATGCTTTTTTTTCCCAATCAATCTGACAGGTGAAATTACAAATCCCATTGCAGGTTTCTTGGGAAAAGATGTGAATGAGGTAGATTAGCAAAGGGCAGAGTTCCAGCATTTTCCACGGCAATGGTCTACATCCCAGGCACAGAAATAAGGAATGACTATAGCACTTACCTGAAATTCGACACTGAAAAGGCTGAGGAGGCACAGATTGTTAGTGATCCTGAACAACCAACCAAAGAACATACGCAGGATGCACTTAGGCCTCTCTGCACATATGTAGCAGATGTGTAGCTTGGTCTTAATATAGGTTCCCGAACAGCTGGAATGGGGCTATCCCAAAAGCTGTTGCCTGTACGTGGCATATGTTCTTCTAGCTGGGCTGCCTTGTCTGGCCTCAGCAGGACAGAAAGCACCTAGCCTCACAAAGACTTGAAGTACCAGGGTAGGGGGATACCCAGGGAGGCCCCACCTACTCAGAGGAGTAGGGGAGGAGGAAGGGTAGAAGGATTGTGTGTGGGCGGAGGGGTGACCAGGACGGGGCCACTGAGTGGGATATAAAGTGAATAAGTAAGTAAGTAAGTAAATAAATAAAATGGTAAAATTGGACAGGTGTATAAAGGAGAGTATAAACAGTTACTGAATCATGTAAATTGTTAGGGTCATAATTTAAAGGCTGAATTGGAGTTACAGAAAGGAAAAGGGAGTGAAAGGCAGCCAGATAGACTCTGCACTTTGAAAGGCAGATCAGTATAGGGCACCAATAAAGTCTGAAGTTGCCAAGCTGCTACAGAGGAGGAGGGGGGATATTTAACACTGGAGACCCAGGCACTGTGCAAACTGTGTAACACCAGCATAGGAGAAAATAATGGACACTACATGCTACAAATGGATACTAAGGACTGCAGAAGGTAAGAGTTTAATGCGCTATGACCCTAGCATTTTTTCAAAGGATGCACAGTCTGGTTCTATAGATCCACTGAGTATAATATGTATCACCATGACTGAAAGCAGCTTAAGGACTAAAGATTCCAGAGGGATAGATTTCCATAATGTCAGGAAAAGCATGGCAACAGGGGCAGGAAGCTGAGAAATCACATCTCAACCACACACGGAAAGCAAAGAGCAAGTAGAAAATGGGCTGAGCATATAGACCTTCAATACCTGCCCAATTGTGTACTTCCTCCAGCAAGCCTGCCCCTCCTACAGGATCCAAAACCTCGTCAGACAGAACCACTCAGATGACACTTGGTTCCCCAAGTGTTCAAATATGTGAGCCCACTGGAAATACTTTACCAAGCAGGAAATACAAATGACTTTAATAAGAATATGAAAAGCTGCCTGTCATCAGGTGATCAGGGAATTTAAAACTGGAATAGTAAAGAAGTGCACTGTGAATGGCTAAAATCTAAACACTGCTAACACTGGAGTGGATCATTCACTGCTGATTTGAATGGTACAGCTGATTTGGAAGAATGTTTAGTGGTTTCTTAAAATCCAGCATATGTACTGTCAAGTGAATTGAAAAACACATCCACACAAAAATGCACATGAAGGTGTGTATCAGGAGCGTATTTCTAATTGCCACCCCTTGGAGCCAACTTATAAGTCCTTTGGTAGGGTAACAGGTAAGTGAATTGTATTCCATCCAGATAATGGACTATTAAATTAAAAGACAATTGAGCTGTCAATCCATAGAGCCTCGAAGAAGTTTTGAAAGCATAATGGAAAGTGAAACAAACAAATCTGAAAATCATGCTTTACATGGTGGTTAGTATTGATTGTTAAGTTGACAAGTCTGAAATTACTTGGTGGAGAAGGGCCTAGAGAATTGTCCTCATTAGCTTCACTGATGTCAGAAAACCTGTCCTCTGCAGGTGGCACCATTTTCTGGCTTGGATACTTGACTCTACTTGACTATAATATAATCACAGGAGGAGAAAGCAAACTGAGAAACTCTCCATTTCTTGCTCTTGAATGTCATCCAAACTCCTGCTGCCTTGACTCCTTTCCAATGGTGGACTCTGCCTTTGAACTAATAAGCTGTAATACCTATTATTCTTTAGAAAACCAGTTACGGTTTGTCTTAGTTGGGGTTTCCATTGTGGTGAATAGACATCATGACCAAGGTAACTCTTAAACAGAAAACATTCCATTGGAGCTGGCTTACAATGTCAGATGTTCTGTCCATCATCATCATGGTGGGAAGCATGGCAGTGTCTAGACAGATATGGTACTGGAAGGGCCAAGAGACCTGTCAGAAAGAGACTGACTTCCCCAGGCAGCTAGAAGGAGAGTCTCTTATGCACTGGGTAGAGCTTGAGTCTAGGAAACTTCAAAGCCCACCTACATGGTGAAACACTTTCTCCAACAAGGCCATACCTCCTAGTAGAGCCACTTTCCATGGGCCAAGCATGTTTAAACCATCATGTTATTTGTATTATAATATAATCATTTTAAGCTGTCAGCATACACAATTGTGAAGTCCCGTGAAGCAGAAATACCAGCAGTCCAAATGCCAGTACAATTCAGAGATTAAACAGAGGAGAAAGCTGATGTTTCAACAAAAATGTCGATAGTGATATGCTGTTTTACTCAAGTTTAGTACTAGCCTGGATTGAACCCATTTAAATTGGAGAGAGCAATTGTTTTGCTCAGGTTAATGATTCAAATTTTAATCTTATCTGGAAATACCTATATAGACATACCTAGAACAATACTCAGTCAAGTTTCTGAGCATACTATGATCCATTCAACTTGACATATAAAATTATATAATTTTGTCATTTAGCATGTCAGTCAGGTACAATGACTGGTTTTCTTATAGGGAGCTAGACATGCATCTAGCCAGGGTATAATATGGTCAGGATATAGAATTCCTTTTTACATATTGGTCAACACTAGATGTTAATATTTCATCAAGGATATTTTGCATCTGCGCTCATGAAGGATATTGGTTTGAAGTTCTTTAGCCCCATATTGTTTCGGAGTTAGGATGATAGTGGCTTCATAAAGTGAGGTGGAGATGTTTTAAAATATTTACTAGAATTCCCAGGAAAGCCATCTTAGCTTGGAGAGGGTTCCTTTCCTTTTTTTCTTTTCTTTTCTTTTCTTTTCTTTCCTTTTCTTTTCTCTTCCTTTCTCTTCTCTTTTTTCCTTTCCTTTCCCTTTCTGTCGTTCTTTGTTTCTTTCTTCTTTCTTTTTGAAGTCTTAATGTTAATACAGTATTGTTCACTGAAATTTGAGTTAGGTGGTTTTTTCTTTTCTTTTCTTTCTTTTTTTTTTTTTTTTAGGAATTTGTTCATTTTGTCTAAATTCTCAAAACTTGAGTACAATGTTATTGCCAGTGTTCCCACGTTTTTTCTTTGGAGTTTGCAGGATCTGGAGCGAGGTCCTAACATACTTGTTCTCTCATAACCAGACTTTTCAGAGATTTGTCAGGTTTATTGCTCTTAAAATTTGTCTAGATTTTTGTTTCATCATTTTTTCTGTTTTAAATTAATTACCTTTATTCCATGTCTGTCCTTTTATGACTTTTATTATATTCTTCCTTTTCATTATTTTGAATTTATTTTGTTCTTCTCCTAGGCGTATGTTCTTATTAACTAATGTTTTCTTAGACAAGATGTTTTTTGCATCTTCTCCATGGGACAGAGGCATTTTAGTGCTATGAACTCCCTCCGGCACTGCTATAGACATTCATAGGTTTTTATGTGCTATAGTTACATTCAGTTCAATGTAATTATTAATTTATTTTAGACTTCATTTTCTTCTTTTTTAATTACTTTTATTTTTTTACAGGCCAGTCATTACTGCAATCCTGGTCTGCCATCCCACAGTTCTCACCCCATTCCTCCTGCCCCCTGTTTCTAAGAGGAAGGCCCCTACCCACAAACCCCAGCCCCCTGCCAGGGCTTCCCATTTCTTGGGGCCTCAAGTTTCTCCATGGTTAGGGACATTTCCTACGGAGGCCAGACCAGGCAGTCCTCTGCTCTATATGTGTTGGGGGCCTTGGGCCAGCTGCCTGGTTGGTGGCTCAGTGTCTGAGAGATCTCAAGGGCCCAGGTTAGTTGAGACTGCTGGTCTTCCTATGGGGTCACCCTCCTCCACATCTTCCAGCCTTTCCCTAATTCAACCACAGGGGTACCAGACTTTAGTCCATTGTTTTGGGTATAAGCATCTGTGTCTGTCACATAGACTTCATTTTCTGCTAGTGTATTATTTTGAAGTCTGTTGTTTAGTATTTAGCTATTTAAATCAGACCTCTGCTAATCATCTGCATAGATCTGTTGGGTTATTAAATGCCGTAGATCTGCCTCAATCTATTTTACAGTTCTCTTTACTATTGCTGCCTCCAGCAGAAAGCCAATTTCCAGGCACATTCAATGTCCTGTATTTGAATATTCCTTTCTTGAGTCTTCCTTGACTTTTTTTGCTTATATTTGGAGTTCTTTGAAAACCAAATTTTTATTTCATAAACAGCAGTTGCAAAGATACCTTAAGGCTGTCCCAGGAGAAAACATGTGCTAAGCTTTGCTAGTTTAGAAGAAGCCTGTAGTTGATAGAGACAGAATAAAGAATGATAATTCTGGGAAAAATCATGGTCTGAAAAGAACAATCAGGTCAGCGTGCAAGACAATTTTTTTGTTGTTGTTGTCGTTCTATGGATATCAATTGTTTGTCATGGCAGGAGACACTTGCTTGTTTCAGGAATGTGTGACATGTCACCGTACCTGATGGGACATATGATGTGTCACCCCACATGAAAGGTCAAGTCTGTAGGCATTTTGCACCTCCTGTTCTTTTGCTTTGAGATGTGAGGGAGTTTCACATGTTTGCTGACTTTTTTTCCTGAACAGAGCTGATTACTATTCACTTGCAAAATGCCTGGAGTAAGAAAATCTCATGTCTGCAAAGTTTAAAAAATATATAATTAATAACAGTATGGCATGCAATTTCACAGAATATGATTATAGTCTTTAGTGTGAGAGAACAAATATATCTAATTGAAGCCTGCTGGCTAATAAAGAATAGAAATTCATTTTTAGAAAATACATTCAAAGAAAATTATTAGGTAGTAAATCTAATGCAAACAATTATCTTTTATTATAACCCTTTGAATTTATATTGTGCTCCTTTCTAAGTTCAGTGAGTTTAATTAAATGAATTTTTTGGTTAGTAAATGAATCATAAAATAATACTTGCCATGCAGGCTTGTAAAAGTGTTTATGATTTCTATTTAATATGAAATTCACCAGTTAAGGAGGCATCTGCTTCTTGCCTTGAGTAGCATCCTCATCTTTTGTGGGATCATTATAGGATCGCCATCCCTTTCTGTGTGTTGCTACGAACAGCAGCATCACAGTCACTATGGGGCCTTAAGACGGTCTTCACCTTTATGCCCACATAGGCCCTTTTTGTATTATTAGCTCCTTAGGCAGTGATCATGGGATCCTTGAACTAGTTCTGTCCTTGGGGTATTGAGAAGATGTTTTGTAGTCTCTGTGCACTTGTAGTCTCTATGTACTGTTTGTATTACTTGTTGAACATGGAAGTTAGCAGTTTACTCTTCATCCTGCCAAACCTTTATCCACTGCCTTGATATTTAATCTATTTATTATCACTGATCAGATGTTATTTGTTTATTATTTTGCATGTAGTCTTAGTTGCATAACCTGTATGCATATTTTGTCTCTTTAAATGTATTTTAAATTCCTCACGGATGAAGAAAATGGCTTGTTTCTTTAACAGTCAGGACCAGTGCCTTGCTCAGGTCTCTGAGGCCAGCAGGTGTTCATTAAATGCATTTCAAAGGACTGGCTTTCTACATATACACACAGTTTCAGAAGACTGATCATGCCTGGGGAGCACTATGTGATGCAGCACCAGGGTATCCATGTATAGACTACTTAATGAGACACAGAGCTACAGTGTGCCATGCATGGCTCATTTGACACTTGATATGTGGAAAGGGAGCATTTTGATACAACCTTATTGGCATCCGATGGGGATCTATGATTAATTAAAGGCATAGTGAGTGTTGGTGCCTTTGAGCCAAGGGAAATGTTATTTGGTGTCTATTGTGATTATTTCCTAAAGGCCCCTCAGTTTTTGTCTATTCTAGTTTTCTCAGGGTACATTTGTTTGGAGAATAGAATGATAGATGACATTTCACTCAGTTCCATCACTTCTTGAAACTGTAAGACTTTGCTTAATTTTCTTTCTTCTTTTTCCTTTGTGTGGCTTATGTGCACGCATGTAGGTGCGGATGCACATGCATGTGTATTTGTGCCCTGAGAAGTGCTACTTGACTTTAGATCAACTGAAGAGTTAGCATGCTGTTCTAATCCATGCTAGTCAATGCTTACAATTTAGGCACTCGTGTGAACACTGAGGTCTAACCCGAGATTCCAGGTTTTATCTTCTGTGGCAGCTGTCCTCTAACTGACCGTTACATTCGTGTCTTGGGGCTTGTATTGAGAAGGCTCTTTTAACTCAAGGGCTTCTGTGGAATTTTACCAAAACAGTATAAGGCACTACACTTGTTTAGAGAAGTGCTTTCTACATGAAGATGAGGACTTGAAACCTGTTTTGGAACTTAAACAAGAATGTTCTTTGGCTCCTTTCTGAAAGCAGGAACTGCATAATTGACAGTGTCTCTCTTGTTGTTTGGCTGCCAAAAAAACTTAGAGCTAAATTTAAAGCTCAGACATGCCAGCTCTGTAGCGACATAGCAGCTAAAATGTTTGTGCTGTCTTGTCACCTGGTCCCAATATTCTCAGTATTTTTCAGGTGCCTACTGCCTGAAATATTACATGGAAAACTATGGAGTGAATACATTAGTATGATAAATAGGATGCCTTGTGGTTTTGCAGAACAGGGCAGGTGAAGTCTTGGGCAAGTCACTAAGCCTCGGTTTTTATACACAAAACAAGGTACGTATTGCTGTCTTCCCATACCACAGCAGTGTGAGGAAGGATTTTGGCCAATTTAGTTGAAAGGAACTACACAATTCACATTTTGTAAGGAGGCCCCAGCTACAAGCATTGCTATTTTTGCTCTAAAGATTTGGAGTCATCACTATGTGGTATGCAAACATGAAGAACAGAGGTGAAGGGCAGAGAACAACCCTGGAAAGAATTCTACCCTAAAGAGAGGAAGGCATTGTTAGCAATGTATTTGGGAGTATGGATGTCAGTGCAGGGAATACTGTCACCTAGGAGCTGCTGGCCCTTCCAACCATACTGGTGCCAGAGTCCCTTGGGATAGAAGTATAGAAATTAAGAAGAGGTTTCACTAAATTCCCCATGATGCATTGAAATCATAAGACATCTCAGCTACAATTAAGTCATTGGGCAAAACTAAACCTCCTCTTACTGTCTCCATTTTGCTCCCTGCCTTTCTGTTCTTCTGGGTTAATTGTTGTCTCTGGCTTGATTGACCCTGGGCATCTTTAGAAATGACATGATATTTCTGTCATGAGTCCAGCATTGACAGAGTTGAATGCTGGCCTTCTAATGGCCACCTCTGACTTATCATTGTACCAACATTTTTGGAGTCCCACAGTGTTCATCATGTGTTCTTGTGGATTCTTTGAGCTTATAGCATGCTGCTCTCTCAGAATTGTCCTTCTCTTCCCTGTTGCTGGTCCCTTGACTGTAGCCCTCCCCCAGGACTGGGGAAAACCAGGGGCCCATCTTGTACATGTTCTCTTTCAAACACTGTACTTTAGGATTGTATGTATTTGCTTAATACGTTATAAATGCTAATAATAGAATAATAGTACATGCTAATTATCTACCTTTTTAAAGTTGAATATATTCACAGTTACCTGTTGGAATTTGAATTTTTAAAGATCTCTTAGAATAAGAAGAAAGAGGAACTGAAGTTGGAGAATTGTATGTAAGTCTAGATGTACCCCTAGCTTTAAACACACAGATAATTTTATCTTAGCAGTCAAAAGAAATGGCCTACCTGACCCAACCATTCCTGGATAATCTTGTTCATGGACCCTGATAACCCTAAAGATTCATCTCTACTTCAGAATTTTCTTTAGATCTCTGGGGTGAGAGTTCAAACAAGATCTTGATAATAAATACCCCTGGGAATTGGAACTCAAATTTACCACATTTCACATGTTTATTCTTTTCAGCTCAACAGTCTGCTTAGGAGTGGTCTAGATACATTTTCTCAGTCCTATGGCCTAAAGCTTATCTATGTCTCTATGATTTGTTAAGTCTTTTCCAAAGTCCAGAGTCCAGCCACTGCAGCATCTCTTGTCAAGTGATTTACAGTTCAGGTGAACAGGTCTCTTCCCAGAGTGCTCCATGTAGGTGTTGGGGATAGGGCTGAGGTCAAGTATTTCTAACAAATGTCAAGGTAACATGGAAGCTTGAGGCCCAGAACTTTTAAAGATGATGGCCCTGTTCCTTCTGCACTGCACTGTTCTTTAGCCACTAGACTTGTGTGCCTACTGAACCCTTTAAATATGGTGATGGCAGTGGAGAACTTGGATCCTTTGATTAAACAGCCCTTTTGCTTTCTCTGTGGTTGGTGGATATAGTATATGATTGCACAACTCTCTGTCTCTGTCTCTGTCTCTGTCTCTGTCTCTGTCTCTCTCTCTCTCTCTCTCCCCTCTCTCTCATTGCCAGGCTGTTCAGGTCAAGAATCCATCCAGATTTCCTCTCCATTCTCTGAGTCTTCTAGGCTAAAGATGGATCATAGAGGTTAGCTCTGGGTTGAGTGTACCTTGAGATCAAATTGATTTTACTTTGCTTCTCAGTCTCCTTGTCTGACAGTGCAAAGCATTTTTTCATAGTGATCACAGAAAGTGATTGACAGATGCATTAATTATAGTTATAATTACAATCATAACAATAATTATTAATTTAAATATCTATTTTTTGTTACATAAAGTAGAGGCAATCCACCATTTCTATCACATCCACTGTTACCTTTATTGTCCACAATGATGGTTTGCCAGGATGCTTTCATGTAAAAGCATTCCCTCTTTCACTTTGTCAGGACTTTATACACTGTAGGTACTAACACTTGCCGAATGGAAAGAAGGTAAATCTTATTGTCACCTGATCAATAGAAAATGATTCATATCTCTGTTTCAAGATTGCTCTATCTAGATAGATGACCTCATGTCAGCCAACTGGCTCTACCACCCTCGCAGAGAGAGATTAGGGTAGAGGGGCTCAAGAGTTCACTTTCCTTTCATACATTTTGCATATGTTTTTAATGTTTTAAGATTTTAAGATTATAGCATTAGTACATTATTTTCTCCTTCTCTTTCTTCCCTACAAATACTCCCATGTATCTCATTTGTTCAATTCGTGATCTCTTTTTCTTTAATGTTTTATATACATGTAAAGAATATATATATTTGCATATATGTATTCTTAAATACATAAATAGAGCCTGCTGCCAGCATTCCTTAATTGCCTGTAGTTCTTGGTGTAGACCTATTGACATTAGCATGTGTGTTCTTGTTTTGGTCATGCTCAGGTAGCCATGTTGGTGAGACTTCATGTTACACATTTTTAGGAGATACAGTCTTACAGCAAACTTCCTGTTCCTCAAACTCTTACAGTCTTTTGTAATGATCCCCAAGCTTTAGGTGCAGGGATTTTATGGTGTATGCACGAGAGAGAAGAGATTTTTGGAATCCTCAATGAAGCTAAATGAGGAAAAATGGCAGAAAACCAAGAGGGTTAGAACTGGAAGTGATTGGTGTGACCTTCCTGTTTCATCAGTGCCACAGATAAGGACCTCAAAGCCTTTAGTTGTGATTCAGTCACGTGTCTATGAAAGAGGAATCTGAGACAGACATTCATAGATAATTCATAAAGTGCTTAATAGTGCTCTTGGGGAAACACTTCATCATTATTTTAAGCATCCACAGGAAGAAGTGATCTTGTCTGGAAGTCGTGCTTGTTTGGGCTATCCAAAGGTTTTTGTCTGCTTGTTGGTCTTTGTGACATGTTTTAGATCCCACATTAAGATGACAGTGAAACGGAGACAAAACACTTTAGAAAAGCTGGCTTTATCCCTCTGTTTGTTTTCAAATACCCAGAGCTGTAATTTGATAACCCAAAGCGAAGAATTAGAGAGACAAAATTGGAGGTGACATCTGGGTCTGGAATGTTAACCGAGTGATGTGATGCATTTCCCTTCTGAGTGATGTGATGTATTTCCCTTCTGTTCTCTTTGGTTGGATACCTCAGGCTACGAATGGGCTTGTGTAACAGTGAGATGACTGGAGGACACTGTACCCAGGCATCTATGCATGTTACTTTCCACTCCATCATCCCTGATGGTCTTCTGAGATGGAAACTGGAAACCTCACTTGACTGTTTAGAAACAATAAACATGGCAAGCATAAAAAGTTTTGGTGAGCATATGGTTTCATTTATTTTGGGAAGATTCCTGGGACTGGAATTGCTGGTCATGTGTTAAGTATGTACTTAATTTTCACAAAATGACCATACTGCTTCCCAAGTGACCCTATAACATATCAGCACCAGCAAGGGATAAAGGTTCTGGATTATTACATTCATAACATCAGCTGGCACTGCCAATATTTTTATATTGAAGCAATTTTGGTGGGTATTTGGCTTTAATTTATATTTCCCCCATTACTAAGATGTTGAGTATTGTTTCACAACTGACTATATAGCAACTGCATGTCCCTTCCTAGGGAAGAGTACAGTCATTTGCTCACTTTTACTAAGTTGCTTACAATGTTACTGAGCTGGAAGAGTTATTTAGCTCTTAATATAAGTCTTATTTTACAATACAGTTTTAAAGTATTTTATTCCAGCTTACGACTTCTAATTTCATTTTCATAAATCCATCTTCTGAAAATGAGAAATTTATCATTTTTATAAAATTTAATTTTCAGTTATACTTTGTGGATCAGGCTTCTGGTGTCACATTCAATAAGAAGTTGCCTAAATAACAAAGTTTTACCCCCTGCTTTGTAAAGTTTTCTAGTTTTGGATCTTACATTCAGGATTTTGTTCTATTTAGAAATTATTTTCATGTCTAACATGAGCCTAAGGTCTAGGTTTGTTATTCTTTCTGATGAATATTCCACACTCCTAGCAATTGTTGAAAGGGTTCTCCTTTCCCATGATTAGCCTTGTCCTTTGTCAAAAATAAATTGATTGATTGTGTGAGAGTTTATTTCTGGACTCAGAAGCCATACTGCCTCACTGGTGTTTGTTTTGGTATAATTATATTCTGGTTTCTGTAGCTCTATAGTTACTGTTGAATAGTATATGTATATTCACCAAATTTCTGTTTATTATTCAATTTTTGTCTCTTCTACACCTTATGGTTTTCCATATAAACCTTTAAGATCAGTTGATCAATGACTGCAAAACAAAGTAACACAAAACAAAACAACACCTTGGACAAATGTCCTAGAATGGGATAAAACATACAGATAAATAGTCACATGAAAAATGATGTTTTACAGTTCATGAACAAGGTAAATGCTGGTGTGTGTGTGTGTGTGTGTGTGTGTGTGTGTGTGTATGTACTGGGGGTAGGTTGTGGATCCTGGGTATTGTTTATTCACTGACATGCTCTCTCCCACATCTCTTTTTACTTTCTCCCTGAAATGTCCATTTCACTTACCCTGGTATGTTTAATATCTTCTTACATATTTTTGAGGTTATTTTGTTTAATAAATCTCTGTGTATTTTCAGCAGCTATAATCACTATTGATGTGTCTCTCTGCTCGCTTCATTTGATCTCATGCCAAATGTGCTATCAAATAGTAGCAAGGTCATCACATTGTTTACTGCACTTTTTAATTCTACAACTACTACCTGACGCCTTTATAGTTTTAAGTATTTGGTTCAATTTCATTATCAAAACTCCCTATATGTTGAGTCACAACAATAGTATTTTTCTTCAGTTCTTTGTTTAATATATCATCTGAGTCTACTAAGAGTCATTGCTGTGGCTATAGCTGCGTTTTTTCCTGGCTATTTGTTACATGTTCCCGATTCCTTGGATGTTCAAGTAATTCTTCTCCTTGAAAATGGAAACTTTGGAAAATGATATTGTGGCAATGTTGAATTCTGGTTTATTTTTCTGATGATGCTGTGGTTCTCACTTAAATGACTTTCATACATTTAAACTGTTACATATTTCTTAACCTATTGTTTACAACTATTGGGGTGGTCTGCACAGCTTAGTGATATATTTGGGAAGATTTTCTCAAATGCCACCATCCAGTAATGCTTCTTTCCACGGCTGACTGGCGTTGTAGGGGTTAAGAAGCACATTTTTGAGTTCTACCACTCTTAGGTCTGGCTTTGACATTAGCTTCCTGATGACTCCCAGGTATCTCTCCTGCAGGTCAGGCCTGTGTAAAACACTCATGCAGTCATTTCACGGATACCTCTCTTCTAATATAGCCCCAGATGATTTTTTGAATGGGACTCATTCCTACAGGATCAAATATTTAAACACCTAGTCACTGTTTGTGGCACTATGTGTAGAGATCACAGACCCATTAGAAGGCACCACCATGTTGAAAGAAGTATGTCACTGGAGAGAATGTAAGGGTTTGATATAAACAAGCCCTGTGTTCTCTCTCTGCTTCCTTTGTGTGTATGACACTGTGATGCTCCGGCTTCTTGCCCCTGCCTCTATGAAGTACCTTTCCAGCCATGAATGGGCACTGTTGTCTGAAACTATAATCCCAAGTAAACCCTTTCTCCTATAAGTTTCTTTTGTTATTTAATCACAGCAACAGGAAAGTGACTAATACACTCTCTTTAATTCATGTTTGTTGTACTGCTTGTCAACTGCACCTGCAGCCTGGGGCTGGCATGGCCACGGAACCTATGGGAAAGCTTAAAGTCATCTTTTGCCTTCTAATGGATTTGCTACTACCAGTCAAAACCAACAGTATTTCTTTTATTCATTTCACAAATGAATAAAAGTGCTACTGACTCCATGTCCAATTTTAGGTGGAAAAACAACTCAGTCAGTTCTAAGGAGGGAGGAGGGATGAGAAGGGCTCTATGTAGAAAACCACAGACTTCCACTGGCCATTTCTGAAGCTCTGCAAAGGTATCTTTCATAAAGATATATCAATCTGTCAGTTTATACTTTAAACACATACCAATTGATTATTTTTTGACATCAGCTGGGGTAGAATTTATATTTCTTATATAATAAAAGTATCATACTAGTTTTAGGACTATCAGAAGAGTCTAAGGGAAAGCTGTTTCTGGTCGATATTATCCCAGCCACAGAGCCACCTGCACTGATATAGCCTTTGCTGGTGCTTGTCCTATCCTCACTACTTCACCATGCCATGAAACATGACACACCTGTTTTATCTTCAGCTTCTTCCCCATGTCAAGAAAGAAAATTCTAATCCACAGACTGACCATGCTGTATTTCACTAATATGGCGTCAGTCATGTCAGAGATCTCTAGCTGTGTCTGAGATGAGTACTGGATACAAAATACAAAATTCAAGGACTATATAACTTTATGAAATATTGGAAGTCCAATAAGAGAAAATTTGATAAGACACAGTAGTCAGCAAACCATGATCAGAGCCTGTTACTCAAACCATGTACTCGTCACTGGATAAAATCATCTTACTGTTGAACTAGTCATAACATGACAGGCAGATTTCTGTCTACTAGATCAAAACCTGGTAGCATGGGTTTTCCTGGTTTCATGTGGATGGTTAAGATCACTTCAATCACTGTTGCTGAAAGAAATGTTTAGATTTTTCAAAGCTAAGTTCTATTTCATACAAACTACTCTTCATGTCATCAACTGGCCATCATGTAATTGTGTATCCTACATCTTGCTCTCTGGCTGGAAGTCCAGTTGTAGAGGAAGATGGTCATTTTATTGAGTCATTCCCTCCAAGAGCTGTATATAAATAAAATAAAGTTTAAAAAGACAGCTGGTAAAGCCAGCCTTATGAATAGAAATGCAGAAAACACAGAAGAGGAAATCAGTTCCTGACATCCTAAAAATAACTAAAAGAAGGAAAGACAGTACAAAATTGTGGACGCATGGCTGTTCTTTTCATCAAATTTGACAGGCATCTTGTCTGCGGGGGAAGCTCGTCTCTGGGGCATGCTCAGTCTTAGGAGTGAGGGAGGCAGCTGAGTGTGGCTCACTGTCTGACTGATAGTCTACATGCTACCCAGAGTGTTTGACATGAAGGCTCCATTTACTGTGAGAAACCAAGCACCAAAGCCAAGTTAAAGAAGTCTCAAATTTCCTAGTCTCAGACTCCTACTTCTTCAGCTCCAGAGAATGTGCAAATGGAAGTGTGCAGAGCTTCCATTTAAAGCTCTCCCTTAAAGTCCTATAGGTTAGCAATCATAGCAATGTAAAAGTAAAGGCCTCAGGGAAAAATATCTGGCCTGAATTGTATTGTAAGCTGAGACACGGTTGATGGTTACAGTCACCATATTCTGTGGAGGGCAGCCTAGGCTATCTTCTAGACAGTAAGGGACAGAAGCCAGTTACCAGCACTCATTTTTAAGGAAAGAGTCATGGTTAAAGGACACTCTGGTACTGACACCGTAGAAACAGTGTCCGGGCATCACAGACCTTGTAAAGGGCACGGTTACTTCTCTACTTGTTATCATCATAGCTTTTGTTTCCCTTTGGTCAACTATTTCTTCCTGCATGGTGTTCTTACTCACTCTGGGTGAAGAGGCCACCTGTCCTTTGTGATTCCAACCTTGGGATGACCCATGGACTTAATCCTTAGCCTCGTTCCACTCTTAGGCGTGAGGTTGTTTTAATGCACTCGCTGAAGTACCAGTCTTTCCTGGGTGGATTACTTTCTGGATGGCTCTGCATCCTGGGTCCACCATGATAAATATCTTAAATAGGTCTAGAGCACTTCTGTAGTTATCCACTTTATATCCCCCTCCTGTCACTGGCCTTATCTGCTTTGTGGAGATATAGGCTATTCTACAACTAAAAAAAAATAAAGAGATAGAACTAACATTTTCTTTCACTCTGAAGTTAATGAACTTTTTCCTGACCAATTTTCACAGAATAATTAATGTTTCAAAAAAAAGAAAAGAAAAGAAAAAGAAGAACCAAGATAACAGCCAATGTTATCAAATAGTGCTATCTGATTTGACTATTTTTAAGGCTTTGCTCCGTGGAAACTCCTTTCCTGGTGAAGATGTCTACTGCACAGAAGGTGGCCATGGCTTTGGATAGCTGCAAAAGTCTCAGAATGGTCATGGTGATGAAGACACTAAGCCATTGTCCCCAAACTTTATTGAGAAAACTTGTAACAATGGAACGAACACTAATGCCCTTCTAGTGTTGTTTAGAACCTCACTTTGGATTAACATCCCAGTGCCACATGGAAGTTTAACCTCTATGTCTGGCCAACCTGAAGCCAAACATTTCTGTGTGACTGCTGGGCCAGCCCTTCAACATATCTGTTCTCTACAGGTTCATGGTGGAGGATGGTTTGGTATTGGGGTGAATATAGATATACATCTATCAATATGGAGCTGCAGGATATGACAGTAATATCTCACAACTCTTTGAGCTCAGGATGCACAACGAAATTTGTCCTGAGGTTTGCACAACCATAAGTGTGTGTGTGTGTGTGTGTATGTGTGTGTGTGAGAGTGTGTGTGTGTGTGTGTGTGTGTGTGTGTAGCTTGCTTATGCAGTTCAGAGGCAATTTGTGGGAGTCAGTCAGTCCTTTTGGTTTACCTAGAAGTTTGGGGGTTGGAACTCAGCCCAGTTCTCATAAATGGCTGGAACCTTTTTTGATAGGCAATGTGAGCTTTTTGTATTACCTATCACCTGTAGAACGGGGAATCTGTTTTAGTGGGTGGTACAGGAATAGGAATACCCTACATGAGCCTCTGCTGATCATTCTGGACAGGCATAGAGCTCATCATGTAGGTGTTGTTCTTCTGCTAAGGGTGTTGGATATGTGCTAGGTGCAGGTACAGATCAGTGTTTCTGATCTAAGCATGATCATAGTCACACTTGGTTGGGGCCATTCCACCTGCTCCCTGGATTGTATTGCTCTGCAAAATCACTTACTTTTCTCTGGTGCTGATCTAAAACTACACCTGGGACAAGATATCTTAAGTCCAGAGAGTTGAGTCTATGATTTTCAGGCCCTTCTATATCAATTACCTCCTCCCTACATGTCACATTCTCATTTTTATGTCATTTTGTTTTGTGGCCCATTGAGCTTAACTTAAATAAGTCTGTCTGTATGACCACAGGTTTCAAACTATGTTTTGGAGCCTGGCACTCATGCCTTTGTGACCAAAGATTACGTGTCCCTTAGAATCTTAGAATCTGTGAGTAGCTAATAGGTCAGCAAGGAGGCTATGGCCTTGTGAGGTCTTCCCTGACTCTTGACTGACTGATGACAGGCTTAGTTTTGTTCAGGTCTGGGGAGGGCAACCTCAGCTGATGTCAGATAATGTTTGTGTCATGCACAAAATATATCATCTCTTGACCTCCTGTCTTCTGGCTCAGAAAGCCTTCTTGTCCCCCTTTGCATTGTAGTCTCTGAGCCTTAGAGGTGATGGAATAAATGTCTAGTTTAGGACTAAAGGCTCAACCATCACTGTTTTTTTTTCAGAACTTGGAGTAGCATGAGTCTCTGCTTTCACCATTGCAAAGAGAAGCTTATCTAGTTAGGGCTGAGAGGAACATTTGTCTCTGAGTATAAACATAAATATTTAGAAGGCAGTTTGGGGACATGCCAATTTACCAATATAAAAGTAGTAAGCTTCTCTATAGATTCCTTAGCCATGGATTTCTGACTGAGTTTATAGTCAGAATTCCTTCCTGTGGATTAGACTATAAATCTAACTGGTGGTTACCTTCACAACAGTCATGTCACTATTGTTCAAGTGGACATACCTTGTCTTGCAGACTGACATTGAAGTTTGTAGCTAGTTAAGACTATTGATACTTTTTCTTCCCCAGCAACTAAAATAGTAACTTCTAACACCATGAGAGCTAGCCAGCAGGGAGGCAGCCTCCAGCACAATTCCAGGTTAATTTCTCCAGGTCTTACAACCATGTTGTCTTTAGTATTAATGTCTTATTGTTTAGTTCTAATGGGCAACTAAGAATGTAAACTCCTGTGTTGCTTTTGGGAACTTCTGGGTCTTCCAGAACTTTCAGAAAAATGCCAAGATACAAGATTACTCTACCCAAAAAAAAAAAAATCAGCAGCCCTTTTCTGTCCCAAATGGCAAACCCCCTAAGAAAGAATGAACAGATATAAAGGCATGGCACTCACAAGAATAGAATCCCAGCAAGTACATCAGGATGAATCTAACTAAGGAGGTGAAGGACTTCTTCAGTGAACAGTTTAAAACTCAGGTGGTCCTTCTTGTGTAGCTTGGGCTTTGCACACCGAGCCAGCTTGACAATAGCTATTCTTTCTGTAAAAAAAGATCTGACAATTCTTAGGCATTAGCTATAGACAACAAGCTTCATAATTGCTTTCCCATTTTTTCTCACTTTTTTTTTTTGAGACAGTGTCTTACGTAGCACAGGCTACTGGAATTTGCTGTGTGGCTTAGCCTGACCTTGAACTCTTGACTGACTTGACTTCTTTCGACTCCAAAGCTTACATATATGCACTATCATACACATGCTTTATTTTTAGTTCCTGTCACCATTGTTTTATTGAAGAATTTCTTTTTCTCCATTCCATTTGATCCAGGTTTTATTCTTATTTTTAGAGGTTGCCTTAGAAATCATCACCTGAATGTCTTTATCTAAAGATTAAATCTGAATCTTAGTCTCCTTCCTTCATATTTACCAGACTGTGGCATTGTTTAAAATCTATTTACCTCATTCACATGCTATTCTTTTTCCAAGATTTAAATTCTGTCTTGAATTTTAAGTCACCCAAATAAGACATTGATGTTGTATTGTTTAATGCTATCACTGTTGGCTTGGGTTTATCCCCATAGTAATATCCTCCTGCCTTCTGCCTCATCACTTCTTGCACATCACACTTTCTCTGTAGAATAGTTATTCTACATAAACATCAACTATTTTATGAGACTATTTAGTGTTGTGTACCCATAATAAGTCTTCTTAGCCATGCTTTTATATCATATGACCAAAATATATTTCACTTGACATACATTTCTAGGTTGATAAATTTCCCCTTCTTCCCTTCTTCCTCCTCCTGCTCATCTTCATCTTCTCCATGACCTCTGCACATTGAAGATATTACTCCAAAACAATATGGCTTCCATCTCTCTTAGTGAGAGCTAGCACTTAGTGTAAAACATATTTGTTGTCATGAGCCAGGCTTCAGAGACAAATGCATTTTGTCAAGCAGGTTTTGAGTTTTTGAGCCAGAGGCTATGTTTATCTCTATTATAAACCTTGTTGTCAGGAACAAAAGACCACTGGCCACTCAACATTGATTTTGGCAGGCTCATTTCTTGGCATCTTCTTTATTAGATTTCTTTTTTATCCTTTCTCTGTGATCTGCTCCCCATGTCTACACTTCACTTACCTTCTGGCATGGGGCATGTGTTTGGGACCACTGCTCAGTGAGCCATTGAGGCTGTTTTGGTGCAGTGCTGTAGGTGGTCCCCTCTGGATTGGACTCAGACTGAGTGAGCTGGTCTCCTCTGTCTCTATGTCTCTGGGGGCTTCTGTATTCAGGTTCTTTCCCTCCTGCAGTCACATTGGCTAGCTTGTCTTCTCTCCTGCTTGCACCCAGGACCTTTGTCCCTCTGCCTTTGTTCATTCATCTTGTTTCTGCTCCTTCCTACTTTTCTTAACAAAGGCTCTACAATTCTCCCCATTGCTACTGCTTTGCTTGTTGCAAGTCACTTAACATTGCCTAATAAAGGATTTTCTTGTTCTGATTATTAACATTCCCACATGGTCATAATCAAGCCTGTCTGAAGACCATATATAAAACAATTTTTACCCAGCAATGCTTTTTTTTTTAAACAAAGGCAGCCCTATTATTTGTTAGTTTTTCTTGATGTCTTCTATTTTCCAGATCTTGCTTTAAAGACAATGTAGAACTGTGCCATTTAATCCTCACAATCCTCCCTCAAAGTAGGTCATAATTAAAATTCCTAGTTTTGTAGATGAGGAGGTATGGTAATTGTTTTCTTTTATTTAATACTGTTGGTGGCGTTAACTAGACAATCTTGTTTCAGAGACACTGTGTACTCTATGCAACACAGTGCTTGTCTGAAGTAAAAGCCTTTAGTAGGTCACAGAGAAGGATCTCCGAGTGATGTCCCTCCTATGCCATTAACATTCTCGAGGCTGTAGGATTTGGAGGGCATGATGACATTTCAACCACAGAGCCCTGAAGCTGAGCATGCAGATGTCCATGAGCATCATCAGGCTGAGTATCTCAGGATGCTGCCACCAGCCCTGAGAGGAGATGACAATCTCCAGACAGGGAGCTGCTTTGCTAGTTAAGTCCAACTCAAGAATCATAGGTAAACTTAAATCTGATTTGGGCTAGAAACCTCCCACTTTAATATAACAAATTTAATATACTCTGCTAAAATTATTTGTGGATTTGGTTTGGATAGCAGAATCTTGTTATCAATACCTTTATGTTCAATATACTTCCTTAACAAAAACCTATTTTTTTCTTTTCTGTGGCAAATACATATTCAATCTGTGTTGAATGCTTGAGTTGGAACAGCAAATCTCATAACTTTTTTATATCACAGATTCCTCTTCTTTGTTTAAAAGACTAAATAGAACTAGAAGAACTAGTGAATGTGATAAAAATGCAGGGCACAGATTCAGACTCTAAGAACCTCCTGGCACATACAGACTCTGCGATCAGGTATCCCTGCAGCCAGTGTTTCCATGGTATTTGGATCAATAAACCTGTGGAGCTTGAAAGGTCCATAGAGATAATCAATCCCAACACCTTTACCTTATGGGCGGTTGGAGGAGGGAATGGAGATTCTGAGGAGAGAAGTGATTTGAAGAGTGGCCATACTTGGTGACATGCACTTTGCAATAAATTGTCAGTGCCTAAGACTGGAGGAGGTCAACAGACCTCAGGGAGAAAAGTCCTCTTTGAGTTATAAGAAGAGGCTCTACTTGAGGAAGCAGGATGTCTTTTCTAAAGTGATGGTAGAGGACTTCTCAGGTCAAATGTGAGCATAGCTCAGGAATTTTCCAGGATAGACATCAACTTTTACACAACACCATTCTAATTCTGCTGTGGTAAATATAGGCTTCTGATCAGCAACTTGTCAAATCCATTTATTTTTAAATCCCTCTGTACTTAAAAACACATCTGCAGATGAATCTCAGCAGAGCTGCAGCACCAGTGAGCTGCTGTTCCCTTCAATGGTGGTGCCAGTGATGGATGGGCAAGAGTTACATCATGGCTGTCTAAATATTGTCACTAAAAATAGAATCACAGTAAAACAAAGCATCTAGACATTCCATGGGAGTTGAGAGCCTATTAAATTGTCTGAATAAGGAAAATGTTTCTGATTGAATGCCTCATACAGCTCACATAAAATTCTATACATAACAGAATGTGTTCATTAATGATTACCATAGAGCAAGAAAGCTTTGCATATGTGGGGGAAATGGTGTGCTTGGTAAGCAGTAGCAATGAGGAATAATAGACTATACTGAAAGTGATTTGTAGTAAGGTGCCTTGTTTGGACCAGCACAACATGCACCACTTTTGCATGTTTCATCCTAAAGCAGAATGATTGTACTAAGTCACCAGGAGCATCTAACATGTCTCTAGTATGTTCCTTAATAAACTTTGGAGTCATGTGCCTGTCAGAAGTAGCTTATTAATGAAACCCATGAATTTATGCCTCAACATTCCATTATTTTCTGCTGCAGTGATGAGTCAGCAGCTTTATATTGGTCTGTGACCTATCCTTTGGATATTTACAGTGTTTGAGGAATATCCTCAGCTCAAAAGTGTGTCTCCTTCACTCACACATGGCTGTTTTACTCTTCTGAACTCAGAAGGGGATCCTGCTTTCCTTAGGCACAAGAGGCAACAATGAGCATGAAATTCAAACTATTCCTATTTAATGGGTCATCACCTTAATCTATTAGCTTATGGTTGACTAGATATTCGAACTCTGAGCACTTTACACCAACACCAGGACAGCTCCAGACTCTGGTAGATAAGTGGAAGCATATTTGGGGCAGCAAGGAATCATGGTACCATTGTGACTGGGTAAGTGGTCTTGTTCACAAAACCTGGACATTAAGCGTATATAGTGAACACCAATCCAAAGCACCACCTTTTTCTTTCTTTCTTTCTTTCTTTCTTTCTTTCTTTCTTTCTTTCTTTCTTTCTTTCTTTCTCTCTCTCTCTCTCTCTCTCTCTCTCTCTCTCTCTCTCTCTCTCTCTCTCTCTCTCTCTCTCTCTGCAGGGTTGTAACAGATTCCTGACTTTAGTAGGCTCCCAAACCTTAGCAGATAGCATGATGGAAGTATTACCATTCAGGCCTTGGGACCCAGCGTTTAGGTATCAGGACCTGCCAAAATGAGAAGAGAGGCCTAATCCATTAAAGCCCATAGTTCCGGGAAAGTCTCTAAGTAGAATAAGCTGGCCTTTAGTTTTCTGTAGTTCTGCTTCTGGCTAACTATTCTTGCTAACTGGGGTGTGTCAATACAGGATATGGATTTTGTACTTAAAAGCTCACTTTGAAAGTGGCTCATTACTGTACTTGAATCCTGAACATGTAGTTTAGTCTCCAGGCAGCTAATAATAATTTTTATTTACTTAAACCCATGTCTGAGTAGTTTTCTCTGGTGGATAGTCCACATTGTATGAGAAGCTAGAGGAACAGTCATTTTGTTGCTCTATTTTAAAGACCTTTTAAAAATGTTACATATTAAGTGTTTTTCCTCTATGAATGTCTATATATCATGTATGTGCAGTGTCCACAGAGGTGAGAAGAACATGTTGGATCCCTTAGAATGTGAGTTATGGTCATTAAGCCACCATGTGGGTACTAAGAACCAAGCCCAGGTATAGATGAATAATATTAATCAGCAGGTGATGTAAACACAGCTGGTGCATGTATACACATTGACTTTGAAGACAAGGACACATGTCACCCAATGGGCAGACACAGCATTATTGTGTAAAGGTGGTTTGAATTGAATTGTTCTTTCACTGAACAAATACAGAAGTCCCTAAGTAAAAAGATAATCTTCATGCTGAATGAAAAGAAACCCAAAAAGTCCAGCATATCCACAGGATACATTTTGCAAACACTGTATGAGGACCATCAAGGATAGAACCCATGTACACTGACTTTTTCTGAGCATGTTAACAAAGTCAGCATGTCTCCATGTCACCAGTCCTAGGATGTAATCTCTTTCACAGTCTCACATGGATATAAAAATTGAATTTCACCCAATTCATAAATATTATATTACATGCACATATATTTTTTGAGTATTAAACATGAGTAGAAGTTTGATAACAAGGAATAATAATGAAAAATGAAGATTTTCAAGTACTTTCAAAGCTCGATTTAATTTTTTTTTTTTTTTTTTTTTGGCTAGTGAGACTAAATAGACAAAGGGTTCAACTAGGAAGCATCTCTTGAGCACTGATAGTCAGAGCACATATTCTGAAATCTAGCAAGAGTAGCATATGATGATGTGTGCTTGAAATTTTCAAAATGAGGAAGCTTACGCATGAGACATAGAGGCTCAAGGTCATACTCAACCCAGACCTACATAATAAACTCAAAGGCAGCCTGACTTACATCTACAAGAGGGACCACATTTCAGAGACAGAGAGAGAGAGAGAGACAGAGAGACAGAAAGACAGAGAGACAGAGAGAGACAGCAAGACAGGGAGACAGAAAGAAAGATAGAGAGACAGAGAGACACAGAGAGACAGAGAGACAGAGAGACACAGAGAGACAGAGAGACAGAGCGATAACCAGCCAGCCAGCCAGATAGACAGGATAAAAGACAGACTAGGGAGAAAATGCTGTAATATTGCTGAGTCACTGTTAAGTTTGCCTAACAAGTTATTCACATTATTGTGAATCAGTTATTTCACATTATTGTGTATATATGTTTCCTTATTTAGTAAGTAAAGGGTTGTGTGTATGTGTGTGTGTGTGTGTGTGTGTGTGTGTGTGTGCGCGCGCGCGCCTTTGGGACATCGTTCTCACTTATTAGCTAGGCTGGTTGAGTGCCTGGTCAGCAAGTCTCAGAGCTTCTCTAGCTGGGGAGAGTATTTTGTCTTCAGTGCTGGGATTAAAAGTGTGCACCTCCACAGGGGAAAATAGACTCTAGAAACTCATTTCCAAATGTCATTGGAGTCCCAAGAGAGTAAATCACTTAAAACAGTATCCAGTACCTTTGGAAATCAGAACACAAAAAGTAAGTAACGTCCGATTAATTATTTGCTATTTTTGTTTGCTGTAGTCACAGCTACTCTAAGGGAAACTGCACTCTTAAATCTAAGTTTGCTTCTATGTAGAGTCATTCTTACTCTGCGACAATGCCTCTTTGATGTACCAGGAGTCTAAGGCAAACCTCTTATGATCTCTACAGACCAAATGGATTTAGATATTTTCTTCCTTTCTGCAATATTTTCTCTGTCTCATTATTGAATGGAAATAAAGAAGTTATTGGGCTGGAGAAACAAACACTGCTTAAGAAAAGAGTACCATGCATACATGCAAAAATAAATTTTAGCTTACAATATAAAGTATTGAAAATAAACTAGACTTAAACACTCAAAATTAGCTCAGCAGATACAATTTCCTAAAAAAGCTAGGTCTTTCCTTTGAGTAAACCAGGCTCAGGAAAGACCACTATGGATGAAGAGTCAGAAAACTCTGGGTTGTCTACAGAAAGTGCCATGCTGGAGTGAGACTCCCCCAGCCATCCCTTTTTTATTTTGTCAAGAAGAAAATAATGTAAGTGAGACCAAGCTTTGACTTTAGAGGGTGAAATGTGAACTTCTCTTGGAAAAGGTAGTGAAGATAAGAAAGCTTCTAAAATAAAGGGGGCAGTCAGATAATTTGATAAGTGGGATTTTTATCAGAACTTCAGTTTTTTTCTAAAAATACTTTCATATCCACAAGGGGACAATCATTCATTGCTGGTCAGAGTACAGACATGGCACTACAGAAATGGTTCATCCAGGATCCAAAATCAGACTGTTGCATCCAGTGATAGTATTCAAAATACATTGTGAACTGAAGAAGTTGCACTGTACACACACACACACACACACACACACATACACACACACACACACATATATATACACATATAACATATATGCAATCTAGAAAAATTGTTATGCTTATTCTTTTTATTATTTTATATTTATATATATGTATATATTTATGTATTTATCCTTTATAGCCCATTGCTATTTCGAAGTGTCATCTCCCAATACTTAGAAACACATTTTACACAGAAAAACCACCCCTGGAAGAATCCCATAAAAGTTCCCTTCCCAGGAAATAAAGCTACCATACTCTAAGAACTAAAGGGCAACATAAACCAAAGGCCAACTTAAACACCCATCTAACAAAAACATGACCAGGTCTCAGAACCTAGAATTACAATCTTTCCCAACCTAGGTACCTAGATGCTAGCATAAAAACACTAGCAGAAAATCAGTAACATTCAAGGCACTATGTCTCTACTTGAGCTGAGAAATTCTGCTACAGTAGGCCATGAGATACACAACATTGCTGAAGTAGAGACAGGAAGCTAAAAACAGTCTTTGAAAGTCATAGAGCTCTGTTAAGAGGAAAAGAATGACTCCCATAAAGGAATTATAGTAAACACAAAGCAGCAATGGAAGGAAATAAATAAACAGTTCAAGGCCTAAAAGTGGAAAGAGAATCAACGAAGAAATTTAAACCAAGAGAAAAATCTGAAAATAACAAATTTAAGAACTTGAACAGTCATATTAGAGGGAAGCCTCACCAACAGAATATAAGAGATGGGAAAAAGAACTCAGGCACTGAAGACACAATAGAAGACCTGACATAAAACACCCAGGAAATCTTGGTTACAATGAAGTGATCAAATGTACGAATAATAGGAAAAGAGGAAGTATAAGAAACCCAAGTCAAAGACATATTTTCAGCAAAATCATAGAAGAAATATTTCCTAGTCTAAAGAAAGTGACACCTATAATGGTTTAAGAAACATGAAGGACATAGATTGGACCGGAGGTGAATACAGGCAGGAAATAAGACATTCCATGATAAAACCAAACTAAGTTGTATCTAGTAAAATTCCAGTCTTCTAGAAGGCACTAGAAGAACTTCAACCTGAAGAGTTTAACCACACCTAAGAAAACATAAATAATAAATATTCCCACACCCGCAAATCAAAAGAGAGGGGAAACACACACCACAATAACAAAATAACAGGAATCAACAATCATTGATCATCATAACTCTCACTATCAATGGTCTCAATTTCCAATAAAAAGAAACAGGCTAACAAAATGGATGTGAAAACAGGATCCATCACTCTGCTGAATCCAAGAAATATACCTCAACACCAAGGAAAGATATCACCTCAGGATAAAAGGATGGAAAAAGATATTTCAAGCAAGAAGCAAGATAGTATAGTCATTTTAATGTCTGACCAGATTTTCCAGAATTGAATGAAACATAATACACAACATCTAAACTTATGAGACACAATAAAGTTAATTCTGAGTCAAGTTCATAATACTAAGTAGCTACATTAAAAAATCAGAGAGATTTTATACTTGTAACAAACTAATCAGAACTAATCAGAAGAGATAAGAAAGGTCACTACACACTTATCAAAGGAAAAATTCAATAAGACAGTTCATTTGTTAACATCTCTATCTCAAATACAAAGGCATCCAGGTTCATAAAGAAATAAAACAAAACACTACTATAGCTCAAATTACATATAGACTCTCACACATGATAGTGGTGGGAGTCTTCAATATGTGATTCTTGTCAATATACAGGTCGTCCAGACAAAGAATAAACAGAAAAATGCTGGATAAATGGAAAGGTTCTATTAGTTATTTAGTAGACATCTCACCCAAACACAGTAAATACACCTCCTTCACAGAAGCTCAAGGAATATCTGTAAAATTGGTCACATACTCAGACACAAAGCAAATCTTAACAGATAAAAGAAAACTGAAATAACATCCGGACTCCCATCTTTCTACCACAGATTAAAGCTGCATATTAACACAATAAAATGCATACAAACCAAGGGGAATGGAACAACTCACTACTGAATGAAAAACAAGTCAATGCAATAATTAAAAAAGAAATGAAAGATTTTCTAGAATTGAATGAAGCAGAATATAAAACATCCAAACTTATGAGACACAATGAAGGCAATTCTGAGTCAAGTTCATAACAATAGGTGACTACATAAAAAAATTGGAGAGATTTTTGAAAGCTCTATTATGGAAAGAAGAAAGCACTCCCAAAAGGAGCAGATGGAATGATATAGTCAAACTCAGGACTGAAATGAATAAAATTGAAAGTAATAAACAGAAACAATGCAACGAATCAATGAAAGAGTTGGTCCTTTGAGGAAGTCAATATGATTGACAAACTCGTAGTCAAATTAACTCAAAGGTAGAAAAAGGAAATTCACGTCGACAAAATTAGTGAAGGACATACTTTAAACCCTTGTAACTCCTACCCAAATTGCTGGGTTTACAGACTAGTGCCCTGAGCTCTTCTAGAATCATGTTTTAGTCAAAAGGGAAGAAAGTGAAAAACCTTAAGAAAGCTGTTATACAACCTGAGATCCTATCTTACACCAATCAGAATGCTTAGATAAAAAACTCAAGCAGCTGCACGTTCTGTCAAGGGGGTGGAGAAGGGGGAACCCTCCTCCATGGCTAGTGGAAGTACAAACTTGTACAACCACTCTGCAAATCAACCCGGGGTTTCACAGAAAATTGGAAATAATTCTACCCGAAGACCTAGCTATACTGTTCCTGGGCATATCCCCAGAAGATGCTCTACTGTACCATATGAACACATGCTCCACTATGTTTATAGCAGCTTTATTTGTAATAGCCAGAAGATGGAAACAACCCCGACGTCCCTAAACCAAAGAATGGTTACAGAAAGTGTGGTTCATTTACACCATGGAATACTATTTAGCTATTAAAAACAAGGACACCATGAATTCTGTAGCCAAATGGATGGAACTAGAAAATATCCTAAGTGAGGTAATCCAGACCCAGAAGAACATGCATGGACTATACTTACTAATAAGTGGGTATTAGCCACAAAGTAGAGAATACCCATGATACAGCTCACAGACCCGAAGATGTTAAACAAGAAGGAAGGCCCAAGTGAGGATGCTTGAATTGTAACCTAGAAGGGGTAGCAAAATGATCATGGGACCTGGATGGAAAAGGGGAGAGCAATGGAAATATGGGTGCTATATCAGATATGGGAAGATATGGGTTGCTTCCAATTTCTGGCTGTTACAAATAAAGATGTTATTAGACTAAGGGCCAAGAAAATGAATTGAAATCTGCAGCTGCTGGGGGTGTGGGATATGGCATGTGGGGTGGCGGTGGGAATCTCTAGGAAGTCCCAGAGACCTGAGATGGGGAAGGCTTCAAGGGGTCAATGCGTGATGCCTGACATTGGGGACACAGAATGGGAAGAGGCCACCTCCTGTAGCCAGGCAGAACTTCCAATGGAGGGATAAAGACACCAACCCACCCACAAAACTTTTGAACCAAAACTTGTCCTGTCTAAAATAAATTCATGGACAAAAATGGAGCAGAGATCAATGGAATGGACAACCAATAACAGGCCCAACTTGAGATCCATCCCATGGACAAGCAACTATTAAAGATACTCTATTATACTGCTTCACTGAGTCTTTCCGGAACAAGGGGCCACTCCTCCGTTCTTCTTGTACCTCATTTGATATGTAGATTATGTTTTGGGTATTCCAGTTTTCTAGGTTAGTATTCACTTCTTAGTGAGTGCATACCATGACTGATCTTTTGAATCTGGGTTACCTCACTTAGTATGATGTTCTCCACCTCCATCCATTTGCCTAAGAATTTCATGAATTCATTGTTTCTAATGGCTGAATAGTACTCCATTGTGTATATATACCACATTTTTTTTCATCCACTCTTCTGTTGAGGGATACCTGGGTTCTTTCCAACTTCTGGCAATTATAAATAGGGCCAGAACAGGGAAGTGGGAAGGGCTGGGTGGGAAAACAGGGGTAGGGAAAGGGGCTGATGGGATTTTCAGGGAGTGGGGGTCTAGAAAAGGGGAAATCATTTGAAATGTAAATAAAAAATATATTGAATAAAAAATGAAACAAAATTAGGAATAACTAAAAATTCTTTTATAAGTAAAAATATGTGTATATATACATATTTTAATACCTGTAAAAGAAGATACTCTGTTATGTTTATAGACAGCATAACTATCCTCTGAGAGGCTTTACACAGCAGCTGACTGAAAGAGATCAAGATTCCCACAGCATTGGATGGAGGTTTGGGGCCATTATGGAGGAGTTGAAGGAAGGATTGAAGGTCCTGAAGGGGATAGGAACCCCACAGAAAGACCAACATTGTCAAGTATCCTGGAACCCTGGCAGCTCTTAGAGACTGAGCCACTAATCAAAGAGCACACACAAGATGGGCTGAGGTGCCCAGCACATATGTAACAAAAGGATGCCTTGTCCTGGGTCAGTGGGAGGGGATGTGCCTAGTCCTGCAGACACTTGATACACCAGGGTTGGGGAATACTGAGGAGGTACACACCCTCCCAGAGGTGAAGGGGACCAGGGTAGGGGAGGAACTCTGTTATGGGGACTGGCATTGTTTGGGATGTAAACACACAAGCAAACAAATAAATAAAAAGTGACATCATGATGTTTTCAGGTAAATAGATGGAAAACTAAAAAAAAAAAATCATTCTGCATGAGGTAACCTATACATGGAAAGACAAATATGGTATATAGTTACTCCTAAGTGGACATTAGCTGTTAAGTCGATGATAAGAAAGTTACAAGGGTAGAACCACAGAGGTTAGAGATAGAGTAAGGGATTATGGATACAGATAGACTATCGTACAAAAGGGAAGTAGAATAAATAGTTATGGCTACATGGGGATGGGATGTGGGGCTGGAAAGTGAGGATCAACCAGAGATGGGAAAGGAAGAGGGAGATGAAGAAGAGACTGAGAAGAAACATCTAAAGTTAAGTGGTAGTGTTGTTTGAGTGGTAGTACAGAAACCCAATACAATGGAAGCTTCTTAAAATATATACACATATGAAGGGGCTCTAAATGAAATCTTCAAATAACAGGCAGAGTCCCAACTGCACATCTCTTCTCCAAATGAAGTTTCTAGGAGTGGAAATGGGTTACATCTAATTGATTTGTTGGCTGAAGGGGTCCCATGGGAATTCCCAAACAGCCCCAGCAGTTGCCAAGGCAGCTCTCCACAAACTGATGAACTTTAGCCTCATTGCTGAAGACACCATTTACACAAAACATGGAGAGGCCTACTAGTGCCTACATAGAACCTTTACTCTTTTATGTTAGTGTCTTTGGTATAGGAAGGCACTCTACAAGCTACTAAAGCAGATACATAAACACCAATCTAGCTATAAATCATTTGATAAGCAATGGTGTCCTGCCTGAAAGATATGGGCATGCAACCGTGGCACAAAGCTTATGGGAGTAATCGGCCAGTATCGTATTTGATTATAGGCGTACTCACAAGATAGAGCACACACCCAATACTGCTTGAGTAACCACGAATCTGAGACTACATAGCCCAGGGACTGAGGGTAAAACCAAATACTACTGTTTTACTAAAGGAGCATAGCAGTAATATGACTCCTAATGACATTCTGCTAATAGATCGGGTCTTGCTCAGCCATCAGGAGAGAAGTTTCCTCACGTAGCAGATGGGAACAAATACAGAGACCCACAGCCAGACAATAGGAAAGAATGAGAGATCTTGGAACACTGAGCGCTAAACAAGCTATCTCCATCAAATCCCTCCCTTCTGGGCTCAGAGAACTCTGTGGAAATGAGGTGGCAATACTGCACTGGGGGATCCTGGAGCTTAAAGGAGAAGTGGACACCCCTAACCCAGAACCTATCACCAACTGATAGCCGCCTGCAAGTGAAAATTTCTCTTTTTTCAAGGTTGTCTCACTGAGGAAACAAACTAGTCTTAAGGGTCAGCCAGATGCCCCAGGGAAACAGGCCAACAGTAACCCAGACTCAAAAGGTGAATCATGGTATGCACTCACTAATAAGTGGATATTAACCTAGAAAACTGGAATACCCAAAACATAATCCACACATCAAATGAGGTACAAGAAGAAAGGAGGAGTGGCCCCTGGTTCTGGAAAGACTCAGTGAAACAGTATTCAGCAAAACCAGAACGGGGAAGTGGGAAGGGGTGGGTGGGAGGACAGGGGAAGAGAAGGGGGCTTGCGGGACTTTCGGGGAGTGGGGGGGCTAGAAAAGGGGAAATCATTTGAAATGTAAATAAATTATATCGAATAATAAAAAAAAATTAATTAAAAAAAAAAAAAAAAAAAAAAAAAAAAAAAAGAAAACAAACTCCACAGCATCCTTGGTGCTCCTTTGTCTTACAATGTCATGGCAGAACATTTTTTTCTTTCCTTTTAATTTTAAAATATTCTTTTTGTACCCTCTATTCTCTCTCCTTCCCTCCATACCTTCTCCTTCTCTCCCCCGCCCCTCTCCCTACAGGTCTCTTGCATACACTTTGTGCCTTCCAGTTTAGGGTTTTTATAGGATGCTCGAGTGTGTGAACAAATGAATCTTTGCATCTGTATCTGTTTCTGTGCCTTTTGGGGGTGGGTTCTTTTCCATCTGTTTGTTTGTTTTGTCCTATTCTAGTGTGCTTGTTTTATGTTATTATACTTTTTATTTTCCCTCAGGAGCCTGTTTTCTTTCTCGTGAGAAACAGGAAGCTGGTAGAGCTGGACATGAAGGGAAGTGGGAGACACTGGGAAGAGCTAAAGGAGGAGAAACTGCAATCAGGATATATTATATTAAAAATCCATTTTCCATAGAAGAAAAAAGATTTGTAGAATTAATAATAATGTATTACCTTTCTTTTTTTATACCTCTCAATATTTAATGCTCCTTGAGAAGGATATCTGTGCCTATCCGTAATAAAGATATTAGAAACAAACAAAAAAAGAAATTGTCAAAGAATTGAATTTTTAAATGGTAATTCTAATAAAACATGTGCATAAAACATGCAGACAAAATATTTCACTGTTTTAAATGACAACACATTCCCAAATTAAAACAAAAACTTTATATTAAAAGTAAAATACAACTTTCATTCTGCCAAGTTCTGTAGTCACTGCTATCAATAAATACTGGCATCTAAATGCATTTCGAACTGTGATGTTGATCAAGTTTTAACTGAAGTGAATTTGCAGTCTCTCTAGATGCAGACCAATATTTGAAGGAATAAAGAATTTCTGCCCAGTGGAATCACCAAGCAGCTTCTCCTTGTGTGAATCTAGGCACTTGATGATGGCTTTCCCTCCTCTGGAACCACTTTGTTATCTCATGGAAAAGAACATGGAAATGAACTTTTTGTGAGCACGTTCTAATTATTTCTCTTCTTAATCAATGTCCAGACATTTCCATGACATCCAAATTATTAATTAAATTCTTTTAAAATATTTTTAATTAAGGATTTATTTTAAGATATTATGGTTAACATGCAGTTGTAAGAAATTACACAGAGCAATCTATAAACCATTTTTTCAGTCCTTCCACCCCTACACTCAAATTCTTTTCTGAATCAGATTGAACCATGTCCAGACACCCCAAAATTCAAATGCTGGTCTTCATGCCCAGATAATTCAAAATGTTATGGTGTCTGAGGACAGGGTCTTTTTAAAAATTAAATAATTTATTTATTTTACATTCCATATTTTATCCCCTCCCTGTCCACCCTCCAACTGTTCCACATTCCATACCTCCTCCCCCCGCCCTACCTGATGAGAATGACAGGGTCTTTAAAGAGGTGATTTAACTGAAATTCTGTCCCTCCTGTTCTTGCTCCTTGCTGTATTGTAGCTCTTATAGACAAAACCATGTTTGGAATAAGAAGAAGAGCTAAGGTGAGAAGAGAGGCCTTACCAGAAACCAACCCTTACAGCAACTTGACCTCGCACATCCAGGTCCATCTCACACATGTGAGAAATGCATCTCTGCTAAGTCTGTCTGAACTTCGTGAACTGTCACTACTACCTTTGTTACAAAAAAATTGTAATGTCATTGCATAGACCCAGGCCTGAATGCTGGCACAGCTGAGGAGAGTGTTTCCCCAGGCACAAGAGCTCCTCCAGCTGTTCCTCAACAGCCTATCAACTCTACTCACCTCTCCCCATCTTTATCCTGTGAGAACAATCATTTCCCTTTCTTCTTCCCCCTCCTCTCCCATCTCCTCCCCTCCCTTTCTTCTTGTTTTTCTTTACCATTTCCTTCACCAGTGCTGGGGACTGAGCCATTCTACATACTTGTAATCCATTCTACCCCTCAGCAATGTGTTTAACCATACTATCTTTTCATTTGAAAAGTTGTACACAAGTGATGTGGTTTTGTCTGCTTCTTTGTTCATTTTTATTCATCCCATGTGTCTAGTTCAGGCGTATGTAGAACACGACAGCGATGACTGTTGGTATATCATGCTTTGCGTGCACGTGATTTCAGTTTTTGAAGCATGCATTCAGGAATGCAGTGGCCGAGTGCTGTAACACAGGGATGCAGCATTTTATGAACTTGCTAAACTGTTGTCTGGACACGGCACTCTTTGTGTCTGCACGAGGGAGCCTGTTTCTTTGCATTCTCATAGGCATTTGTCATTATCACTATTTCTTATTTTATCCCTTCAGAAAGGTGTGTAGTGAACTTAAGATAGATAAAATGCCAGCACAGAGTAAGGACTTGGGTCTGAATGTCCACTCCAAGCTAAGAAGCTATTTGCAGTTGGCAGTTGCCTAGAAGGGTGTCAATCCGTTTTCTTCAGTGGAGTGACGCTGGTTATATCAACCACACTCTTGGGCAGGCTTCATGCTTAGGGGGGAACCTGCCAACACAAATTGAACTCTATAACTTTTTTTAAGGGGGGAAAATGAACATGAAGTTGGATGGTTAGGATGTGAAAGAGGACCAGGAGGAGTTGTGGGAAAATATGATCAAAAAATATACTGAATAAAATTCTTAAACTGTAAATAAAGAAGTATTTTTTAAAAAGGTGTCACCATGTAGGTTAAAGTTATGTGTTTGTGATGGTTAATGACATTTAACATCTTTTCACATGCTCATTGCATGTGTATATTCTCTTTTTTGAACTTTCATTCTTTATTAATTCCCAATTGTATTTTCATAACTGTCCATTTTATGTGTATTATTATTGTCTTACAACAATATATGAATTTAAAAAAATCCCCAGGGTGTAGCAATGGGATATGGACTTTTTTCTTTTTTCTTCTTTAATCTTTTTTTTACAGTCCAGTTTTTATCCCCCTCCTGGTCTGCCCTTTGACTGTTCCTCATCCTATACCTCCTCTCCTGTCTCCAAGAGGATGTCCCAATCCTCTACCCCCCACCAGACTTCCCTACTCCATGAGGCCTCAAGTCTCTGGAGGATTAGGTGCATCTTCTTTCACTGGGTCCAGACTGGGCAGTTCTCTGCTGTATATATGTCAGGGGCCTCATATCAGCTGGTGTATGCTGTCTGGTTGTTGGCTCAGTGTCTGAGAGATCTCAGCGGTCCAGGTTAGTTGAGTCTGCTGGTCTTCTTATGAAGTCACCCTCCTTCTCAGCTTCTTCCAGCTTTTCCCTAATTTCACCACATGTTTCCTCAGCTTCTGTCCATTGGTTGGGTGTAAGTATCTGCATCTGATTCAGCTGCTTGTTGGGCCTCTCAGAGGGCAGCCATGCTAGGCTGTATGTATGTATGTATGTAGTCTGTATGAACATCCTACCAACAGTAATAGTGCCAGATCTTGGGGCATCCCCTTAAGCTTGAACCCAATTTTGTCCTGTCCCTGGACCTCCTTTCCCTCAGGCTCTTCTCCATTTTTGTGCTTGCAGTTCTTTTAGACAGGAACAATTCTGGGTCATAGTTTTTGACTATGGGATGGCAACTCCATACCTCCACTTGATGCCCTGCTTTTTTTACTGGAGGTGGACTCTACAAGTTCCCTCATTTCATCTAAGGTCCCTCCCTTTGGGTCTTGGGAGTCTCTCATCTCCCAGGTCGCTGGTACCTTCTGTAGGGACCCCCCAACTCCTACCTCCGGAGGTTGCCTGTTTCCATTCTTTCTGCTGGTCCTCAGGGCTTTAGTCCTGTTTCCTGCACCTCCCCATACCTGATCATGTTGTGCTTTCTAGCTACTAGTCTTTGTAGGATGTGTGATTTATGAATCTACCAATAAATTGTTTATTTTTCACCTCTTTAATAGAGTTTCCTGAAGAGGTAAAAATTTTAATTTTGACATAGTTCAATTTATAATGTTTCCTTTTTTTGCCTTTTGTATTTGGTATAGTCTAATAACCTCAAGCTAACGCTGACACAAATGTTTTCTTTCATAAATACCTTCTAAATGCTTTGGGGATTCAAGCTGTACATTGAAGTCTGTGACCCACTTTGAATTAAATTTTGGCAAGATTTTTGGCAAAAGAACTCAGATTGTAGATGCAGGTTTTGTTTTGTTTTCTGCCTGTGGATGTCCAGTTGCTCCAACAACATTTGTTGAAAAGATTATCTTTACTTATTGATTGTCTTTCCTGTTTTTTTGCATAAAGAAAATCATTTGGGTTCAATTTTGTGTGAAGTCCATGCTAACTCCATCTCTGTATCTCTCTAAGTCCGTGCAGTCTGCTTTACCATCACTGTGCCTTGCAGTCTGAGCCCTCCATGTTTCTTCTTATCATTCCAAATTGATGTAGTCTCAATTCTTTCTACATACATATTAAAACACTGTTATCCATATCTAGAAAGAATATGGTTGAGATTTTTGGGATGGGGGAATTTTATTCATCATATATTAAGTAGAATTGATATTTTTATCATTTTGATATTTAAATTAACAAACATGGCACATCCTTATTTATTTGTATTCTCTTTGACTCATCTACCTAGATTTATAATTGTTAACATAGTTAACCCCATAATTGCATGCTTTGATTTACACTGATGTGGAGGCTTTGAAGTTCCATGTCATCATAAATCTCTACTGACAATGGGAAGATTTGGAAAAAGTGACTTTTTACCACCTGAAAACTGAGGTGAAATCTCTGGCCCCTTTTCTAACTCCAGTCCAATGGTATTTGGGACACTGTATCACAGTTTGGCCTGTTTGGTGTCCTGGACCAAGGTTTTTATTTGATTAATAATTTGGTAGGATTTGACGAGGCACAATGCTTGTCTTAAAGTTCTCTGTCTTGTTAGGTGTTAGGAGGAGTGACTTTTCTAGCCTCCCCTCCTCTCAGGAAGTAAGGTGCTCTAAGGATGCATGGGAGAGATGTTTTATCTGAATATGTTGGCATCGTGATCTTACCAGATATAAGTTTTATGACATGTGAGACAAAATAAAACTCAGGAACTTAAGTGCTGCACTACTCCCTGGGCACTAAAAGCTCGTCTTTGCTCTAAATGACGCCTCTAACTTTCTGGACCTTTAAAAAGGGTTTTAATGTCAGATTTTTGTTTTACTTAGTGCTAGGAATGCAATGAGTTGTATTGCATGTCCCTATTCCTAGCACTAAGTAAAACAAATGAGAGGTTGTTCTCCAGTTAACTCAATTGCAGATCATGTAACAACTACACACTGTGAAGGTGTGAAGCTGTGGGCATCAAGGCTCCTTCCATTATTCTAGACTTGGAGTACATATCCAGAACTTTATACACAGGTATTGGATAAATACATAATTGTTACACCTGAGATGATCTAGTAGGTAAAGTCTGTAGCAAGACTTTTGTTCAAGAACATTTGCATTTAAAATTAGAGAAACTATCATTTAGTTTAGAAGAATTAGTTCTTTTCAGAGGAAATATGACAACTTCACAGAGTAGCTTATATATAATGCACATATAGACATTCATGTTTTAAAATTTTGTGAAGGAGTGGTGATAAATTTGCCCACATTGTGTTAAACACTTGTGTGTTAATGAGAGTTTTAATAAATAATTAGTTCAAATTAACATTATAAAAATCCAGCTTTAGTATTGATGTTCAACTGCAAAAATAATTACATTATTGTTAACATATCCTTTTTATTTTGTAACCATCCTGGTATTTACCATCCTATGTAATTTTCTGTTGAGCACATCTCTTCCAGTTACTGGATTACATCTACCATTTATTTAATGTTTTCAGATTGCTACTGAACATTAAATTCAATAGTGCTGTTATTATCTGAATATATGTTTATGTGATCACAAAATACAGTATTACAGTAATAATCTAAAATTACTTTTATCAACAATTACGATATTTTATATGCAACATTGACTGAACTTACTTTTATTACATGGCAATGCTGGTAAATAATTTGCTGTGAATAGCAGCTGTGGTAGGAAGTCATTATTCCACAAAGGTTATTACATCATCTTTGAACTTCCAGAAAGTCAGTCAATATTTAAAAAGATTTATTTCTATGACAGAAGGATTCTATTCCTTTGTGTTCAAATACTAAATATTTATATAATAAAGAAAAGATCTGTCTGTTTAACTTTTTTAGCATGGTTTGGGCTGATTTTCTGATTTCAAAGCTGTGGTTGACTTGATTCTAATCCACTTAATTCTACATCGCTGAGTCTAATTTTAGTGTCTGATTCAAGTGTTAATTTCAGTCAAAAGTTGCTTGTTCATTCTCTTATTCATTTAAACTCTTTTGTTATTGTTTTTGAGGATAAATGAAGAATAATACATTCTTATTTTTCAGCATCTATAAGTGAGATGTTCTATAATCTAATCCTAGAAAAATTTCCTAAAATTGACAACATCCACTCTCCTCACTCCAGTTAGCAGCAGTGTATATCCATCTACATTTTTATATACTCATGTCGCTCTCTTCTTACTCATGTGTGTGTGTGTGTGTTGGAGTGTATCTTCTGTGCATATGGCTTGTGTGTGTGGACATGAGTGTGTGGATGGGGGCTGTCATGATATTCAATATCTTTTTAAAGAGCTCTTCACTTTATTAACTTAGTTAAGGTCTAATCTGTATATGAAGTTAGTTTAGGTAGCCAGTTTGCCCTGGGGCCACTGGTATTAGGGTGGGCCACTACACACACACACACACACACACACACACACACACACACACACACATAACTCACATGGGTTCTTTGCCCACTGAGCCGCCTTCCCAATCCTCTTGTTTTTGTTATTAGACTTAATAGAACTTATAGATCTCATCTTTTTTTAAAGCTTTTTTTGCTTTTTGTTTGTTTGTTTGTTTTTTGTTTTTTTCAAGACAGGGTTTCTCTGTATAACCCTGGCTGTCCCGGAACTCACTCTGTAGATCAGGCTAGCCTCAAACTCAGAAATCTGCCCGCCTCTGCCTCCCAAGTGCTGGGATTACAGGCATGTGCCATCATCGCCCGGCTCTCATCTTTTACATTTCTGAAAAGTCCAGATCTTTTCAACATAATAATTGATACTATTTGTGTGTTCTTCCTTGAAGAATTCTTCTCTATTGATCTCTCTCTCTCTCTCTCTCTCTCTCTCTCTCTCTCTCTCTCTCTCTCTTTCTCTCTCTCTCTCTCTGTGTGTGTGTGTGTGTGTGTGTGTGTTTTTCTGAGTATATGCACATGCCTGTGTTCATGTGTGGTATACAAGGAGGTGTGCTTGGTTCACATAGGCTTGAGCTGCTGCATTTGGCTTTTATAATCTGGGTTCTGAGAATCAGAACTCAGGTTTTTTCTTTCACTGTAAATGATATTGCCCATGGAGCCATCTCCTCTGCTCTGGGATTTTAGGTAAAGCATTCTACCATTTTAGTCTGGGTATATTTGAAATTCTACACTGGAGCCCATGGGAAATTTGTTTCAAATGTCTTCTGTCTGATGCCTGCTACTTTGAGTTCTGTGACAGACAAGCTGGGTTGGAGTAATGTAGAATTGAGTTAAATTGAAGAATTGATTATCAGACTACAACTATCAGAGATTATTTATTGCATTCCCAATATGTGCCAGGTCCAGGAGACTTATTGGGAAATCCATGTAAAACATTACATAAAATTCACTCCATAAAAATATCTTTTGTTCATTTGTAGTTATTCTCCTAGTTGTATGGCATATGCTTGAGACAAACCTTATTGGTGGAGGAAGGACCATGTGTCCTTTGGTTATTCCAGTCCCTGGGTTCATATTTAGTCATCACTTACCAGATGGCACATACCATTAGAAACAGACCTTAGATATATTCTGAATTTCTTTGGGCTTCTTTTCTGTCTTGCCTATGAAATGAACAACATTAATAATAATTGATCCATTACTGGAGTAAAGTGAGCTAATGTCTGTAAGGCATTACACCAGTGCTTTGGCTCATATCAACAGGAGAAGGTCAGCTGTAATATTTATGAGGTTGTCTGACTTGGCTTCCTGCCCCTAGTCCAAAGCAAATGTTTCCTCAGTGCTGAGAGACTGGAAATGTGACTTTTTATTATGGTGCTAGGAACAAGAATCTGAGAGACAAGCCTAGGTTTTAAAACTATAAAGACATTGATTCCTGGGCTCCAGGGTAACATCCCAAGGTGTTCTAAAGCAGGTGAAAAAAATAGATTAATGCTCAATTAGTCACATACCATATGCTCATACAAACAAGATCCCTCAGCTGAGCTCCCATGTGAGGGCAAGGTATGCTTGCATGCTCGAGGGCTGAATTACGGGGCTGCTCTTGACAACAGGGGTGGGTACTCAAAGCTCTGTTCCCATTACCATAAATTTTGTCTTTGGAGGGGATAGATGCATAGAAAGTCCACTATTGACTCTCTATGGTTATTTGGCCTAGTTGATTTCATGAACCTCTGAGTTTTGTTGGAGCTTACAAAAAAAAAAAAAACTATAAAAAACCCCTTTCAGTATAAAGCATTTACATTGGTATAAATAGTATATTAAAGAAGGCTGTGGGTATATTCCTATTCTTCATGAAGTTTATAGGTTAAAGAGGAAATTGAGGCATTCAGAAAGTACTCACAGAAGTTGAGGGTCCTAGGGTAATATATAGAATAAAGTGTCTGAAGAACAGTAATGGCTTCCAAAGAGAAGTGATATGAAAGCGACATTTAAAATTGAGTAGTAAACTCTATGAAGAAATGTGACAAGAGACTCAAAAAGAGAAGGAGCAAGTGTTTATTGCGCAACTCGGTTTGTATAGATCACCTTTCTGCTCAGGTGGCCATCAAATTTAAGTATTTAAATTGTGTGTCAAATTGGTATTAGAATGGTTTTCAAGGTGAGTGCTGTTGTTCAATGGATTAGATTATCAAAATACACATCGTCTTGAAATTAATTCCATTTTATTTTATTTTGAAGAATTATTTATTTTGTATACTTGAGTATGTTGAGCTCTCTTCAGACACACCAAGAAGAGGGCATCAGACCCCATTATAGATGGTTGTGAGCCACTATGTGTTTGCTTGGTAATCAATTCAGTATCTCTGGAAGAGCTGTCAGCACTTTTAACCACCAAGCCACCACTCCAGCCCCTGAATTGCATTTGAAGTACACATGTTCATTGTATACATTTCAAAGGCATTCATGTATGTATTCATGTTACAGAGAACTAACCCATCACTTATTTACCCTTTCCTCTCCCATCATCACCAGCCCTGTTTAGACCTTGTCACTTTTTATTGAATTAATGCAATGGATATCTTTGCCTCAAGGTATGTTTTCCTACTCAAAATTCTTTTATGTTGTGCTGCAAAATTGTACTGTAACATTGACTCTGTCATTCTTGTGTCTAAAGATTATTGTACTGTTCCCACAGTCTGAGTTCCTAGTAACTACCCATTCAGCTTTTCAGTCAAAGCCTTTGGTCTGACCTCATCCTGCATTCTCCATTGATTCTGAGAATCAATCACTATTTTCCCTGGGAGTCCATGTAGAACAATGGCTTCTCTGTTGCTTTATTGTTTCATTAGCGTCTGTGTAGATTATCTTTCAGTTTCATATTAATTCACTTCTCTATCTAGGATGTATTGAGATATCTACCTCCTAGATATCTCCCTTTGCTTCCTGATCTCACCATTGTATTTTCCCTTTCCCCTAATTTTGAAGCCATGTGTGTGTGTGTGTGTGTGTGTGTGTGTGTCTGTCTGCCTGCCTGCCTGTCTTTCCATTTATTTATTTATTTATTTATTTATTTATTTATTTTATATTTTTAAAATTTCATTCGACATATTTTTTATTTACATTTCAAATAATTTCCCCTTTTCTGGTCCCCCACTCCCCGAAAGTCACATAAGCACCCTTCCCTCCCTCTGTTCTCCCACCCATCCTTTCCCACTTCCCTGTTCTGGTTTTGTCTTATACTGTTACACTGAGTCTTTCCAGAACTAGGGGCCACTCCTCCGTTCTTCTTGTACCTCATTTGATGTGTGGATTATGTTTTGGGTATTCCAGTTTTCCAGGCTAATATCCACTTATTAGTGAGTGCATACCATGATTGATCTTTTGAGACTGGGTAACTATATAAGCCACTTGTAAGTTAGGAAGATTCCTGTGCTTGCTCTTCAAAGACAAGTTTTCATATTTCATCTAGCCTCTTCTCAAACTCTTTTCAGGCCCCTGGAAAAATTGCCTAAGATATTAGAATTTTCATTACTTAATCTCTAAATCATGTTACTGTGAGAATCAAATAGGATAATATATGGGGAAAACACTTGATGCACTTCAGTAAAGTGAAGTGTTATTAACAGTATTATTGTTATTAGGAGAAGAAAACAAAGCAAAGTCTTGAATTCAATCCTTTCCAAAGCCAAAATTAAAAGTCTAATCATTTGCTTATTATTGCCTTAGAGAAGCAGTCTATAGAGCCAAGGGAACAGTGTGCTTGCTGGGTTATTTTGAGTATTTGTAAGTGCTTTATAATGCTCATATTTATTAATTGTATTTGTAATTGTACCATGGGATATGAACCTTCATAATACAAAAAGAAAATAAAAACTTACATAGAAAAAACCCACAAGGTTTAGCATCCTCTCTATATGACAGCCAAGGTACTGATGGATGCGTTTACATATATTTCTTGCTCTAAATTATAGAAATATAGATATATCTATATTCATATATTTATGTATAATATTTTTGAGAGTAGCTTACTTAGTTTATTGATTATTATCTTAGAGAAACCTATTTAACCAAGCATGCAAAACAGCAACAAATTTAAGACAAAACTCAAACCACAATACAGCACAACACAACATGATTCCTTCAGGTTTTGATTGGAGATATTGAGCTCTTTACTTGAAGTATCTGTGTGCATTAGTCCTTAGTTCCCAAATCTTAGCAAGAACTCCTGTACCTTCAGAAGAGCTTTGTGCTGTTATCATTGGGTTGTATTGAGAACTGAATGTAGAAATAATTTTAAGGCATGAAAGCAAAGCTAGGAAGATAGTTGCAATATCTCTACACTCCACTCCAGTTCTCCTGTGCATCCTGAGGAAAAAAATCATCAAAACAAATCTAAACAAAAACGTTCTTGACCCTGTTTATGATGATGGGACTAGTCAACTCCTGATTAGAATGAGTATCTCAGCAGTACTGATAGAAAAATCAATTCATTATTAATTTGCTAAGAAGCAGAATTGTAACTATACCCCAGGAGATCACTTGTTGATTCCTCATCTATTTAATAATGTATCAATCTGTTTAAAAGCCTCAGGGAGCTAGAGCAATTATGTCATGCATTAAAATATTTAGACACTATTAGAGTGGAAATAAAACATTAAATAAAAATGGTTAGAACTCATGGGGTAGATTGGACCATGGTGTTTAGATCCATTAGACTAGAGTTGAGTCTAATACATTTGAATGACTGAGAGGTCACACTAGACCTCTAAGATTTGCAATTTATTTCCTCTTCTCTTTTTAGTTTTCATATTAATTAACTGAGCCTGCACCATATGCCAGATAGTACAGTAGATGCTTGGAGATATTTAATAAACAAAGTACCCCAAACTCTTTTGTCTGGCATCCTATTAAGAAGGAGAGTCAGCCAAAACATATAAAATTATATATTTAAGTGTGGTGGAAGTAAACTACTAAATAGCCAAATAGGAGAATGCCTTCAGTATAAACATGGTAGGAAAGTGGATTGTAGGCCCTTTCTAATGTGACAATATAGTCAATGATCAAAGAAGTGAAATAACTGGCCATGGATTTTGGGAAGGGCCTTCAGCAGAGCACATGAGCCTGCCCACTAATTCTGTGAGCAGACTCAGCTTTGCTGAGCTTGAAGCAGTTATTCTGGTCAGAGAAAGTTTAGACAAACTTGGGAAGACACTGAAGGATTTTAGACAGAACAGTGGTGATCTTCCTTTCCATTTTAACAAGGTCAGTTTCGCTTCTGTGCTGAAAATAGAAAGATCCCAGCAGAAGAAAGGATACAAAATAGACCATCAACTCAGGCTAAGCCAGACTGTGCTGACCCTGGATAGGATCAAGCTTGTGCAAGTGTCAGGGGCTGTAGAATTATGGATCTATTTTTAAGTTAAAAATTAATGGTCATTTTTGAGGGAAAAAGTGGTGGTGGTGGTGGTGGTGGGGTGTGTGTGTGTGTGTGTGTGTGTGTGTGTAAATTGGCATGCTGTCATGGAGAGAAAAAGGCTTTCAACTGCAACAGCTGGAAGATTAAGGTTGTCATTAACTGACATGGAGGACTGAGAAGAATCCCAGATGCAACAGATCCCTCAAGTGTTTCCTACTACACCAAATTTATGGCTCCTGGTGAGCAGGCATATCCAGTGCAAAGGTTATTTTGGGCAGAAATTAAGAGGGGCTCACCTCTTTCCTTAATGAGGAACAGCTTGAAGCCTCCACCTTCAGGGGCATGGCTGGGACTTTTCTGACTGCCCTTCATAAGACCATTTTTGGGAGCTCTGTCAGTATTGTCTCTGCTTTCACATTTCAGTCTGTTTCCGTAGAAGAATGGGTTATGACAACTGGTATGGGTACCCCAAGTAGAAATAGTCCTTTTTATTGGCTTAGAAAATGTTCTCTGCATTCCAATTCTACATCTTTTCTGGAAGACCACAGTGAGTATGGCCCTGACTTGAATATACTAAGTCCTTGGTATTACACATTTGGTTAATGTGGAATGAATATTGGCCATGAGATTAACATATAACTGATTTTCTAAGAAACACTGAGAATTGCAGATGCAAAGTATCTGAACTGAATTCTGAGGTCATGTCCCTCACAACTCATGCACATGAAGCGAAATTCTAATACAGCAGTTATGTGTTTTTTTTTTAATTTTGGGTGTTATACCATTCTGCTAGTGTGATGGCATGTTTGTAGTTAGTTTTTTTATCAGGCTTCTAATCTAAAATTGGATTTGTATTCTGCAAAAATTGTAACCAGATGAACCTAAGCAAGTATCAGCAACTGTTGTGTACATATTGTGGCAGAAAGCATAGGCTCTGACTGTGTCCTTCTGAGTGGATCGACCTGCGAACTGAATTAATCATGGTGTGAAATGTTTACCCTCTTACTGAGCCTGGGAAGAGAACAGGAAATGAAGCATCTGTTCTGAGTGCAGAGTAGATGGACAAACACGCCATTGTGCATTATCAGACAGTACACCAGGGACATGCCCACAGGACAGGATTGCTAAATGCTGGAATTAGGGAAAGGAGGCTGGGAATTTACTGTTTATCAGGAGTTAACAATTTAAGGAGTCTCTCTCTCTCTCTCTCTCTCTCTCTCTCTCTCTCTCTCTCTCTCTCTCTCGTGTGTGTGTGTGTGTGTGTGTGTGTGTGTGTATGTAGGTGTGTGCATGTATGTGTGTGTGTGTGTGTATGTAGGTGTGTGCATGTATGTGTGTGTGTGTGTGTGTATGTAGGTGTGTGCATGTATGTGTGTGTGTGTGTGGTGTGTGTGTGTGGTGTGTGTGTGGTGTGTGTGTGGTGTGTGTGTGTATTTGTGCTGAAGCTTGGGTCCAGGGTGTCCATGGGTGAATCATCTCAGTCCAATGTGGGTGCTCCTTGACTGAGCTTCTTTATTATCCTCCATAGTGATGACTGTCAACCTTGACTGCTTGTGGAATCTCCTGTGGAGATTCCGATACCTAGGTGCCTTGTGCCAGGACTCAAGCAGAGACTGACCAATCAGTTTGGGGTATGCCTTAGGTGTCGGCATTTGTAAAGTTTCCACAGGTGACTTTAATGTGCACATCAGGTTGAGAACCTCTACTCTTTTATTTTTTTTCACCCTAAAAATAAATAGAAGCCATTTGACTAGATATAATGAAAAGCATTTAGTTTAATCAAGTTGCCTGAGAGGCTCTGGCCCCACCCCCTGATATATTTCACCTCTAGACTGCCCCTTGGTCATGATCCTCCAGCTGTGCTGGCCTCCACAGCACACAGTACTCTCACAGCTGTCAGAGATTATCTGCCTCAGATTGTTTAGCACATTGATGCAGAACCATCTTTCTATCAATAGAACTGATCTATGCCAAATTGTATGAAGCCAGATCCCCGCATGTGAGGGAGTCATTCTTACTCCAGCAAGTAAAAGTGCAGGTCAAGAAACTGGCAGAGTAGGCAAGAGGTGGGCATGAATCCACCCTCGCAGCCAGAGCATCCCTGGAAGATCTGCTGAAGGCATCTCTTCTGTCATGCAGCGTAAAGAGAAAGAACCATCCCCACTGGACACACGCTCCAAGCTAGAATCTTTCTTGCTGTCTCTTTTTTCTGTTCATTTTTGTTTTGTTTCTTACTGGCTGCATTTCCTGGCTCTTTAATCTAGTTCAGTGCCTCCCTGCTGTGCTCTCTCCTAGCTCTGCATATTCATTTAACTCATAGGGCTCCAGATCAGGCCTTTAATTACACATTGAAAAATTATGGTGAGGGTAGAAACAATAACCTCCTATTGCTTGGTGTTCTACCTGCTCCTAAAGGCACAACACTTTTTTTCTGGGGCCTCAACTTTGTCCCTGTCACTACTACAAGCTACAAGCTGTCACATTACCATGCATTTATCAGTGTTACTATTTTTGATATTTATGATGGCTTCCATTAACTATTGGGTTACTTGAAGGTAGGTAGCTCCTAGGTAAGGAGGATGTGATTCAATTTTTCTAACTGTAAACAGTGTATATGAGTGTGTGTGTGTGTGTGTGTGTGTGTGTGTGTGCACACGCACACACGTGTTTGCATGTAAGTGTGTTCAGGTGAGTGTGGTTGTATTTGTGAATATGTGTGGAGGCCAGAGCTGAACGTTAGGTTTCTTCCTCAATCATTCTTTACATTGTTTTTTAAGACAGACTCTCACAATGGATCTTGGTGATTCTGATAGACTGGCTGCCTAGCAAGTAACAGAAACTGTCCTCTCTCTACCTCTCCACCATTGGAATTACAAGCAGGCACTTTCAGATCCAACTCTTCAATGTGGGTTTTAGTGATTAAATCCAGGTCCTTACACTTGGCTATAAGTACATTGCCCACAGACATATCCTCAGCCCCAAAGAAATAGTCTTTGACTGTTTCACCATGATCTCTCTCTCTAATTGTGTAATTTATGTGTGTCTAACCTTAGAATGTTTTTTGATGAAATTTTCTTGAACTCTACTTGAGATGGGATCTCATGGTGTAGAGGATGCTGGCCTGGCATCCACTATATAGCTCAAGCTGGTCTTGAACTCATGGCGATCCTCTTGCTTTGGGTTCTAGAGTGCTGAGTTATAGTTACCAACTAGCACATTTGGAGTCTTAATAAAGTCTAAATTGTCTAAATATTAGAAAAACGTAGAAAAAAAAACCGTAGACTCAACTTTCTTCTTCAGTAGTGGCCTTTGAATGAGAGCTAATGGTTTACAAATATCACCGATGCTACTAATGTTCAGTAATAATAATTTGTTGACTTGTATTCAGACTTCTTTCTTTTTTAATCCCTAGTCTTAGTATCAGGAGCTCAATACATATTTTCTGAGGGCAAGGTATGGACCAAAGGATTTTTCATTTCATTTCATTTCATTTCATTTCATTTTTTTCTTTTCTTTTTTTTTCTTTCTTTCTTTATTTATTTTGTATTATGTGAACATAACTAAGGTGTGCATGAATTTAGGTTCTGACATTACTGTAATTCACAACTGAGGCTGTGGATTCTTTTTTCTACCTTCTCCCAATGTCTAGGTGTGACCTTCCCCAGTTTTAAATCAATGTCTTCACTGCCTCTAACAACCTGAGCAGGGTAATCAGAAATTCTGAAGGGCAAAATTTTCTCACTACCTGAACTGCATAATATTGGATATAAGCAGGACTTTTTAAAGGCAGCACATATTGTTGTCTGGCATTTCATTGTCAAGCTGTCTTTAAGATTTCAGTTTTTTATTTCTTCTGCATGATTAGTGACTATTGATAGCAATGCAAGATGTACTCTCCCTGTTTTGACAGGACGAAATGTTCTCAATGGGAAACAAAGAGAATAGATAGAGCTACCCTGAGCATTTCTTCTTAGTCTTTACCCTTGTAGGTGTTGAAATAGTATAGCATCTTCTTGGTGCTGGCCAGAAAACTAATATTTCCTTTAATAATACATAGAAAGTACAGGAGACTCATATGATGCTTTTTGTCTTGTTCCCAGCATCCTTAGCAGACTTACGGCTTAAGATGATTTTTGAAAATAGTATGGCCCATAGCACTGGGTCTCATGGTTCTGTCTTATTATTTGAATAGACAATATATTTGTCTTTGTTTTCTGAGTGATGAACTGCAACTTTATGGCCTTCGTGAATTGTGTAAAGCCATTTTTTTTTAGCATACAATGGCCTTAACCATATTGCATAAAGTGGAAAGATTTGTTTATTAAACTACAGTCAGTGGCTTCTATCTTTGGAGCTTTTTCTTAGACTATTTGGCATGGAGTTTTCCCTTTCAGAGACCCATGAAAATAGCAGTAAGACTGGATAGTTGTTCTGTCTGAGAATACAGAAACAGACACTTTCCCACCTTTGATGGTTAATCTCCATTGTAAATTCTACAGGTTATAGAAACACACACTCAGGAGACACACTTCTAGGCATGTCTTTAAGGGCATTTACAGAAAGATTTAATTGATGAGAGAAGACCTACCCTGATTTAGGGCAGTCCTATGGGTTGGAGATCTGGAATAAATAAAAACAAGAAAGTGGCTGAAGCCCATCATCCATCTTTTTTGGCTTCCTGAATGAGGATGCAATTGGACCAGCTACCTCATACTCCTGCCTGCACCTTTCTCTGGTATGATGAGCTATACCTTCAGACTAGGAGACCAAATCAGCCCTTCCTTCCCAATAGTGATTGTTTGTGCGAGTTATTGTCTCACAGCAACCAGAGAAGTAACTCATATTGAATCTTAGCAGAAACTCTCAGTGATGATGGAGGACCCATCTAACAGCTCATCTATGGTACCATGAGACATTTCAGATAGGAGATCTTAACTACAGTTGACCTCTCACACAGTCAAATCTAAAAAGATTTATTGTTTCAAGTGTGTGAATTTGTGAAGTAGTAATGCATAATTAATCCAACATTAAACCATTGTACCTTTGAACAAAATACAAATGTACTTTCTTTTGACAGTCACTATCTTTGTTCTGTACAATAGATGACTGTCATATCTTTTACTTTGCTATAAATGTATGGAGAGCAGAGAGTCCCAACTATTGACTTTTGAATTCGTCTCAGTCCCAGAATTGTGTCATGCTCAATACAGATGCTGACTAAATATCTAACTAATAAATAAATACATGAGGACATCTCGCCTCAAGGACCAAAGAACAACCAGCTAGCTCAGTGAAGACAAGGGTTCAATTTGATCTTCTAATTGTTTCCCTTGATTCTTTATGTATCTTAATATAGTAATGAATGATTTATAGACATAGTTTCTGCATAATGTTTCTTTCTTATTGCAAAAGACGCAATTTAAGTTTGAATAAATGACATGGGTCCATTGTCTCTCTACAATGTAGTAGAATTATAACATGTGATCATAAATGAAAGTATAATCTCTATTCTACTCTTAAAAAGAAATGGTTTCTATAAGGGAGTCATTATGTAAAAGCCAATGAGGGAAAAAAGATTGTAGTAATTAGCAATAAGAACTGGACACACACAGCAAAGAAATATATTTACCTAAATTTTAATTTTATACTCTTGTCCAGCTTTTTATTGTCTTTTAGTAGAAAATATCATTAGTACAGGGAAGCAAGGAAGGGCATGATGAGGTGGGAACTGGGAGTCTGTGCACCAATGCAGGTCATGAATTAGATGCAACACAGAGATATCATATCCATGGTTTTGGTTGGGGGACAGGTAATCAATCTTTATGTCCTTCCTCACTTTATTCATTTTTTTCTTGAGACATTATTTTCTGAGCTAGCCCAAGCTGCCTGACATATTCATCTGACTGAGTTTTAAAGTCTCATGTACAACAAAGGTTTTTCTTCTTTTTTCTTTTGTAAATTATATCATTATATTTGTTGTCCTTACAGGATAGTTAAGGGATGTAATTTGCTGCCATCTCAAAAGTCATCAGTAAGGAGGAGAATTAAGTAAATCTAACTAAGTAAAGTCTGTTATAGGTAAGAAATTCTGATATATTTCTTTGTCATGTGGTCAGCATAATAGATGGTATCTCTTCCTTTCTTACAAAAAAAGAGGAAGCAGTCAAAATTGTGTGTGTGTGTGTGTGTGTGTGTGTGTGTGTTTCTGAACTAAATATTAGTAACCAAAAAAGGGGGCTGCCAGTAAGATAGCCATGATATAAAATATAGATGTGGTTTGTGTCCTTATCCACCCTTCCTCACAGATTCTTGTCAGTGACATCCTTATCGGACTCAAACATGGGGACGATTCTGCCAATGGCTTTAATTACTTTCCCATCAAAGCCCCATTGAACAGTTTCAGAAATTTCATCTTTGCTTCCTTGGACATCTTAAAGGACAAATGATTCTCTGGCCTCAGTTGCTCATCACTGATGGCAGGAAAGCATTTGGTTTGCTCCCCTGGCCAGACTGTTCTGGACTTGCATGTGTCCTGTGGGAAGAATGCGGATGGGTTTTCCAGAATCAGGCATCTCTGACCCAAATCAGATTCACTGGTGAGGAGGTACTTAAATTCTTTGTGTTTCAGATATCTTTGTTTTTAAGTGGATTTGCATTCTGGTAGGCTTTCAAGTGTTTCAATTTCATCTCTGTTCTAGCTGGTCCATTTGCTTCAAGGAGGAGCCAATGCACCTTGGGGAGAAAGAACCTGGAGCATATGTAAATAAGCAAATGCTGTTCTGGGATCCAGGCCCAGGGCTGCTGGTCTGGATGGCGTAGATGTGCCACTGTAACTTTCAGGATTTTGCTGCTGTTGCTGTTATTGGTTTTTTTCTTTGCTTCTCCCTCTTCCGTTCCCTCCTCCTTCTCTGCTGCTGCAGCTGCTGCTTTGAGAGGCCGTGCTTTTTCCTTTCTTACTGGTGATTAGGCACTAAAATCACAGCCTAAAAGAGCTTTCTAATCATCTAGCTGTCCCTTCCAAACCCGACTTAATGGAGAGGTGAATTCCATTTTCTTGGTTGATCACTGAAGCCCAGGCTTCAGTGAGAGTTGGATGGGGCCTTAGTCCAAAAACCACAGGATACCTAGTCTGTCTTTTATTTTTTCCTTCATTAACAGGTCAAGGGACCAACATATAACTCCATGGACATCTACAGAGGCTTTGGTGTCCCTTTCCTGCCAATAGCTGAAGATGTGTGGTTTCTCCAATTGATGAGTCTCATGGAAGTTCCCACTGCCTTGAATATGCTAAAATGAGATATAGTTATTCTGAATCAATTTCTGTTTCTGACTTGGAGAGACTAAGTTTAAGTTTGCTCAGATGATGACTTTAAAGAAGTGGCTTTTCAGGGAAGCACATGCAAGTCCAGTAGGTGACAAGCTGTCTTGTTATACACAGCAGTTCGGTGTGGTCAGGAGTTGGAGCCCTGAATGACCATAGTGGCTCTTGTGACTAATTATTACTGGGACCTAGGCCATTTCAATAGGTGGCTATGGGTGAAGTAGTCTATGAATTTTTGTTTCATTCAGAATGAGCACATTTGATGAGTGTCAGGAAAGAGAGAGAATGTTACCTACTTCATTAGTTGGCTCAATTCCTTTAAATCCAAGGGGCAGAAGCCTCAGTTTTTGGCTCTGAGATTTTGATTTTTGGGTATCTTGTTAGTAAATGTTCAATAGAAAAAGAAATTTTCAAACTTTCTTGTGCATATGTCCCAGGGTCCTGAATTAGTTTTTTTTTTTTTTTTTTTTTTTTTTGTAAGAATTTACTTCTGATAGACTACTTGTTGCTCTAAGTGAAACACCTAATAATACAAATTTTGGAAAGTCAAAACATACTTATTGAGCACATGCTATGTGCCAGGCTCTGTGCTCAGCATATTACATGCTTTGTTCTGCTCTGTCCTTAAAACTATTTGATGAGAGAATACTAGTTATAATCCTCCTATTGAGAGGAGGTAATCAATTTTTATATGTTTCCTTCTTCAGCCTTTGGAGTGGTAATTTTACCGGCATGTCCCATAATAATTGGAGACAAGGTAGAAGCCTTAAATTTCTAGACCTTGGAATAGCTTTCATATAAAGAAGAAGGGTGGTGACAGAGTGGCAGATACAAGCATAGGTGACAGAAGGCTGCTGAGGCTCCCAGCCCAGGAAGAAGACATAACTCAAGAGCAACTGTGGGAACTGCATCCAGTCAAGGACTGTGATCCCTGTGCAGACTCAGTTCTTGTGAAGGCAGGAGACTGCATTTTCCTGATGTGGACCTATCCTGGATTACCCAACATAGTCTCAAAGCTCAGGAAGAAATCAGTGCCGGGGTAACTCATGAAGATGACTTTCAAAGTCAACATTGTATGACAATGGAAGAGGAGGAGACAAAGACAAGAATAGGTTGACAGATTTTTACCAAGGAGTAGCAAGGGGGCCAGGTGAAAGTTGTGTTCTGTTTTAGAGGTACAGTGAGTAAAAGAATGGATCAAGAGATGAGAGGGTAGGGCTTCATGAGAGAATCTTTACCATTCTCATTTCTACAGGATCTTGTGTTTTCTTGTCTTTTCAGCCCAGTGACAGCCATTGAGAATAGCAATGGCACAATTCTCTATTATCTCCCCTTCTCGCCAGACCATTGAACAAAATTGATTCCAAACAGATGAAGATGTGTTTTCTTGTCACTAGGAACAGCCAATTAGAGAGAGGAAAGGCAGCAGAGCTGCTGCGGCAGGAGCATTTAGGCGGAGTTTCTGCTGCAGCTGCATGTCCTCTGCTTCTCAGCAGTCAACCGTTTTTTACACACTGTGTTTCCTGGCTACTGGAGCTAAATGAAAGCATTCTTGTTCAGACAGGTTTGTGTTTAAAAAGAGATCTCAGAGCCATAGATTGTAGCTATTTGTAAATTTTAACTATTATTCATTGATGTGTACCAAAGGCACATATTTATTTGCAGGCATAGTTCTGCTGCTATTACAAGCATGCTTTCATTGTAGGATAATGAAATCTGGGCATTAAGCATCTAGTTGACATCTGGGCATTTAGCATCATCTTTATTGCTTGGTGCCTTTGTCATTTCTTTGCAGTGAAGACATTCTATAGCCTCATTTCTATCTATTTTAAAATATCCAATACAATATTAGTAGCCCCATTCACACTACCATTTATGTTATATGTGCCATCTAGCACAGCAGGACTGTTTTTTGTTAAAACTGAGACAGGCCAGAAGAACTCACACCTCTCTTCCAACTCATGGATGAGCAAATCACAGGTCAAAGTTCTGATTTAGCTGGTAAGGGTTAGATGACTTCTAAGCACTCTTGCTGTTTTGGCCTCATGTTTTTTGACCTCTTCTGACAAGTAACAGTCAGATTGGTTTTAGTGATTCACTCTACCATCTCAGAAGCCACTGTAAATGTCAGTACACTTTGACTCTTCTTATTACTATTGGAAGGGCACTCTGGGAAAATGACGTACCCCAGAATCTGGAGATAGACATTCTTGGGCAACACTTGTAAAACTCCACAGCTGCCTGCTACTGATCTATTGCCACTCATTGCTTAGCTAGATGAAGTTTGGTTCAGGCAGAGGAGAGTTAAAGGATTACAAAGATAAAGTAGAGCCTTAGCCTGTGATGTCTCTGGACACAAAGGATGCTCAGAGTGTCCACCTTATTCCACTGGATCAGTCTTCTTTCACTGGCACCAGGTATGGCAATTGTATGCTTCCTTTATTTCTGTGACTCAGCTTCTATGTGGCCCCATGTCTTATTTGTCACCATCTACTGGTCATCAGAAATTACTTTCTCACTCACCCCCTATCAAACCCTCTTGGTGCTACCTTTATATGGCTAAGGCCTGGAACCTGGCCATTTTTCTATAGCTCATAAACTTGGATTGTGTTTCCATTCATCAAACTGCCCATCTGCCAGGAGACCTGAGAGCTCTTTCAGGACAGATAGCCTAGATACGCAGATGTCTTTCTGCCTGATGCTCTGGATACTTCAACCCTTTGCTGGTGTGTTTGATTTTTAGGAGGCAGCACTATCCAACAGAGGGGACTATTTATGGGTCAAAAAACATGTGCTTCTTAGTGCCCTGGACCATGGCCTGGGCAAAGATACAGAGGGAGACAAGATTCCTAAGAAGCCAGCATTCTGTCATTTTGTCAGGCTTCCTGTGCATTTCCTGTATAGCCTGGATCTGACATTTGTCAATCATTTACAAGTGTGGAAAAATTTTGGGGTGCGGTGGGGGACATATCCCCATTGGAAGAAAAAATTGATAGTATTTCATAGATAAAATATTCACAGAGGCAAGCTGATGAGTAGTGCCTCCTGCCCTTTGCGTAGTTGGTACACTTGTTGGTACCTGTGTAATACCTTACTTTATCCCAACAAATGTCTGAAGGTGGGAATTGAAAGACAGTTTTAAGAAGGGGGAATTGAGACTTAGTGAAGCTCCCTCCTGGGTGGTGCAGAAAGTAATCTTGGGTGATGCTGGGCCCAAAGTAGAGTGCATTTGCCACACAGGCCCACTTACTATGACCTGCTGCCTTGTAGGTGATCAGGGTCATGGATAAGAGGCTGGGTATGTCACGCTGATAGTGACACCCACAGGCAATCTGAGCTGCAGATGACTTTGAAGGTCTTCAAGTTAGTTCCTGTCAGGTAGGATATTGAAGATCACCTTGCTGATCACTGAACCTTCATAATCCTAGAGTTCCTTCCCTTATCTACAGTGGTCATGATTTAGGGAATAATAATCAGAAGCTCTTTGTGAATCCCAGGGTTCTCCCCTTTCCTGGAAACTCTTCTGGCTTAGATCAGATTGTGAGTTAAGTCAAAAAGTCCAAACTCTGTGCTTTCTGCTGGGGTCTGGGTGTGACATGTGCCATCACCCAATGTCTCCCTGGATCCCTTCAGGTTGAAGACTGTCAGCTAGAGCTCTTCAGCCTTTTCTGGCCTTCACATCACCAGAGACCCCAGGGTGTGTTGATAAGGTAGACTAAAGTGGACAGAGAGGGTACTGTTTTACCACACAGGCCTGGACTAAGGTAGGTAACTTCATTATGTTTTCTGTCCTCCATTATAACTCTCCAGTCTCACCTCAGCATGTAGGTTGCAAGTGCCCTTCTCCTATACCCTTTTAACTCATGTGGAACCCCATCACTTGGTGTAGACAGCATCCTCCTAGCTCTTTTCCGCAACCTCTCCCAGACTATTTTCTAGCTCATCTCTAGTCCACCGTCTGTCAGGGAACCCTCACCCACCACACTTTCCTACTCAGTGAGCTTCTGTATAGTTAGAGTAGCCATTTGGAATGGAAACTTTGAAGCTTCACAGTAGATCTTATACTTTCACTATCAAATCTATTTTTATGTACTCATTGACTACAACAAATGAAAAATCCATGACAGAATTAGAACAAGAAAACCAATTAGCTTTACAGCCTGCGTTTATAACTCATGTTCATTATCTACATTGCTACACTGAAACTTTCCCCATCCCCTATTATTCAGACTTTGTTTTCTTTTCTTCATGATACACTCTACCACATGTTAATTAGCTTCCTCTCAGCTTGTCCATCTAGGCTGCCAGGATCAATTCCTTGCTACACACATCCAATCTGACCATTATAATACTGATCTCTTGATTTCAAACATCAAGGAAAGGTTTTTTTCTATCCACTGCGTGCTAAGACAACCAGGATAATGCTGAAAGCCCAAGCAAACTTCTCCTCATTCTCCAGAAGCATAGAAACACTTTAAAAGAAATGTCTAAATCATCTGGTCTATTAAGGCATCAAATTCTTCCACAAATTGTACCAGACATTTTTTCATTGTGGAGAAACAGAGATTTTGCAAAGATGTCAAACTACATAAGGCATCAGGCACAACACAGCATCAAAGACATAATTTGTGCTTGTCGTTCTGGGAGGCAGGAGTTACTAGGTATATATCCAGAGAGTGAAGCTAAATACAAACACCATGAGTATCTCTGCCATGATGGACAGGTAGATGCCTTGGTAAGAGTTACTGTAGTAACTTCTGCATGTGCATATCTATTTATTTTCTTTCTCTTGCACAAAACAAGACATAAAAATCAGGAGAGCTCTCTTCAAAGGCTTACACTGAAAAACGCAATGTGCTTGATCTGGACATTACAGCATGTAAACTACTGAACTCATTATGTATTGACCATGGAAATTAAAGTAACAAAATCAGGTGAAGAAGATAAGGAGAACACAGAGGCATTTCTGTGATCACAATGGAAATCATATGTGCTTATTTGTCCTTTCTTCCTGGAAGAGATTCCTGATGTAATGGCTCAACTGCAAGGCACAGTGCAGTTTAACATTCAAGGGTACTCAATAAGAGCTCATGCCAATCCTTCTTGTAGGATAAAATTCCAGTATAATTTTAGCAATCTTAATCAAGGGATGAGGAATTGTAATGTAAGTATTCTTTTATTTTTTAAAGGACTGATAGCAGGGCATGGTGGTGCATATCTGCAATCTGAGCTCTGATATTGTAGAAACAGTAGGAACATGAATTTGTGTTGAGCCCAAGCTACTCAGCAAGTTTCAGACTATAGGGAAAGACCTTGTCTCACAAAAATATTATAGCAGTTTTATGTTATTATCTGACCATGATTCTGTCTATGTTTGCATCCATTCATTTATCTGGTTACTCAATTCTATCAGTTTTACACTTATCATTTTTTAATACCAACAGATACTAAGAGAAACAGCATATCATTATTTTGAAACAATATGAGAATAATCTAAAACAAAGTTTAGTTTAATTAAAACAATCTACTCACACACATTATATATATATTAATCTGGTTCCAGGCAAAACTAAGACAATGATTCAGCCCTCTGTCTGCTTCATGTGCTTTACAATTTACTTTGTTGACCATTCTCTTGAATGCAATTTTTAATTCTGCTGAGTTCACAGAATTAGATAGGCAGTTAGTACTTATGATTTAAATTTTTCTTCTTTCCATTGTGTGCGTGTCGATGTTATCCATGTGCATATGATGGTTCAAAGTTGATGCCAGGAACCAATCTCAACAATTCTTCCATGTTATTCACTGGAGACAGTTCCCAGGCAAACTCCTATGGTTGCTACTCTGTTCTGTGATCCTGTCTGTCATCCTCATCCTACACGTACTGAAGTCTTTCCAGCCTATCATTCATGGTGATGATCCCTGGAGGGGGCAGTACCCTTATCTTATTTAGATCCCAACACATTATGATCACTTTTTTTTGTCATGCAATATGTTTGTGCATTAACCACTGCCTGCCTCAGGAGTACGCTTCCCTGATGATGGCTGAACATAGCACTCACTAATCTATGGATATCAGCTTAGGAATTCTCTGGTGGAGTTTTTTTGGGTCACTTAAGTATCATCTGCAAATAGTGATAGTTTGACTTCTTCCTTTCCAATTTGTATCCCTTTGACCTCCTTACGTTGTCTAATTGCTCTAGCTACAACTTCAAGTACTATATTGAAAAGATATGGAGAGATGGGGCAGCATTGTCTAGTCCCTGCTCCTACAGCTGATAAACAACTTCAGCAAAGTGGCTGGATATAAAATCAACTCAATCAAATCAGTAGCCTTCCTATACTCAAAGGATAGACAGGCTGAGAAAGAAATTAGGGAAATGACACCCTTCACAATAGCCACAAACAATATAAAGTATCTTGGTGTGACTCTAACCAAACAAGTGAAAGATCTTTAGGACAAGAACTTCAGGTCTCTGAAGAAGGGAATCGAAGAAGAGCTCAGAAAATGGAAAAATCTTCCATGCTCCTGGATTGGCAGGATTAATATAGTAAAAATGGCCATCTTGCCAAAAGCCATATACAGATCCAATGCAATCCACATCAAAATCCCAACTCAGTTCTTCATAGAGTTAGAAAGAGCAATTCTCAAATTCATCTGGAATAACGAAAAACCCAGGATAGCTAAAACTATTATCAAGAACAAAAGAACTTCAGGGGGAATCAGTATCCTGGACCTCAAGCAGTACTACAGAGCAATAGTGTTAAAAACTGCATGGTATTGGAACAGTGATGGACAGGTAGATCAATGGAATAGGATTGAAGACCCAGAAATGAAACCACACACCTAGCGTCACTTGATCTTAGACAATGGAGCTACAACCATCCAGTGGAAAAAAGATAGCCTTTTCAACAAACGGTGCTAGTTCAACTGGAGGTTAGCACGCAGAAGAATGCAAATTGATCCATTCTTATCTCCTTGTACTAAGCTCAACTCCAAGTAGATCAAGGACCTCCACATAAAACCAGGCACACTGAAACTAATAGAAAAGAAACTGGGGAAGACTCTTGAGGACATGGGCACAGGGAAAAAGTTCCTGAACAGAACACCAATAGCCTATGCTCTAAGGTCAAGAATTGACAAATGGGACCTCATAAAATTGCAAAGTTTCTGTAAGGCAAAGGACATGGTCAAAAGGACAAAATGGCAACCAACAAATTGGGAAAAGATCTTCACCAACCCTACATCCAACAGAGGACTAATATCCAATATATACAAATAACTCAAGAAATTAGACTCCAGAGAGCCAAATAACCCTATTAAAAATGGGGTACAGAGCTAAACAAAGTATTTTCACCTGAAGAACTTCAGATGGCTGAGAAGCACCTTAAGAAATGTTCAGCATCATTAGCGATTAGGGAAATGCAAATCAAAACAACCCTGATATTTCACCTCACACCAGTAAGAATGGCTAAGATTAAAAGCTCAGGAGAAAGCAGGTATTGGCGAGGATGTGGAGAAAGAGGAACACTCCTCCACTGCTGGTTGGAATGCAAGATGGTACAAGCACTCTGGAAATCAGTCTGGCGGTGGTTCCTCAGAAAACATGACAGGACACTTTTGGAGGACCCTGCTATACCACTCCTGGGCATATACCCAGAGGATTTCCCAGCATGCAATAAGGACACATGCTCCACTATATTCATAGCAGCCTTATTTGTAATAGCCAGAAGCTAGAAAGAACCCAGATGTCCCTCATTGGAGGAATGGATACAGAAAATGTGGTATATTTACACAATGGAGTACTACTTAGCAATTAAAAACAATGAATTCGTGAAATTCTTAGACAAATGTTTGGAACAGGAAAATATCATCCTAAGTGAGGTTACCCAATCACAAAAGAACACACATGGAATGCAGTCATTGATAAGTGCATATTAGCTCCGAAGTTCTGAATACCCAAGGCACAATTTGCATATCAAATGATTCCCAAGAAGAAGGAAGAAGAGGAAATATCTAAGGTCCTGGAAAGTCTCAGTGCAACAGTGTAGGGGAATACCAGGACAGGGAAATAGGAAGGAGTTGATTGGGGAACAGGGGGAGGGAATAGGGCTTATGGGACTTTTGGGGAGGGGGAATCCTGGAAAGGGGAAATCATTTGAAATGTAACTATGGAATATATCCAATAAAAAAAGAATCATGCCACTGCTGCACGCTAATCTATATCATCCCTAGGTGGCCATCACCCACAGGATTCATAGTTGGGTTAAAACTTTTCCATTGCCAGTCCTAGCACCATGAAGTCTGGCTAGTAGAGAAGAAGCTTAGACCCAGCTGGATTTCTTTTGTCTTGTGACCGAAGTACATAGTGTCTATGGACAGGGTCTTCTCATAAAGTTCTTATGGGCCTCTAAGAGCCTATATCATTTGGGGGAGGCCTCTGCCTACCACCCACTCTCTACACAACAACTCATAAGGAAACAGTCTCCTTCCAACACTGAGAGTTTTATTGACTAACCTATGACTTTTAAAAGAGCAGTATCCTCCATTTGGGTAACAGATATACAAACTCTGGTTTTTAGACTATATTTTGATAAGCTTATAGAATAAGAGGCTTCCCCATGGCTTTTTCATATATGTGTAGTTGGGGTTACCATTCCTTCTTCCCCTTGTCTTTTCCCTATCGTAGACTCAGCTCCCTGCTTAGATATCTTTAAGCCAAGTTTCCTGTCTAATGTTTTCTGCTCCCCTACATACCTGCCTCTAAGAGGTTCTTTCCTTCTTTCTGGACTTTTACAAGCACTAAATAGTAATCCTACTGTTCTACAAAGTTATACCTAGGATCAGCTAATAAGGGAAAACATGTAGTGCTTGCATTTCTGAGCCTGGGTAACCTCACTTTATACTCCAGATTATCTGTTTTCGTGTAAAATTTCCTTCTTCTTTACTGCTGAATAAATTTTACTGTGTATATGTACTACATTTCTTTATCCATTCCTCAGCTGATGAACGTCAAAGCTGATAGCATCTCTTCACTGCTGTGAATAGATCTGCAATGAACAGACAAGTGGCAATATGTCTTCTGTATGGTATGCAGTCCTTGTGGTGCATATGCCAAGGATGTTATAGTTGAATCATATGGAAGGTTTTTTTCTATTTTTAACGAAACTTACAGACTTATTCTATAGTGGATACATTATTTTACAGTTACCATTAACAGCAAATATGGGTCCCTCTTTACCATTAGAATTTATTTTTTGTTTGTTAACTGGATAATTGCCATTCAAATTGAAGTTGGATGAAATCTCAAGGTAGTTTTAATTTGAATTACTCTGATTGCTAAGAATATTAAGTGTCATGTACAAGTATTTAATACTAGCTGTTCTAGGTTGTAAACTTGACATAGCCTGGAAATGCATGAAAAGGATTACTGAATTATATACCTGTCTTTATCAGGTTGGTCTGTAAGCATTTCTGTGATGGATTGCATTAACTGATATAGGAGAGTACAGCCTATTGTGGGCAGCACCATTTTTATTTAGTTCTAGAAACTTCTAATTTTCCTCCTAGACTTTTTATTGACTTATTTATTATTCAACTGTATTTTTTTTAAATTTCCAGGACTTTGTTATTTTCCATAATGTTTTTTGCTATTATTTTGTCATCTTATTCCGTTGAGATCAGATAGGATACAAGGAATTATTCCAGTTTTCCTGCTTTGCTTGACTGTTGCATTGCATACCATGTGTGTTATATTTTAGAGACTGTTCAACAGGCTGCAAAGAAGACTATGCATGGTGGACAATTCAGTGTATGTCTGTTAGGTCCATTTGATCTATAGTGCTATTTAATTCCAATGTTTCTATTTTTATATTTCTCCAGTTGATTTTCTTGTCAGAATGGAACACCGAAGTCACTATTAATGTGTCACAATTGAACTATAATTTCATATTTAATAGTGCTCATTTTATAAAATGATGTGAGCCTTATTTGGTAAATATATATTTAGAATTGAAATTTTATTTTGGTGAATTGGTCTCTTTATAGGTATGAAGTTACTCTCTTTGTCTATTCTGATTATATTTGATTGAAGTCCATTTTATTACATATAGAATGGGGACCCCTGTTTGTTTGTAGTCTCATTTATAAAACCTTTTTCAATCCTTCTGCTCTAAGATAATTTCTATCTCTGAAGGTGAGGCACGTTTCTTGGAGGCATCAAGAGGAAGGATCCTATTTATGAATCCAATCTATTATTGTATTTTTAACAGGACAGTTGAAACTATGAATATTCAGAGTTATTATTCAAGGTCTTTATTGATTTCCATCATTTTGTCATTTTGCACCTTTGGGTGTTTTCATAGTCCTGTTTTGTTTAATAGCTATTATAGCCTTGTTTATGTTTTTATTGTAATATCTTGGAAATGTTTATCTTTCTCTTAAGTTTAAAGTATCTCTTCCAGCATCCTCTGTGGGGCTGGCTTAGCAGTCATAAATTCCTTCCGTGGGATTTTACTTTGGGAAGTTTTTCTTTCTCTTTCAATTACGATGCTATTTATGGGCATATTAGGTTAGGTTGGTAACTGGGTCTTTCACAATTTGAAATATGTCTCTTTGAGAGATTCTGGGTTTTAAGGATTCCATTGATATATAAACTATTATTCTGCTGGGTTTACCTCTAAATGTGGTTGAGCCCTCTCTTTCTCGCAGCTTTTTAATACACTTTCTTCTTTCTGTATATTTTGGTGTTTTCACCATGAGGTGTTCTTTTTACTAATTCTGTCTTTTTCGTGTTCTGCAAACCTCTTGTACCTATACAGATACTTCTCTTAACTTTGAGGGATTTTCTCCTGTGATTCTATTGAAAATATTTTCTATTTTGTTGGCATGGAATCTCATTCTTGTACCTGTAATTTTAAGTGTTCCATTTTCAGAATGTCCCAATGATCTTAAGGGCTTCATTCATAAGCTTTTTCAGCTTTATCAATGGCCTTCACTGAGTGACCCAGCTCCTCCCTGCTGCTGTGACTTCTATCTTCTATGTGATTCCTCTTCTCAGTGAGGCTTTCCACTGGACTTGTTATCTGACCATCTGTGCTTTTCATTTCCACCACCATTTTGGTTTCATTTTTCTTCAGCTCTTCATTCCCTTTATTGGATTTTATTTTGACATCTTGATCTGGCTTCCTTATTTCATGTAACTGCTTGTTGTGTTTTGTTAAAAAATATATTCATGTTTTCTTTGGGTTTTTGAAGACAATTCTTCTGAATTGTGCTTATGGAATTTCATCAAGGTCATTTTCACTGGGGACCATTTTTATGGGGTAGGTAATTTTTTGAGGAGATAAGTTGTCTTGGGTCTTCTTGTCACTTGTGCTTTTGTATTAAGACCTGATGATCTAGGGTCAGATCACTTTAAGATTTGTGTTATAATTTTTATTCTGGTCACCTTTGTACTTTTAATTGAAGCCTTTGCATTGTTTAGAAAAATTCAAGTTGTAGTGGGGATAATGTGACAGTTTTCTCTTTAATTTGTTCTTCCAGCCACCAGACTCTAACACCAGACCTTCAAGGACAGTTGAGTACTATCAAGGACTGGAAACTGTAGTCACTTTCCAGCAGTAAATGCACTGTGAAAATAGTGTCAGTTGAACACTAAGCCCTTATTCCTTAAGTAACAATTGTTTCGGTGGGGGGGGGAAGGATGCTAGAAGTACTGTACCTATACATAAAATAGTTATTGTAGAGAATAAAATAGTTATTAAATAGAGAAAGGAAAAGAAAAAATAATAACAGTGAGATTCAGTTGCCCGAGAGGAACTGGGGGGGGGCATAAGAAATAGAAGAGGGAGCACACACAGAAGGAGGAATCATAGAATCAAATAAATATGAGGGTTTGGCTAAATGGTACAGAAAAGAGTGGGTAAAGATGTGCCCCTAAATAACAGAACAGGCTTTTCTCTCAGGGATGTGAGTCAGAGGAACTGTAAACTAGGGCACTGCACATTCTCTACGAGAGGCAAAGGAAAGATGACAGGACGCAGAGAAATAGAAGAAAAAGGGATGGGACAGGTGAAGGACTGAGACGACCTGCTACTCTAACCTTGTCTATTCCATAAATAAAGAACAGCTAAAGAGAGAAAGGAGAGCTGGTTGGAGAATGCATGTGAGGTCCTCCTAACCTTAACCCTTACCTCCTAGGGAGACCTGCAAAGCGGAAAGAAAGTCTCATGTACGTGCAAAGCTCAGTGATCAGGATGTGGGGCTATAGCTGGGCAATCCCTGCCTCCAGTGACCTAGAGCTGGGGCAGGGGTATGGACACACTTCCCAAGCTCAAAACTTTGCTTACTGCTTTGCACATTCCACAAGGAGTTCCAGGCTACACAATGAAAAATTGGGGGGAAAGAAGAAAAGAAAAGAAACTGTACTGAATTATGCTAAAAGCCTCTAATTACTTTGAGCATGAGCTGAATCCCTAAGCCAAAAAAACCCCAAAACCTGAAATATACAATTCTCCAAAATTCAAAATGTTTTGGACCAATCACATATCACCAGTGGAAAATTCAATACTTGGACTCAAAATGTAGGTTCACCCAAAATACTTTATAAAATAACCTTCAGGATATTGATATTCAGACATTTATTTCATCCATCTTGTGATTTATCCACTGGAATTTTTAATTTATTTAGTTTTGCTTAATTCATTTTTTTTGGGCTGGGGGTGATCTCATGTATCCCTGGTTTACCTTGAACTCATAATATAGATGACTCTTGAATTTCTGATTCTCCTGCATCTAGTTCTCAAGTCATGGATAGCAGGCATAAACCACCATGCCTGGCTAGCCATTCGAGCTTTGTAAAGGCTACATAGTGCTATGTCAGCACTCAAGTATATTATAAACATGAATATATTCTGTTATTGATCAGATGAGCAAAACTTCTCAGAAGTATAAAGAGATATGGATAGCACTTGGTGTTTTTCATAAAATTACTTTTGTTAACATGTAAATATTAACTTTATCATTATTCATTTTAAATAATTTGATTAAATGTGTATTTAAGTTTTTTCTTAGTTTTAGTAAGAACATACATACATATACATGCATTGTATGTCTGTCTATCAAATCAGTATAGTCAAAGGCCCTTTCAGTCCTCAATAATCTTTGAAAGTGAAGAGAATCCTACTCACAAACATCAAGTAGGTTGTTTGTCTCAGCGAATATGCACAGGCCTCGACATGAATCCTGACACTTGCCTTAGCATTGGGGACTTTGCTAAGCTTCTCTTTAGTGGTTTATCTTTGGATATGGCTAATGCTCATGTTGAGGAGGATTCTGTAGATTTGATGGGGGCAGAAAAACAATAGATCAAGAAACATTAACACTGGATAGAGTAGCTTGACTTCTGGCCTGGTAGCTTTTTTCAGCTCTGGTAGCTGCTAGGTGGAGAGGTCAGGTGTTGTGTCAGTCCCTTTGTCCCCAGATTTTTGAAAAGAGGCTGTTTTCGTGTCCTTCGGGGATCTGATTTTGTTATTGCCTTCCCTTTGTCTCTTTATCTGAGCTTTCTTGGAGCTTCAAGTTAATCTCCATACCTCCCACTTGGTCTATCCTCTGAGACACCAGATGGAAAGAAACGGACCATTTCCCTCACAAAGGAAGCTGTCAGGATAGATGCAGTAAACATCAGCATAGCCAATATTTCCCAGAACTTCAGAGAAGAAAGGAGAGCATAGAGCACGTGGCTAGTATTTCCAGTAGCAGAGTGGAGAAGCAGCACACTAGGCCCCATCCATATTTATCTTTATTTGGTGCTAGCTTGTGAGGTCAGAAGGTTGAGTATCACTAAAGGTATGAGACGTCTGTGGCTATCAGGCCTTTTAGTATATGTGAATTTACATAGTGTGACTTTGTATGATGATACTTAAATACAAAATTCATTTGTTACCTAAATATTTTATGCATAGAGTAGAAAGATAATCCTATATATTTAAGTGTGCCTGTGCTTTGATTGTATTTCAGGTGAGATGGATGTAGAAGTTTCACACTTGTGCCGCCTCTTTTGGATTTCAGAGCATTTGGATTTTTGTTGTTCGATTAGGGGTACTCAGCCTATATTGTGCTTTTCTTGAGAAGGTACCTAAATGTGTCTTAATGAGGTTGAGAGGTTGAGAAAGTATAAACAAGTAGACATGGTAGTGTGAGAGCTTCACTAGTTTGTAGTTTCTCCTATGGTGTCTGCCTTTAAGACTGTAATTTCACATTTTCCTAGGCAATGGCATATTGCCACTGTAGTCTTCCAGAGTCATCTTGGTGATGAACTTCCAACAGTACATCAGACAGGCAAGCTTGTGGGCACATTGAGCAAGAAACATAAAGCACAGCTTCTCTGGACTCTGGGAGCATATAGCACCTTAGTCCAGGCCTATATCATTTAGTGGAATGTGCCCATCAAGTTCAAAGAATTCTAGCCCTTCCACTGATAGTAGCAAAAGCTCTTTTAGGATTTGAGTCAGTTCTGTGGATTCAGAAGCACAGGATACATCAGGCTTGGTTCAGCTCTTACCTAGTCTTTCTATCCCAGTTTGCCCATGGTGCCCTGACTTTCTCATTACCACCGGAAGGTGTTTCTGACTGTATATTTGACCCCATGACCTTGAAGAAAAAATGACCCTGAGCAGCCAGTCTGCCTTGTGTTTCAGTATGGCCTACTGGTCTCATTTCTTCTTTAGCCCCCGCTCAGACTTGTGGCGTCAGAATGATCAACGTCAAGAGACAGACGGAAAGTCTTATTTGTAAGATTCAAAATGGTGTTTATATAACCTGAACTTAAGACCTATTGATGATGATCATGGGATATGTGCATGTTATGACAGCAATTTAAGGAGTTTCAAGAGAACTCTTCCAGAACCTAGTGGGTGGACTCTTACTTAATTGTTTCCACAGAAGATCTCCAATGTGTACATAGCTGGTAATCAGGATAAAGAAGAAATTCATTGTGTTGGGGACATTAAGAGCTGTGTGGACAGCTCCACAATGAAGGAGATGTGGGAATATTAGATGTCAGATACTTTTTTTGTAGATAGGTAGTTTTCAGAGAGATTACTGACAAGGCATGGGAAGTAATCTGGAAGTAGACACAAGAACCTGAAGACTGGCAGTCAGTCATATTTAGGACATTTTAGCTCAAGGTCAAAAGGATTTTTCTGCTTCTGCTGGTTTGAATCTGAAATCTCTTTCTTGGAGATCTATTATAGGAGTTGGTTCTCTCTTTTTTACTCAGTCACTACAGGTGTGTGGAGACTTAAAATCTATCTCTATTGTGTTGAGAGACCAAGGTTCAGATGAAGGTCTGCATACATCTATGTAAGAGAAGATGTAAGTTCACTACTGCATAAATGAAGTACAATGCAAACTCTGCATTTCTATATTATGCATCTTTAGTTTCACACAACCTTGGATTGAAAGTAATTGGGAAAATTTGGCTGTACATAAAACTCTAAACTTGAATAATTTTTGTCTTATAATTATTCACTATGCAGTGCAATAAAACTATTGTTTATAAAGCATTCACATTATATTAAGTGTTATAGGTAGTCTAGAGATGATTTACAGTCTATGGGAAGATATGTGCATTTTATATACAAATAGTAGCCTGCTTATGCAAGGGATTTGAGTACCCCAGGATTTTGGTACCTGTGTGTCCCCTGAAACCAACCCCCCAGTAATGGTAAAGGTATTAGCATGTTGGGGCACTTGCTATGTCACCTGGATTTCTGGATGTTGATTTCCTGGCCCAGAGTATCTGGCTGCTCCATTCTCAGAAATTTAACATCCTACATGCACACAGCCTATCTTTTGTGGGGTTTGGTGCCTACTTTGACAGCTGCCCCATCACTCTTATTATGTTCACCAGTTCATTCTGAGCACCAGTTCTTCTTCCAAGGAAGAAAGCTTTTAATCTTCTGTATGAACACTGTTGTCAATTTGTTGAGCTCTGCCCTCACTCATGGCTTCATAGACAAAAGCATCTAAGTCACAACCACAAGAGAAGCCTCTCTCATTGCAGTCGCCCGTGATCATATATTTGGGTTTCTATCTGTGCCCTTATTCCGAGTTCTCAAGATCTGTAGTGGATTTCTGCACATTTTATGGGTGGAGATGGAATAGGAACTTGCATTTTAAGTGACAGAAATAGTAAGAAAGGTTTAATAAAATCAGGCAAAAAAATCAACAGTATAGACTGTACTTGCTGTTCATTCAGTGAACATGTAGCCCATGAGCTGTCATTGTAAAGACACAAAGCTCTTGTTTCGTTACTAGCTTAGTCCAGAAAACATAGTTATAAATGTTCCCTTTGCTTCAGGCTGAATGGCACATTTTCCTTCACATTTTTTCCTGCCTTGGTTTATGCTGAACATTTATTTGCACGTGTGATGAAACAGGTATGGACACTATTCCTGTAAAAATGTCTTCTTTATTCTGATCAAAAAAAAAAAAAACATTTTCATCAATTCTCAACCTTCTTCCAGTAATTCAACACCAGAAAAGACTAGAATCCCACTTGGAATAAATCTCTGTCCTTGAGGTAAACTTAGATACTAACACAGTATTAGCTCATTCCTTCCAGAAATCTTTCCAGGAATATTCGGAGGAGGAACTAGGGTGATCTACCACAATGCTGCTATGATTCACAAGAACATTTGAATTGGAAATATTACATCTAAACAGGCATAAGGGATTTTTGTAGACAAAATATATAATTTTTAATAAGGATCCAGCAAAGCAAAATACCATTTTTTTTCAGATGACAATATTTAAAGTTCTTAAAGGTTTTCAGAGGGAAGACACCTTTGCTGTTTTGGCACTGAAAATTTGTCTACATTTGTTACATCACCATAAAAGTTAAATATGAGCAGCTTCAATTATGTCATCATGCTGTTCCATTTCAACCCTGTCTGTTTTACTCAGCCCAGGTCCCTCATGTGTCTCCTGTGTCTTCCTGAAAGCAATGATTATGATGCTGGATTTTTATTTGATGTTCTCACTTTAATAGTGAAAGTGGAAGAGTTCAGAGAAGTTAACTAATAGTCTGCAAGCCACAAAACCAGCTAAGCACCAAGCAAAGAATGACGGTTCCTTCTACATGTGCTCCTTTATTCTGTATTGCTGTATCACTTAAAAATTTCAATTCTACAAATCAGAAAAAAAAAAACTCATTCTGCCACATTTAAAATAGTGTGCTATATTAGACATTTATAGGTATAGAAATTTATTTAATTTTCAGAATGCTGATTCCAGGCCAATATCTAGACAAGGAACTTCAGCCCTTGGTTGATTTCCATTTATTCCCTAATTTTTGTAGGTATCAAGGTATATATCAGCTGATTAAAGTCTTTGTCAATTCCTTTTCAGGCTTGTGGTACTGTGGTCAGCTGAGTTTAGGGAAAGTCAGCTCTAGTTGGAGAATCCTTTAGGCTCTAGACCATTACAAGGAGGGAGGGACTTCCTTCTGGACTGGCTTTAGTCTTCCTGCTGTGAGACTGACGTGTTCTCATTTCCTTCACCTAGGTCATGTTCTTCAATGGGTCCCCAATTGCCCTGAATTTTCCTTTACATTGATTTTTTCACCTGAAGAGAACTTCCCCTTTTATCATGCCCAACAGATTCCTTGCTGAGCATCTGTCCAACTCAACGATACACACATGAGTGTGAAGTCCAACTTTGCTCCTCCCTTACAAACTGCATATACATGTTAAAAGAAGATGTGAGTCCTGAAAGGATTGCATAACATAAAAATCACCATTGTATGATGCCTAGTAGAAGGTGGTTTACAGAAGGGCATATTATCAACTGAGTAGTTGTGCCTGCATAAAAATATGTTCAAATCCTAATGCCTGAGAAGTGACTTTGGAAGGAGATGATAGAATTGATGTCCTTTTATGAAGAGAGTATTTGCTGTTCTTATGTGAGGACAGAGAAGCTCTACAAACTGGAAAGCTACTTGTCACTAGACATCATTTCTTGCCCTTCTTAACTTCAGTTATTATTATTTAAGCTGTCTATTCTACAGTGTCTTGTCATGACAGCCTGAACTAGGGTTTAATTCAGTTTTATCCATTGTCTCTCTCAACTAATGCTTCTTATATTATCTTATTGCCTCCTGATTTTCACCTAGACCTGGATAGGCAGGATGCAGCCCATCTACTTTTAAAGGACATTACTTTTGTCTCTTGATTCTTCAGTCCATCCATGACACTTACTTTGTTGAACAGCCTTTGTGTAGCTGAGCCAAGTCTGGGTCACTATTTTCAATGACCTTCACTGCATTTTCTGCTCTAGGATCTGACCCTCTGATGGTATGTGATTGTGCTCCTCTGACTTGTGAGTGAGCACTGATGACTTTTTTTTAATCGGAACATTTTGAAGCTTCTAGTCTTTAATGTAACTTGCTGAAAGTATTCTTGTTTTGACTTTGGGGCATGCTGCAAGTGAGGAGAAGTTGAAAAATTTTCAAATACAAAATTATGTTCAATTTTTTTCCATTGAGCATATGCAATAGAATGTAAAAGACACTAAAAAAGTTTAAATACAGAATGTCTTACTTAATATGTGGTTTCTAGTAAAATAGTGAATTTACCCCTTTAAAATGTGCCTTCAAGGAGGGAAAGGAGTAATGGTGGGAGTGAGTAAAGTATGATTACTACATCTGTTTATGAAAATGTCACAGTCAAACATATCCGTTCATATGATAAATATTTACGTTGTACTTGAGATGAAGAGAACAACTGACTGTAGTCTATGCCTCCTGTTCCCCCGTGTGCTGGAATGCACTTGTCCCCTCAAGCCATGACCCCGATATTTCTCAGAGCACACATGTACTCTTCTGGCTTTTCCTGTATGGTGCCTTTCTCCATTCTTTGCCTATGGAATCTCAACGTTCTTACTCCTGTTTCTGAGTAAATCTGTGGAACCTGTTACTGAGGTAACTGAAGCTCCCATCACTCTTTCTCCATTGTTCTCATGAGGAGAGTAGTATGTTGTAATCATTTGAAGTGCTGTGTTAAGTAATTTATAACCATTCTGTCACGACTACAAAATCATTTTGAAAGCCCCATTGGTGATCTGACACCTCTCAGAAGCAGAGATATTTCACACAATTGCTTTGATTTACACACAAAAGCTCATAATTTGAGTAGTCATCATCCCAACCAATAATTATAACACCCTCCACAAGAGTAAATATCACCATAGAGTGGACACTTATAAAATTATTTTTCTCAGTCATGCCCCATCTGATAGACACTTGCATCTATTTTTATGGTATATCTTCATCAGCCTTGTTAATTTTTGAATGAAAAGTTAGTGCAAAGTGATTTAAAAGATGAATGTGAACACTGGGGGAAGGGAGACCATAATCAGAACATATTATATGAAGAAAATCCATTTTTAATAAAAGAAAAGATGGGAAAAATAAAGGCAAAACCAAGAAACTATCCTTGCAGACATGATGTTGGGTAATATCAAATCAAATAAGAAGAACTGGGCTGTGGCAGATGAAAGACAGATAACTGGAGTGGAGAACACTGAGCAGCATATTAAATGCTTCCAGAAAATATTACGGAAAGCCAGATGAACTAGAGAGGCTACAGAAAAGTTGGTAAAAACCTGTGTGGTTTCTGATAGTTCTCTATGATGACGTATGTGTTACATCATGCTAGCATAAGACTGTACCTTCATTCTCCATCAAAACGTGCAACTCTTCTACAAATCAGTACATGACAAAAATCTCAATCATGCTTTATGGAATATAGTAAAGAAAATTTATTTTAGTGGTACTTGGTTGTATTTCTCACAGATGATAATTGTTTTAGATGAATGAGAACTATTTTTATTTATTTATTTATTTATTTATTTATTTATTTATTTATTTATTTATTTATTTATTTATTCGAGACAGAGTTCCTCTGCATAGCCCTGGCTGTCCTGGAACTCACTCTGTAGACCATTCTGGCCCCGAACTCAGAAATCTGCCTGCCTCTGCCTCCAAGTGCTGGGATTAAAGTTGTGTGCCACCACACCTGGCTATTCTAGATGTATTCTTAAGGAGAGACATATGAAGTATCCACTCAGCCATTGAGAAGTTTTTGAGAACTATTTTAACTGGTTCCCTTCTAGCAACAATTTTCTTCAAACAGTAAGGGCATTCTATAGTGAGTTACTCTTGTGTGTACATACTGCAGTAGATGGCAAAGACATCACAGACAGGAACCACTTCTTCATTCCTCCATCCATGGAATGCAGTCAGAGTGTGGTATGTAAGGGAGACTGAATGAAGGGAGCTAGTTAAAACTATAGTGAATGCAGACATTGGTTTGTATTTCCTTTGCTTGGGAGAATATTGAGAATGAAGTTCTCCTAACTTCAGAAACACAGTCTATTTTTGTAATCCTGACTACTAAACTGAGAGGTTATTTTTGTCTACTCCATACATCTATTTCTTACATTTGTTCTGTGTTCTCAAGTAAGCTTTCTAAGTAAGTGTCAAGTCACCAGGCTAGGGAATGCTTTGTCTTCTCCATTTCTCACTGTACTCACGATGAAAAAGCTCCGAAACCCTAGGTGGTCACTTCATTGCTTGGGAAATAACATGAGGAGGCACACGGGCAGCACCATAATGTGTTTGAAGAAATGGAAGTTTCTAGAACTGATTAATTTACTTAGAAAAAAGAAGCTTGGCAGTGCTTTACAACAGCCCAGTCTCCACAAAGGGTGTGTTGTTTATGCTACCAACACAGCTTCTATGCTTAAGATATTTAGCTGAAACTATCATTTAAATTCCCATTGTCTAACATTTGCCCTCTTGACAGTTACAGCTTTTCTACAATTGTGCTGTAGAGAGCAAAGCAGGTCAAAATGGCTCCAGTTTGTTATATACCATGGAACAAAACATATCTCCATGTTTGTTTGTTTTTTATGAGGTTGGTGTTTTAAATGAACACAAAATGAAACCGTAAGTATAATTTTTTTCATTGATCATAAATAAACTCAAGTATATTTTGCCATAATTGATTCTCTTGTTTGTTGCCCTTGTTCCTCTCCCTCTCTTCCTCTCTTACTTCTTTTCTTCCTTTAGGCCATGGCTTTACATTGGAAGGAATAGGACCACTGTTCCTTTATCAAGCCTAGACTATAGAATATTCTGTACCTCTAGCCTAATTAAAATTTTGTTTTTAGAACGTGAGCATGGTAATATGCCTTACATGATCCACCCATTATTTTGGGAGGTTCACAATGCCTTGCTGACCTTTGAAGGTCCCCATCAATTTTCTTTAAATGGTCTCTATGCTCTTACTGATCCATGATGATGAATCCATTGGCATTTCACAATGCTGTCTATGCTTCTAAATATCCTCAGATTTGTTATGTAAAATTTCTTATCTGGTAGGAATTTCCCTCAACTCATGGGAGAATCTGATGATTTGGAAATGTAGATCTTTATGGAAAGTCAAGGTAAATGCTTAGTTTATATTTATAGCTGATTTCAAATGAGAAGGTGATATTCTTGTCATTTTCAAGAAGAACTTCCATCATTGTGACATTTTGCTTTTCAAAATAGTAAAATAAATGTATTTTTATGCATTTAATATGTTTCTGCCAGATGCATCTATTACTCTTGTAACTAAAATTGTCTCATTTTGGCTATGCTGTCTTCTGTTTCCTTTTAATAGGATTTCAGAAGATTCAAAAGATCTCTACTCCCTGGGAGCTACATTCTCATCTCGCTTGAATGTTTCTTCCATAGTCTGGAGTAACTCTCCCCTCAAGGACACTTATACTGGAGGTGAATGATATGTAGATAAGGAGAACTGGTATCTTCTGTTTATTTTATTAGCTAAACCTAAAATACATAGTTTTAAAAAATCATTAGCTTATGTTTAGATCTGAATCATAAATAATTACCTTTTTACTTACTTCCTTGATTTTTTTAAATATTGGATGCTTTTATATTTTTTGATCACTATCCTCTAAGCTAGTTTTAAAATGATTGACACTAATATGTCAATTACAAATTTGATTAGTAAAGTTTAAGATTCCTGTGCATCCTTATTTCAGTTTAGATTTTGTATCTTAGTAAGCAAGCTTACCTACACTCCTGAGTTTAACATATTTGAAGTATTTTATTTCTTATTAGCCTTTCTATTGCTAATCATGGGTTCAATTGAAATTGACAAATTATACCCTTAGCTAACACTCGTGCTTTCATTGTGATTCACACAGACATCAGGAAAAGCCTGAGGCAAGTCAGTTAACAGGAGATGAATGTTTGGCTGTTGTTTTGTTTTTTAAATATAACTGTGCCACAAGCCTCCATCTGGTCACAGATGAGTTGTTAACTTTATCTCTGGCCTAAAAAGACAACCTTTCTGCAAGCTTCAGACATCATGGCCAGTTTTTATTTCTCAGTGTTTTGTTCTTGCCCTTAGTATTTTGCCCTGTGACCGATAGTCCCTTTAGGAGTGCCTGCATAAGCAAAACATAACAATTAAAATGTAAAAAGGATCCCTTTTCAAGGATATAGACTCTTGAGCCTTGAGTCAGAGAGAGAAAGCAAGAAATATCGGATAGATGAGTTGTAGCAGATACTAAGAACCTGAGGACAGGGACGTGTTTCCAAGAAACTGGAAACAGCAGTAACGAAGCAGAGGAGAGTGTTGCCATGGATGTAAAAATACACTTACAACTTCACTTCACTTCAGTAGACATTTAAAAAGCACCAGAGCTAGAAGAGTCCAGGAAGCCAGGGATACTCAGTAAATCCTCGTTAAATGAGAAGTGACTGTCAAACCCTGGAATAGACTCTCTAGGAAGATGAAGTCTGGTACCAACTTTATTTTTCCTTACATGGTTGGCACAACCATATTTCTTTTTTTACTACTTGACAGTAGATTCATTCCATTTTTTTCTTGAACATTTATATGAAAACTCACTTCTTCCAATGCATTTTCTGATGGATTCCCTGAGGCAAACAAAATACACTACTGCCTATGCTGATTTCATTGTATAGTTGTCTTAAGAGGTCGGTTTCACGGTGTTCTGAAGCCCCTCCAATATGACATAGATTCTGAGCAGGTTACAGAGACTTTGGAGCAACACTGTAGATAGCAAGAAATCATTTTCTATCACCATAAAGACTGCATGCTCTCTATGGCTGCACTAGTGAAGTACTGGGTCAGGTGGCTTCAACAAGAGAAATTTGTCATCTCATAGTTTTGAAGTCTAGCATTCCAAAATCAAGATGATTGCAGAACCACATACCCTCAGGAGGTGGTAGGGAATACTCATTCAGGCCATTTTCCTAGGTCCTTATGATATGGCAGCATCCATGCTTACACTCCTCCATGCATACATGCACTTAAGCATGGTATTTTACAAGGAGTTTTATATTGGATTAATGTTCTTGCTAATGTTCTCATTTTAATTCATTATATCCGCAGAGACCCTATTCCCAAAGAAGGCTGTATTCTGAAGTCCTGAGATTAGGATTTCAACATCATAATTCAACCCATAACATCAACCTTAGTGGTAAATTATCAGTTGAAACCATCTCATTGTAATTAAGTGCATGGATGCAATCTGAGGATGCAAGACCTTAATACAGTCTTAGTAGAACCTACTCTTACCCAAATGGCTGAGAAAGCTTCTGCTGCAGTCCAGATGTGTATGCCCTCCAAAATTGCCCTTAAATCCTAGCCTCTAATTTGGTGCAAAGTGGAGCCTTTTTGGAGGGTAAGTTGGTTATAAGGAGGGTATACCATGTGCTTGATTAAAACCTATGTAAAATACGGAGTGTTCTTACCTCTTAAAGTATATGATCTCATAGAAAAAAAGAGCCACACATGATTTGGGAAGTAAACTCTCACCAGACACCAAAAGTCCATGCCTCCAAAAATGAGAGAAAGAAATTTCTCTTGCTTGTAAGTTATCTACTTAATTACACTTGGTTATAGTAACCAGAAAGGACTATTGATAAGGAAAACTTGAGAGCAATACAAACTTGATCGCTCTTCAATTTTCATTTTCCAGCAAAAGCCTTAAGAGAATGTGTCTTTAAAAATAAACTATAGTTTGTAATTTCAGTACCTGGGAAGCTGAGACAAGAGCTGGAGGCCAGCCTGGGCTATCCAGTGAGATGGTGTGTTTATGTGTGTGGGTGGAGACAGGAAGTTCCTAGGAAGTCAGTGAGCTACCAGTTCAATGAATGTGTCACCCTGTCTCCAAAAACAAATTGAAGTGTGATTGAAGAAGACATCCGAAGCTGATCTCTGGCTTCCACATATATGCACATACATGCACATGCTCTGTTTCTGTCTCTGTCTCTGTCTCTCTGTCTCTCTGTCTCTCTGTCTCTGTCTCTCTCTCACACACACGCAGACACACACACACACACACACACACACACACACACACACCAATTTCTTAAACTCTATGTATGGAAGGCAGCATAAAGGCTTTGGATACACAAAGTATATTTCTTATTATTGAATTTATTCTATGCCAATTTATCTTTTGCATATTAAGTAATATCTCCCCTCTTAGATTTTCTGAATGGATTATGCATAATATGGTTACATGAGTATAGTTAGACACGTTCTAAGTGGTCACCTCCACACATGGGCCATTTTTGTTATTATTTTTTTATTTTTTAACAAATATGCCAAATGTACACATCATAGGTAGAATGATTTTTCAGAACAGTTTGAAACTATGACTAGTGCTAACCTGCCCTGGCTTTGTGTATCTACACAGATATTATTGGTAAATACACTAAGTGATGGAATAGTTATTTATAGTCTGATAAGATATAGCAGTATATCCCAAAATATCAAACTATTGATAAAAGTGAGCAGTTTAACACTTGTGAATTACTTACTTCTGGGACTTTCCATTGGATGCTTTTGAACCATGACTGACTTCAGGTGACAAACTCCAGGAAAAACAAGCAACATATATAAGAGAGTTACATAGCCAAAGTCCCTTCTAAAAATTGAAAGCTCACATACCATATCATATAGCAAATACCTGAGGGTTTGGTAATTATTAGCAATATTTTTATATTACATAAAGTAGCATACGGCATCAAACAACTTTCATATTTAGGATGTAATTTGGAAATGTCTCAGTGGCTGGAATCTCTCTTGTCCTTTTTCCAATGTCACATTTAAGCTCTCATGGAGTCTGCCTCTGTGGTGGTCATACTTGGCTGTGCATTATCTGTTAATTCTAGCTAGTGACTCACTTGCCTTTGACAACACAGCTCAGGAGGGCAGGGCATGGCCATCTTTCAGGATGCTCTGTTCCAGTGCTTTTCTACAAAGGGAGTGCCCTTCTGTGCTAAATTTGCTGATCCACTTTCACTCTTGATATTTTGTGAGTCACCATCTTACTTGCTCATTCCCAAGATTGCCATTGTTTTTTACAATACCCTTGGGTTTAGTGCCTGTACTTTCTCTGTTCTGAATAAACTTAGATCACTTGAGGCAGAAACACTGCATTCTCTTTGCCAGTCTTGCTTCTCCCTTGGCAGAGCCTCGATGCCATTGTCTGGCAGGTAGGGGAACAACATGCTTTTTTTTTTCTGGAATGAACTCCTGTTCTATTGTTGGGGTCCTGAGATGACAGATAACCCCAGTGTGCATCATCTTGCATTGAAATTTTGCCTCTGGGTAAGCCGGGACAAAAGGGAACAGGGCATTATTTTCTCAACAAGCTGAGAGCTTCAAGGCATGATGGAGGAATTGGGCCATCTCATCTCCCAGCCTTGTATTATCAAAGTTCTTCTCCACAAGTGTAGCCAAGAAGCCCTGATCCTCTTTCCAAATGGATCTCCCACTTCCCCAGGGACTGTAGCTGGAGTGTGTGAAGAGGAACACTATAAATACCCACCCAGAATGGAGGTTCAGCAAGCTACTGTGTGGAATGGGATACACCCATACCCAGTGAAACAGCATGGCTCCAAAAATGCTTACTCATTTTATAAAACTAATGAGCTGCATGTTGAAGGAGAGTTCTTCTTGAATGGCTTTATCTAATCCTGGTCAACTCCTAAACACACCATCTTCAGATCTATAGTGTATAGTATTGTGCCTTACTATTCTCCACAATGTGGACACAGGTCTGAGCTTTGATGGTAACAAAAATGATATGATATTCGCTAGTTGGGTATATTTGCTGATAATCCAGATTTATTTAACTTTACCACACTGCGTATAGGCTGTCACTGTCAGGCACTAGTCATTCTGTCCCTGGTTTTCCTGGTTTCTGGACAGCATTGATGTACTGTCATCATACCAATATTCCCCGATTGCCAATTTTTAAATGTCTCCTAGATGTTTTCCTATGTCTGTTTTCAGAAGCATATCTGTTTCAGTGAGGATGAGTCCTTCTTATTCAATTGCTCAGTGAAAATAAACAAACAAAAAGCACAGAACCCTCACTTAGAATTGACATTTCATGTCCTAACTTCCAACTTTAGCTGTTCTTTACCCCTTTGACTATATAAATACATGCATGTATACCTGTGTTTTGGCCCTTTGACTGTATAAATACATGTATGTGTAGCTTAATTAATGGAGGGCTTATATTGCATCCACATAAAACCCTCAGGCACAGGAGACTGAGACAGAAGGGCCAGGGGAGGTCAAGATCGTTCTTAGCTATATATGGAGTTTTGGGCAACCTGTCTCTAAAAGCAAAAGAAAGACAGAGTAAGAAACACACACACACACACACACACACACACACATCAGAAGTTCAAATTTAAGCTACAAGCACAATGTTTTTTTTAGAATATCCTTCCTCCAGTACTATAGCCATGATCTGACAAGTTCAATATATCAAATAAAGGAATACAAAATATAAATGATACACATGATGCTGCCTTACACATTTATCCTAGCATGCATTGACCTTTCCTCCAGACAGTGATAAGGATTTTTCCCTGAATGGTTTTCTCGTGGGGATTCAGCGTGGGGCCTGTTCTCTAGAGCCCCTGCATCAGCTCTGCAAGCATGGTCGTATTCCGTCTCTAATCCTTGCTGGGAAGCATGAATACCACCCCCTTCCCATTTTCTATCTCTGTGTCCAAAAGCAATGCCATAACCCCAGAGACTTGTGGGATTGAGCTGCAAATTCTCCCTCACTAGTTACCTATTTTAGCACAAGCTGGAATGTAAGACAAATTAATAAGTGTTGTCTCTGGGGCCACATTTCCTGAATATAAACCCTGGTTCTGCTTCATTTCTTCCTGTAACTTTAGACAAGTTGCTTTTTATAAAAGGAATTAGGATCCCAAAATACCTTCAAAGATTTTTCATCCAATTCAAACTTACACAATAGGGATAATAATAAAACTTGGTGAGTATTGGACCGACTAAATTGGTGTATTAATTATATCACAATTAATAGGAACGATTTCTAAAATTTTCACTTTAGTTAACATAATCTTACTAAATTCCAAATTATACTTCTAATTTTTCCATAATAAAAAAATCAGTTATACCAAAGAATTAAAAACCCACATCAAAAGTTCTTGTTCATTCAGACATGAAGAAGACATATACAAAATCCTAGTCTATTGAAGTGGATTAGTCTCCTTGTCCCTCTCTTGGACATGTCCAGCACCTGTAGAATTTTCTGTGTGAACAAGAATCAAAAGCTATTCTAGAGGCTTATGGTTTGCAGAAAGCCTCTCCAGACCACAATTACTACCAGGAAGATCAGACACCTGCTTCTTCCACCTGTTCTAGCTGAACCTTTGCTCATCTATTTTGTTTACTTGGTCAGTATTTGTTCTGGTCTTGGCTTTATATTTCTACACATTTTCTTTCCTGCCATGATTAAGCCAAATTATACTCATTTGCTAATAAAGAAGTCTATATACCTAAAATCACAATGGCAAAGAAAAGAAACTATTTATAAAAAGAATGACAATTCCATCATTATTGGAATCACCTGGAACTGGAACCCATTATGTCACATGAAATTGGACAGACAGAGAAAGGTGTGGATGCCGTGTTCTTCCTCCTGAGGAAGTTTTAAAAGTTGATTCAACAGAAATAGCAGAATAATCTTTACTAGATTTTAAGCCAGGACATTGGAGAGGTTAGAGGATGGATGGTAACCATCAAAATGCAGATAAGAGGAGGAATCAGGTCTAATGTCCAGCAAACTGGGTGACTACTTCATAGTAACATATGTGTGTTATGAGGAACAAGAAGCGTTCACAATTTCCAAACACATAGATGCTATACACTTTTGCATTTTTTAAATTTAATTTTGAGAATTTTGTACATTAGTGCTGTTTTTATATTATTTCCCAATCCTGTTACTTCCACATTCTGGGTACCCATCACTGCCTCCTAAATTCTTAATCTCATAAGAGCCAGAAGATCAGGATGTCTGCTACTAGACAATGTCCTATGTATGTGACAAAAAGCAGTACTCACGGCATCTCAACAGTACAGTCCCCTAAAGAAACCAGCACAGCGACAATACCAAGTGACAAGCTAATGTAGATGGGGAAAATCTAAGGACCCATCTGGAAATGAAGAACTATAGGCAACTGATGGTTGCTGAGAAGGGAGATTTATTCTTCTCCATGAAAAAACCCTCCTGCTATGTTACCCTAGCCCATGTGGTGAGTCTTAAACACATGTACACAGGCACTACCACCACCCGTGCTACTGACAGGATGGATTTAAAATTGTGTAGGGATATAGGATGCTAACCGTGCTGATTTGATCATTCCACATTGTATAACACACTGTAGCTCATAAGTGCGAAAAACTCTTATACATGCATTTACAATGTTAAGAAAGAAAGCATTAAGAAATGGGATGTTTGACTAAGACGTAAGCTGATAAAAGTTGGTATTATCTGGTTATCAAAACGACCCATTGAACAGAGCAATTTTTCACAAACCAATTACCCACCCTTTGGATGCTTCGTAGATGGAATCAATACCTAATTGAAGTCTTCTAGAACTGAAGTTCGGTCTTCCATCTGCCCTCTTTTTCTCCTTCTTTTTAATAAAGCCACTGTAGTGGCCCTGGTGACATTAAGAATCACCTGACTACCTTCATTGCTACACTGTCCAGAACAAACTGCCTCAGACACATCAGCCAAAGTATGTTCACCCTCCAGTAACTCAATATCATCTTTATTCTGTTTTCAAAAAACTACCAACTCACATTTTATTCTTTGGAATACATTCTTAACTGCTTTATTTAAAAAAAAAAAGTGGCTATCTGGAAATAAATGCTACCACTTATGTAATGGTGTCATGTTCAAAGTGATCTTGTTCCAGGTCAGTGACTTCCTCCTCTGGAAGGAGGAATTTCATTAAAGACCTCATTGGAATTCCATTAAAGTCAAGCCATGGTTTGAGTTCTCCTAAAATATCAAACGTCAGCATCAGCCAAATAAAACGGCCTCCCTGGAGGTCTAGGATGAGGCGAGATGACACAGGCATCTCCAGTAGTCAGGAAGATTTGTAGAATAGCTCTTTACTAGCGGTATTCAGAATTTGCAGACCATTTACAGTTTAGAGTTACTTCACCATGGAAATAACACTTAACAGGAAGATGAAGCAAGTGTCTACTTCTGACTCTGATTTGATCTGCCCCCTTGTTCTGGTGTCTAATCCTCTGAGTCTCAGCTTTTGTTTGGGAAAGGTGGATAAGAATCTATATTGCCCACGTGCTAGGGAGAAGGCTGTATGGAACGAATACAGAGTTCCACAGAAATGATTCAATAGAAATGCTCTTTGCTGGGCCTTCATTTAGCCCGGCATCTTATTAAGCATTCACAAAATAAACCACACTTAAAAAGGAAGATACTCTCTTATTGATACCAAATTACTTTCTTTTGCCTTGGCAACAAAACATATAAGATTTCTAAGTTGAGCGAGCTACAAAGGAAGATAATTTGCAATCAATAAAAAGATGGGAAAATGTAAGAGCTAAGATCTGAAATACACCATATTCAGAGTAATTTTAACTTTCCAGTTACTCACAGAGCCATCTCTCAGCCCTAAAGTTAATTTTTCTTAGGTAATATGGGATTGCTTTAAAACTGAATATTGCTGTTGGGCAGTGGTGGCACATGCCTTTAATCCCAGCACTTGGGAGGCAGAGGCAGGCAGATTTCTAAGTTCAAGGCCAGCCTGGTCTACATAGTGAGTTCCAGGACAGCCAGGGCTACACAGGGAAACTCTGTCTATGAAAAACCAAAAACCAAAAAACCTGAAATGGAGATGAATAGAACATTAGTAATATGCTTGTGGCTTGAAGTAAATGACATTCTATTTACTCTGTAGTATAGGTTTAGAGATGGCCTAATTTGACTGTTTTATCAAATGCATGTATTTAGTTGAGCATCTACTACGTCAATCTGTAGTAGGCTCAGTGGTGGGACTAACAAAGGTACACTGTGAGGTCAACAGCAGGTAGAGGGTAGAGTAGGTAGGTAGAGAACTGGATTTTCTTTTTGGTGATACAGTTTCATTTCTCTGTTTACATGAGCTTAAATCCTGCTTAGTGTCCCACAGTGAATCACTTAGTTGTTCTGTGAAAACATTAAAATATTAAAAATAACAGATGAATGAAATAAAGTAGAGAATTCAGATATCTTCCATGTTTGTGTTGTCTTGTGGGTTTATGGCAAGAGATATCACAGAGTCACAGAGCACACATTTGAGTTCCTGAAGGGATTTTTTCTTTCAATATTTAGAATATATATATATTTTTTTCTTGATGATTTTGATCATTATAAGGCTAGTTTGTCAGTATAAAGTATCTTGGGGTGACTCTTACCAAACATGCGAAAGATCTGTATGGCAAGAACTTCAAGACTCTGAAGAAGGAAATGGAAGAAGACCTCAAAAAATGGGAAAACCTCCCATGCTCATGGATCGGTAGAATCAATATAGTTAAAATGGCCATTTTGCCTAAAGCACTATACAGATTCAATGCAATACCCATCAAAATCCCAACTCAATTCTTCACAGAGTTAGAAAGAGCAATTATCAAATTCATCTGGAACAACAAAAAACCCAGGATAGCTAAAACTATTCTCAGCAACAAAAGAAAATCTGGGGGAATCAGTATCCCTGACCTCAAGCAATACTACAGAGCAATAGTGTTAAAAACTGCATGGTATTGGTACAGTGACAGGCAGGAGGATCAATGGAACAGGATTGAAGATCCAGAAATGAACCCACACACCTATGGCCACTTGATCCTCGACAAAGAGGCTGAAAACATCCAATGGAAAAAAGATAGCCTTTTCAACAAATGGTGCTGGTTCAACTGGAGGTCAGCATGCAGAAGAATGCGAATTGATCCATCCTTGTCTCCTTGTACTAAGCTCAAATCCAAATGGATCAAGGACCTCCACATAAAGCCAGACACTCTGAAGCTAATAGAAAAGAAACTGGGGAAGACCCTTGAGGACATCGGTATAGGGAGAAAGTTTCTGAACAGAACACCAATAGCGTATGCTCTAAGAGCAAGAATTGACAAATGGGACCTCATAAGGTTACAGAGTTTCTGTAAGGCAAAGGACACCATCAAGAGGACAGATCGGCAACCAACAAATTGGGAAAAGATCTTCACCAATCCTACATCAGATAGAGGGCTAATATCCAATATATATAAAGAACTCAAGAAGTTAGACTCCAGAAAACCGAACAACCCTATTAAAAAATGGGGTACAGAGTTAAACAAAGAATTCTCACCTGAAGAACTTCGGATGGCGGAGAAGCATCTTAAAAAATGCTCCACTTCATTAGTCATTAGGGAAATGCAAATCAAAACAACCCTAAGATTTCATCTTACACCAGTCAGAATGGCTAAGATTAAAAATTCAGGAGACAGCAGGTGTTGGAGAGGGTGCGGAGAAAGAGGAACACTCCTCCACTGCTGGTGGGGTTGCAAATTGGTACAACCACTCTGGAAAGCAGTCTGGCGGTTCCTCCGAAAACTGGGCACCTCACTTCCAGAAGATCCTGCTATACCACTCCTGGGCATATACCCAGAGGATTCCCCACCATGTAATAAGGATACATGCTCTACTATGTTCATAGCAGCCCTATTTATAATTGCCAGATGCTGGAAAGAACCCAGGTATCCCTCAACAGAAGAGTGGATACAAAAAATGTGGTATATCTACACAATGGAGTACTATTCAGCCATTAGAAACAATGAATTCATGAAATTCTTAGGCAAATGGATGGAGCTAGAGAACATCATACTAAGTGAGGTAACCCAGACTCAAAAGGTGAATCATGGTATGCACTCACTAATAAGTGGTTATTAACCTAGAAAACTGGAATACCCAAAACATAATCCACACATCAAATGAGATACAAGAAGAAAGCAGGAGTGGTCCCTGGTTCTGGAAAGACTCAGTGAAACAGTATTTGGCAAAACCAGAACGGGGAACTGGGAAGGGGTGGGAGGGAGGACAGGGGAAGAGAAGGGGGCTTACGGGACTTTCGGGGAGGGGGGGGGCTAGAAAAGGGGAAATCATTTGAAATGTAAATAAATTATATCAAATAAAAAAAAAATCCTAGAAAAAAAAAAAAAGGCTAGTTTGTACTATCTGTACGGTGTTACAGATATTTTGCTAATTTCTATCATTATTGATTTAAGGCCCCACCCACAGGAGCTGGTGTAACCGAAGTCAACATCACTTGCAGCTGGTGCTTTGATGACATCAGGCCTTTGACTCTGGTTTCCATGATGTTGTGATGGATTTAGTGCCAAGCAGCCTTCCCATTTATTTAAAAGTGTGCCAGACTGGATTATCCCAGAGGGATACTTGGGTGTATTCTGAGAGACATAAAGTTGCCCGAGTTCCTTGTTTAGGCTCTCGGCATACAGAGCATTAAAGCAATAGCAAGGGCAGAGTTCTTCCACATATGATGCCTGGATGTCATCTGAGTGAGATCAGGCTTGGGGATTGTGTCTTAAGGCACTTGGCCGGGTAAGGAGTGTCCATGATGCTCACAGTGCTCGAGGAAGTTGTAGATTTGGGGAGCCCTGGAGAGGATGAGAAAATTGGCCTACTTTTCAGTTTGCTGCTCAGTTTTATGAATCATTCAGTGAGGAGAGGGAGAGAAAGATGGAGAGGGAGAGGGACAGGGATGGGGACAGAGAGAGGGGCATTCTGTCTCGAAATGCAGGAAGCAGGCAGCAGGCAGAGGCAGCAGGGCACACTACTCTTGGGAAGAGGCTAAAAAGCTGGAAGGGGCAAAGAAAGTGAAGTCTAATAATTCTGTGTTCTTCCTCTGGTCTGAGAGACTAAGAACCAGCTATCAACACAAGTCTCGTCTCCAGAACCGGCTATATGAGGATTGACTGAGCGACTGTTGAAAGAGTGTGCTTCAGCAAGTCAGCAGATGAGGAAATAATCGCAACAATTAACACCTGGGATTGCATGAGCTTAAAAATCATCCGTATAGGAAATGAAACTTTGAGGAGAGTAAGGAGACAGAGCACGGAATGGGAGAATATCTTCTGCTGCCAGTGTATCTGATAGCCAGAATATATAAAGAACTTCTAAAAATCAGCAGTTAACTCAGCCAACAAATGGGCAAAAATGGGATCTAGAAGGACAATTCTCAAAGGAAGAATCACCAATTTTCAATAATAATATAGGAGAAATGGCGAACATCTTTAGTCATCAGGGACATATAGATGAAAACCACACCGAGATCCCGTCTCAGCACAGTCAGAATGGTAAATGTGGAGAAAATAAGCAAACAAGTGCTGGTGGCTCTGAGGATAGCTTGCACACCACCGGTGCAAATGTTCCTCAGTGCAGCTACTGTGCTTCTGGGGTGCATTGTGAGATTCATTCTCAGTACCCCGCTAAGAATGAAATTATGTCACTCGTTGGAAAATGAATGGAAATTGTGAGTGCACATAAAGTGAAATAAGCCACACTCAGAAACACAACTACGTCGTGGTTTGTTTCTTCATTTTCGGGATTTAGAATTTAAAAATACTTGAATGCAGAAGAGACAATGAGAAGGACACCAGGCTAGGTGGGGGGAGGAGAAGGCAGGAGAGGGTAACAGAGAGTGAAGGCAATAGAAGTTCTGATATGTATGTGTACAGTGATCCTTGTTATTCTGAACAAGGAGAATATGCTAAAAGAATGGAAACATTAAACAAAGAAGGGGACACGCATGATTCTGTGGAGGAAACTAAGAAGGAATGTTTCTGTGAAGCATTTCCAAGTGGCTTGGGGATGAAGCTGCCATACAGCTGCAATTCTTTCTTTGGTAATAGGGATGAGGATGAAAGATGCAAACCTGGCTTTATCAAGGCACATTTGATGGGCATGAAGCAAGATACCTCACGAATAGCTTAGATTGCTCGTTTACATTCAGAGAGGGTGAAAGGCCTACGACAGAGGTGGAATGTTGGTCACAGACATTCCCTCTGACCCCTTGGCTATAAGCCCTCTTGATGGCTTTATATTACCATTGCCCTTTTGAAGGAATCTCTGACTGTCTGCTCAACAAACAGTAAGGGTTCCTGTGACAGGTTTATCTGGAGTATGAGGCTAAGTCACAGTGCTCGTTAACCTGGGATGAATAATTTGATGACAACTGCCAGGGATTCTGTTTGGTTTGGTTTTGCAAGCTTAAAAGACCACTGGCCCAATACAATTAGCTCAGCATTGTTGTCTCTGATGTGCTGTGTCTAAATGGCTGGGCAGATTAGGAGTGACTGGAGACCCGAGCATGTCTTTGTTTCACAGGTGCTACACAGGCATCGACCCAGGCTAGTGATGCCCATTCAGCAGCATCATCCTTCTGAGATGTGGACCCACTACCTGGAGTCTTTTTATTGCCAAATTCTACTTCCCTTCCTTCTCTTTGTAAGTCAGTTTTATTGCAATGAGTAGAGATATGGTCTACATGGAACTCTAAAAAAATAAAATACAATAAAACACAATGCCCTTCAACTTGAAGAATTGAACATTGCCAATGTCTGTGAGGTTTTTCTTCCCCCTGTCTCAGCCCCAGGGGCAGGTCTACTTTCCTGAATTTCATATTAATCATTCCCTTGTTTTGTCTATAGCAAGCTACTTCTCTTGATTTTTCAATATCTCTTTTATTGTGAGAGCCAAATGCACAGATGTTCCCCGAAGCACAATGGATATTTTATAGCTCTAATATAAGATAAGAATTCTCAAGCCATAAAAACAGCCAATTAGGCTTTCATATCAGTCTTCCACTTGATCTGCACATTTCACCCATCACATGTCTCCAGCTCTGAGACGATGCCACAGATCTCGACCATTAATGCTTACCTTCTGACTCGTCCACACTGCTTGATAATGTAAATTTGTGAAAATAATGAACTCCTCTGAGAAATTCTTTTCCCTCTTCTTCATTTATTGCATTATTTTGTATCCCACATTTTAACACACTGTTGTTTCAAAACCAGAGCACACTAACCACAAAAATCCTTTGCAAGCATTAACACTGCTCAGAGGGACAAACAAAAACACTTGTACTCCAGCACTGTCGGTTTTAATTTCTGTTCCCCAGTGAAGACAAAAATCTGATTGGTACCATGGCAACATGTTGCCTCAAGCCCTGAATAGGTATTACTCTTGCAATCTTGCTCACAAATTCTCTTTGTAAGTGTTAAGAGAGGTGTGATCTGCTCCTGGAACTCACTAAATTAAAAAAGGCTGCAGAAAATCTAATTAGCGTTCGCAGAAGTGCAGTTATGGGTTTGGCAATATCAGATTACTGCTTAACTTGCCCTGCCGCACCCCTCCCCCATCAGGTCCGCAAAGTATAAGAATTATATGGAGATGCTACAGCCTTATTGGGAGTGGGGTGGGGCGTCATAGGAACAGCAGCCAGGGCCAAAGACACAACCACCCAAAGTTAGGGTTCAATTTTTCTAATCTGAATTATTCAGGTTCTTGAGGAGGTCTTCCCACCACTCCCCTTCCTCTTCTCTTTGAGGAAACATCAGTGACACAGCCCTGATCCTTGGGTTACTTTGATGGTGCAACCTTGGCCATGAGGTGGAAACTTTGGCTTAAGAGAAGCCTGTGTCTGGGATGGAGCCAAACATGTGTCATGGTGATACAGGGCATTTGGCTCTCACTTTGCTGCTATCACTCTTCCAAGATGCCTGCCTGTAACATACACCTGGCTATCCCACCACTTCGCAGAGGAAGCACACACAGAGAGGGAGGGGAGTCGAGGTTCCCAACAAGGTCTTTTGACTTCGAACTTACTCTCCATGACAAGAGAGGAGGGAGCAAGGAATTACATTTCATTCTCTGGGGTGCAGTGACAGTGGGGTCAAAGTGCCATCATCTTCCTATATTACAAATATCGTGGTTTCTGTTTTATGCTTCTGGTTTCTGTTTTATGCTACAGAATTAATAGTGTGTACCTGGAATCCCAGGTACATATGAGCTTCTGAGCAGGGGTGGAGATGTAAGTAGATGTAGAATGATGTAAATAGTAGAATGAAAATATTCACTTCCCAGGATTGGTTCTTTGCATTCAGGCTGTGTCTAATGCAATGACGCTAATCTTTTAAGAAAAAAGGTACAATTTTTCTGTTCAGATAAATTCTTTCAAAAAGTATCAAGGCTAAACTATTTCATGCTAAAAATATAAGTCAGCCCACAAGTGGCATTTTCTTGGACATTTCTGAGGTTTTCAAACCCTGTGGGATAATTTGGGTTAAAAAGTCAAGATCACAATAAAATATAGTGGTTGGCTCTGGAGGGCATGGGTGACCTAAGGCCAGACAGAAAGCTCTGGGGAAGGCCAGTTAAAATTTATCTCGATTAATCAAAAGGAATTCAAATTTGTCTACATACGTTTAACGGAGAACTAAAATGTGAATTAAGAAATGTGTTTCTTAATGAGTTTCTTCTCCATTTGATGCTAGAAAGAAGGGGAAATGGCCCAGGTAAAATGAACTCCTTTTAGACATCAGCATGTTCAGATTTTTTGTAGCCAGTGGCTCAGTGGCCCTTTTATTCTGTCATAAATGGTGCAGAGTTTTGGAGCTCCGTCCCAATGGGCTTCACATCTACAAAACACTCCTGTACCTAAGACTCAGGTAACACTGTCAAAGAAGAAGCAAACAAAGCTGTAAGAGTTAGCAGAACAAGACACTTGCTGTGAGATTATGTCATTAGAAGCTACACCCATAAAGTCTGACTAACATGACTTCCCAAATATGAGCTGAACACCAATACATGTACCAAAATGGATAGGGAAAAGCCCATGAGGCCTCAACCCTATACAAAGAACTGGGTAAATCTGGAAGCAGGAGAGGTGGGATTCCACAGAGAAGGACATACCAAAATTGTTGTTCAGTTCCAAATAGTCAGCCCTGAAAACATATATAAGAAACATTTTACAAACGGAAGAGGTCATATTTAGGAATATGTATGTATAGTTGTATACGCATACAATAATAATTAATGAAAAAAGAGGAAATGTTTTTAAAGGAGAATAAAGAAGAGGTATACAGGAGGGTCTGGAGGGTGAAAGGGGATGGAAGAAATATCATAGTCATATTATAATCTCAAATATATTTCTAAAATGTTGGAAAAAACAATATAAAATTTCTATCCCTATTACAGGTGCACAGGTCAACAGGAATGAATTCATCCATATTTTATGTAACCACACTACCACCTACCTCTAGAATTTTTCATTCTGCAAAACTGAGGTCTTCCTTGAACATTTCACTCCACCCTGACAGACTAGGGCAACCACTGTCTTCCTTTCTACTTGAATAATTTACCTTCTTTAAGTTGTTTAATGAGTGGAATCATGTAGCTATTGTTTGCTGTGATTGGCTTGTCCGCTTAGTATGCAAGGTTGTGTGTGCATGAATTTTCCTCCCTTCGGTGCTACTGCGGTTTGAATCCATGGCCTCCTGCATGATAAGATTTATATCTACCTTTGAGACATACCTATGACACTTTTTTGTTGAATGTTATATTCTATTTCATTGTGTGGATGAGATAAACCTTGCTTGTCTACCATCTACCAGTGGATGCTCGGGGTGCTACAAATATAAACTGGTGCTAATCATTCTGATATGAAAATGTCTGTGCACATGTCTTTTCCAGACCTCATTTTTAAGTTTTTGAACAAAGACCTACAGACAATATTGTAAGACAATACAGGCTTCTCTGGTGGCTGCATCATTTTATAGTCCTATCAACTCTGTATCAGTGTGTCAGCTCCTAAACATGCTCCTCAGCAACTCTTTTTGTGTAGGACATTCTACTTGTTTGTTTTCTATGCTTCCCATCCTAACATTGCAAATGTAAGGTATGCCCCATTGTGTCTTTAACTTGCTGTTCCTTGGTGGCTGGTATTGTTGAGGATTTTTAATGAGATTTTTAGCCATTTTTATGCTTCTATACAGAAAGCCTCTTCAAGGCTTCTGTTCAGTTTTGACTTATAATGCGCTTTGTGTAGTGACTGTGTTGAAACATTGAAGGCTTTCCTTTCCTTCTCTGACTCCCTTCCTGTGGTAGGAGTTTATGATATTTATATTACTTATTTCTTTCAAAAACATAACACTGCTGTTTAGATAATTAAAATTTCCTGTCAAAGTAAACAAGACTCTTCATGGTTAATAGAAGCAGGCTATGAGGTGACTGAACGGATGAGAGCTGACTTACCCATGATGTGCGTCTCCGTACTGAGGTCCTGTCCCACCCTTCAGGACACAGCAACCTCCTCCTTACCCAAGCCTCAAATCTCTCTTCCAACCCGCAGCATTGGAGTTATTTAAGTATTGACCTTCAAGAAAATCACACTTGGTGTTTGATTTGAAAACTGTAATTTTCCCTTTTGGATGTACAATTTTTCTTCCTATGAATTTGCCAGTTCCCAATTCTCTTCTGTGGAAAATAACAGGAAGGGAAACTTCCTTGTTCACCACTTTAATCAGGGGCTCTTGCACTGATTTGTACGCTGCTGCCCACTGCTAGGCTACAAACCCTTTAGGCTTAAATTGTTTAGTCATCTTCACTTTCTAATATCCAGCTCAGTTCCTGATTTACACATGCTCAGTAAATGTTTTCAAAGAAAATGAACATAATAATAAATGAAGATTTCCTTCAGGCCTTAATGAAAACACTACAGTCTGTCTCTATAAGGTATGTTGCTGTTGCTAGACCCACGATGAGACAGAATTGTTCATAGGCTGCTTGTGCTGCCACAGGATCAGAGTCAATGCCTCCGGCCTCCTAGGTGAGAAGCACTGGATCTAGGTAAGGGCACAAAGCTCCCAGGACCCTAATTTCTCATCAGGTATTTCTCCAAGTATTTTTATTTGAATTACTTTACTTTTTCCATGGGTCCAGGATTCCCAACTGACAATCTCCAGCCTTGACTGGTTTCAAATACACATCTTCTATATTCACAAAACATTATAATGTAAAATATACTCCAAACAATTTTTGTAAATGTTTCAGCCAGGTAGTGGTAGCTCATGCCTTTAATCCCAGCACTTGAGAGGAAGAGGCAGGCAGATTATGGAGTTTGAGGCCAGCCTGGTCTATTGAATGAGTTCCAGGACAGCCAGGGCTATATGGAGAAATCCTGTCTCAAAAAACCAACAACAAAAAATAGTTTTGATTTCACTTTTCTAAATTTATTTCTAAATTTAAGTCTTTGAAATAGTGTTTTGTAATTATTTATTCAGCTATTTATTCCAAAGCTTTATGCTAAAAAGAATTGCTTTTTACTTATAGTTAGGAACTATGGTCTAGGTTTAAACTTGAGTTTTTTTAAATTCAAGGTTTTAACAACAGCCACAAATCTGGAAGTACCAGTCTTGGATGAAACCTTGTGCTATGGTTTAAATCTGGAATTTTCCCAAAGGCCTGTTTTTGATGCTTTGTTCTCAGCCTGGTTCTAATGGGAGCTGGTCAAACTTTTAATTCCTGGTGCCTTATGGTAGGTCACTGTGGATGTGTCCTTGAAGGAAATTCAATGTTCTTTTCTGTTTAATTTCCTGTCACAGTGCGCTGAACTAGAGACCTCTACCTTGGTGTTCTGCTGCCTTGTCATGGGTTCAAAGCATCTAGGTCAAATGACCAGGACTTCAATCTTTAGTAGCATAGGTCAAAGTAAATTTCTGTTCTTCTTAAATTAATCCCAGTTATTTCCTTGTCATAAAGGGAAGCTGCCCAGCACATCTCTAGGCTAGAAACCCAGCTGTTCCCATACTGCCTTGGAGTGCTGCAAGCCTTATAGAATTCTCCTAGTGTTTGAGCTGATAATATTATGGATGCTTGAGAGCTTTTTAGAAATTTTGAGTTTCCCCAGTTTTTTCCTACAGCTGAGCTGTAAGCTGTGGAAACTGAGAATTATGAGGGAAATGCTGACAAAGCCTTAGTCAGGCAGCATCCAGCAGGCCTGGCCCTCTGCAATCAGAGGCTCATTGTGAGCAGGGAGGAGGAGTGAATCTCCATGAGATTTTATACTAGCAAATGTTCCACAGACTGATGGAATCAGTTGCTTTCTCCAGCAACCCCCTCTCTCTTTATCTATCTATCTATCTATCTATCTATCTATCTATCTATCTATCTATCTCTCCTCTCTCTCCCTCTCTGACTCTCTTTCTGCTTTCACAAAGTTTTATGTGCAAGAAGTTTTCTTTAAAAAAATCTCTTTTATGTAAGTCATAGGAAATTATCCTTATTACTCTATGACAAGTGAGACTCTTTTTTTCTCTGCTGAGTCATCAGAAAATTAGCTTGCAAGTACAAAATATGCGGTCTAACTCGAAACTATTAAATAAACGAAAAAATAGGGGTTTACGTTTTATGATGTAGCAACCAGGATTTTGTGGGAGTTATCCTCACTGTACCATCCAATCAGAATTAGGTCAAAAAATCATGATCTACCTGAAGTTTCATTCAATATCAAACAATGCCCTCCCCCCCTAAACCAGTTGAACAGATAATATAGCAAAACATTTTTGAATTTCTTCTTAGGTTGGTCTCATCTGCCTTTCTTTTTGTCCTCACCCAGCAAACATTTGATTGATATTTATAGTGGTTATTTTCAGCACTTAGAGGGTGTTAGTATGGCACAACAAACATCGGCTCTCAGTAGAGAGAGCTGGTTAAAGGTGATGTAAATGGAAAGTAAAAGTGGGATTCCGGTTCCTTGAAAATACACGGTGCTAAAACAAAGAAGTCAGACCTGGTTTTGCACATTGCTCATGGCACATGGCCTTTAGTTGCCACTCTTTGTCCTAACAAAGTTGAAAGAAAAAAGTAGTCACTTCTTCCAGGATCCTTCTCCATCACCACAGTACATGTGCTTGGCCAAGTTGTGCACTACAGCTCTATCACCCTGCACCTGGACACAAGGGTTTGGCCACGTATTAGAAGCAAGAAAAGAAAGAGGAGAGAAGGAATACTGAGTGGAAAAACACCAAGATGTGTGCTTGATTATTGGAGATAATTAAGAGAACCTAAAAATAGACAGGCCTCTTATTTCATATTATGCTCAAAATGATTCAAATTCAGAGCTATTCACAGCTGTGCTGGGGGCTGATAAACCACACAGAGTTGATTTGAAACACTTGAATCAGTAGTGATAAGCAGATGCAGCCGCTTTCTGTTCTGCTAAGTATAACTTGGGTGGTATCATGACTCAGACACTATGGGGTATAATAAAGAGATCAATAATAGCATTACCTATCCTTTATTCTGCCAATGCATTTTAGTGGAGTAGAAAAGAGGCCCCCAGACCACAAAAGCTTTGTGAAATTAAGATTTCAAAGTGATTGCTGGTGAGTCTTTGAAATTGGAGTGGATGCATGTATTGACTGAGAAGAGTAGTAGTTTACTATTTTATTGATTTATGTTTGATAGCTCCAAAATATCTCCAGGCACTGGGCAATAAAAAATTAACTGGTTCAAAAAATCCAAGAGGCTAGGGATGTACCTTAGTGACAGAGGACATGGCTTGTATGCACAAAGCTTTAATCACTAGAAGCACTACACAAATAAATATTAAACATGACAAGAAAATAACTTCTGGTGGATAATCACTGCCATTAGACAGATATTTCAAATGTTAGGATTCAATCCAACTTTGTGCAATAAACCTTCTCAATCCCTCTTACTTTTAGGAGGCTATTGTCATCGGAATTGCTCAATAGACACATGCATGCACTAAACTCATGGCTTCTCTCTAACTCTTTACTCTGCCAACTTTTCCTTATAGACCATGCTTTTGCCCCCTCTTGCGCTATCATAAAAATGTATTAGTTATTATTTGCAACTCAGCTGGGAGTCTGGTCTTCTTACAAAAGCTTCTGTCCTTCTGTCAACATTATCTGATACATTTTTTTTTTTGATTTAGACAGAGGTGCAATACTTTGCTACTTCCTAGCCTCTGCCCCCCCCAAATGAAATAGCCTTCTGAAAATGGTTAACACATGCCAGAACTCTTCAAGCCAGCACATTCTGAGTGCCCTTGGTGTTCCCTTGGCTCTTCCCTGTAGTCTTCACATCCATAAAGCTTGCTCTTCAGTTTAGTATGGGTGATAGAGAATATTGATCATACACACACACACACACACACAAACAGAGAGAGAGAGAGAGAGAGAGAGAGAGAGAGAGAGAGAGAGATAGTGTGTGTATATGTGGAGAAAGTATAGTGGCATTTATTGGTGAGAAAAGGGACTGTATGTTTTCAAAGTGACTGTTGATCTCAGTACTAAATGAAGAAATGAGAAAGTGTGAGGATAATAGCAAGGGGAAGGACTAACCAATGCAAAACCCCCACTGAGGTAGCAGATATGGCCTGTCTAAGGAACATGGATGAGTACGGGAAGAAAGGAGCAACATGGAGCTCAGACCAGTGCATCTTGTCACACACTCATCATATTTCTGGTTGGTTGTATTATACTGAGGAATCCTCAAAGAGTTTAAGCAAAGGCCTAAAGGGAAAAGAATACTCATAGCTTCTGTGTAGCATACAGAGAGCAAATGTGGTCCATTGCAGAGTACAGCTGGGTTGTGTTTGGGACTACCCTATTATTGATACTGATGGAGTAGGAGAGTCAGATCTAGATAGTATTTTGAATGTAGAACACACACAACTTCTAAAGGAACAGATTTAAGAGGTGAGTGAGGAAAAAAAGAATCTTTTCTTTGAAAGTAAATTAAAATGAAATCAAGATACAAAAACAACTCATAATGTCAAACTTTGCTGAGAATTTGAAATAATTTCATATACAGGTTCCTATTGCTACTAAGAATGGAAATTGTCACTGTCACAGTAGAAAATGATTTGCCATTGTCTTCTTACATTTGTTATGTAACTGATGACTCAGTAAATTCACTGTTTACTATTAATATTCACTACCAACCAAGCAGAAATATGCGAAAAATGCATGAAGACGTAAAAACATATCTAGTGGTAATGATTATACCTCTGAAATTAAGAAACATTTCAATAAATACTGAATGCATAAATAACTTGAGGCTAATTCTTATAGTAAATCAATTTAGGGTAGTAAAAATGAATAGGCTATGTATGGTTACATACAATTATAGCTCAAGAAAATATTTTTTAAATGGAGTTCAAATATACATACCTGTATATACAAACATGTATATGTGCATATGGATGTGTGTGTGTATATTTATATGTATATTTATATGTATATATGCATATAATTATAGAAAGCTGAAAACACTTATTTAGAATAATGACCCTACTTATAAAAGGGGTCATATCATCATGAGGTAAGAGCAGAGTTTCTCTGGTATTGTTCATGTTCTTTCTACCTTGATAGTAGTTGCTAACAGTTACATGTCTTTTTGTTAGACTCCATATATGTATTATGAGTAGATTGCTTATGTATTATTATGCTCAAAAATATTGGGCAAAATATGGGGCGAGAAGGGAAGAAGAGGAGACGGGATACAGACAGAGCATCTAAGGAGGGATTTTTGTTTATTTGTGGTTTTTGTTTTCTTGTTTTGCAAAAAGCAAGAAAGTAACATGATGCTAAGTGATAAGTGATATGGGTCCACTTTTCTCTTAGTAAAGATGAAAATTATTATAGTCATATATATGTATATAAGAGTCAAAATATGTTTATATATTGATGAAAATGATCCTCTATTTTTTCTAAATGAGTGATAAAAGGAAGGAAGAAAGAAGGAAAAAGAGTGGGAGGGAGGGAGAGAGAGAGAGAGAGAGAGAGAGAGAGAGAGATCCGTTCAGCAGAAGTGGGAGGTGGATATAGTGGTAGGAACAAGGAGCTTGACTTTTATTGCCTATGCTTTGCCACCAGAGTGAGAAGTGAGTTCATCTGTTTATTGTGATGAAAGTTGGTCATTAGAAGAGTGAAGTCACAGAAAGTAGGGAACAGTCATCACAGAAGCAGGGCATAAATTCCAATGGGAGATGAAGTAGGATTGCTAGATAATGCTGTGGTTACTTGAGATCTCTGGATGTATTCTTAAGGAGAGACATACCAAGTGTTCACTCAGTCACTGAGAAGTTGTACCTCATGCCTCATTACAGTCCTTGTCAGTGAAATTTTCCCTCTGATATTGCATTGATGGGCTTGGTTATGAAGCCTCTAAGCTGGAAGCAGGCACACAGACAGAATGAGGCCGATGGAGGCTCTGCGGACTACATTTTCCTGTACTCCTGGACATGGTGTCTGCCGTGTTTTTTTTTAATAGATGACCCTTGTGGGTGGGTAGCAGGTGGGTGATGAGCAGTTCGTTATTCCGGTTGCCAGCTCTAACTACAATCCTGCGATCAAGACCTTCAAAGCTCTGGCCTCTAATCTTCAGCGCTTGTCACCCTGGCTACCAGTCACCCCACAGCGTGAGAAAGCAGTTACATCTGGGCAGCAAGAATATAACAGGTGCGTGCTTGGACTGTGAAAGGTTTCTTTGTAGTTAACATAAATAGATGTGTTAGGGCATCGTATTCTCCTCTTGCAACAAGTAGCTGAGTGTCGCATTAACACAGGCAGCCACTGCTCCTGCCAGGCAGCTCTCCTTTCCTTTTCTCCCTAAGACAGAAGATGAAACTAGTTGGAGCATCTGTACCTCTCTTACATTTTCTCCATGTCACTTACTCTTCTGTGGCTATTCATGTAGTTGTCCTTGTGACTATACCCAACTCTCTAACATGTCAGAGACAATATGCTTCTGTATTCAAAGATTACAAATAAAACCAGTCGCAATCTGAAAAAGCAGACTTGCTATAGTTCTCTCTTTTCACATACGCCCCCTGTTCCTGCACTGTCTGACTTGCTTCATGGAAGTCCCGACTGTGCTGAAGCCTGGTCCTCTTGGTCATCCAGATCTTGACTGTGTGTGCCATTTTTTTTTTTTTTTATTAATCTGAGAACCATCTTGGCCCCAGCCCTGAAGCAGGCACATCTGCCTCTAGGCATTCATTTCTTGTTTCATGAGCAGCTGTTTCTCATCTTTTCTTCCTTCCGGCACCTGCATATATGATTGCCTGATTTGATGTCTTCATTTTGAAATATCTGACATGCTCTTCTTTTCCAGGAGGGAAGGTCCTCCAATTAACACATCGCCACAAAAGGAAAAGCCCAGCACCAAGATATCTTAGATACCACAGTGAGAGCTAGCATGGCCCCGGGGCTGAGTGCAGCTCTGCAGACTGCTCTTTTTAAGTGCTGTGCAGGGAAAGGCAGGCAGGTCATAGCATGCTGATGTGAGGCAGAGTCAGGACACAGTGTTTCCCACCTACTTCATGTTAGGGAAGACAGACCCTCCATGCTGGTTTAAAATAAGGAAGTCCCTACTCTCCATTGGTTCTACCCAGCCTTCCCAAAGCTGTCAAAATTCCGTTTGCTCACTCATCCTTCATATATAAGTTTATTGTTTTTAGTTAAGCTCATTTAGACAAACTACACAATATGAGCTTAAGTTTAAAATACAAAGGCCATTAAAATACAGTTTCAAGAGGCAACGTTGCCTCTTTTTGAGTGCTCAGCTCAACCTAAGGAGAACTCTGCTGGTGGACTAGAGGTGACTTGTTTAGCACTTTGAGAGCTACCAGCGTGAGGTGGAACAATACAGGCAGGAAAACCCATTGTGAATTCTTATTGTCTCAATTAAAATTACTGGAACTGCGGAGATTGTGGACCTGTGGTTGAATATGATATGTCAAGGAGATTTGATCATATATATAAAATGATTACCTTTAACTTGTCATCCAGAATCTGTTAAAATTGTTTGAGAATGAACTAAGAGCCCCTCAAACATAAACTTTATGAAGAGGTAAGCAAACTACTGGCAGTTAATGGTTGATGGAGAGGGAGATATTTTCTTCAGGATTTTAACTATTAGTACATCTCCCTGTAAGTAATCCTTCACCCACATTCATGAAAGCAACACTATCTCAACTCAGTGGGTGAAAGAAAGAAGAAAGAAAGAAGGAAGGAAGGAAGGAAGGAAGAAAACAAAAGAGAGATGGAGAAATAGATAGATAGATAGATAGATAGATAGATAGATAGAGATCATAGTATAGGGGACTGGTTAAGAAGAGGAAAGGGATCAGTGATAGTGGAAGAGAAGATAATGGGGTATCTATAATGACCATAATCTGATTAAAACATTATATGCATCTATGAAAATGTTCTTATAAAATGTATTATGTATACTTAATGCATTCTAACAAAATACCAAGTTTTATACACACACACTCATATGCACGTGTGCACACACACATACATACACACACATGCATACACACACACACACACACATACACACACGCACACACTTTGAGCTTTCTTCCTAATCTTGCATACAGAAAATGTAACCATGCATTCTGGAATACACACACACACACACACACACACACACACACACACATTATGTTTTTCTAAGTATACTTTGTTGTGTAGTTTGTAATCCTACATTATAAAATTTTATCACAACATGAAGTTCTTGGGCAGATTTGGCATAGTACTTCACACACCATTACACACATAATAGACATTCAATAAATGTGTTAATGAACTAACTAAAATAGAAACTGCAAAGCAGATAGGCCTAAAGGGAGCTGGGAGACTGTCTGTGCCCAGCCTGGCACTCTGTCCTGTGCTTTGTTTCTTCTGCAAAAATACAGACATGAAACCTGACAGCTTCAGAAGACAGAGGCCAGTGCTGGGAGGCAGGGTTGGTGAAGGAGAGGGGTTCTTCTCTGAGGAGGTCATAGGAAAGTGGTTAGCTCGGTCTCCACCAGCATTAATAGAGTATAGAGCAACTTAAAAACCTGAGATTTAGGTCTTGAGGCTCTTCAGCTCTGATAAAGGAGGTGGTTTTCACAACGTGCACATTTCTTAGCTAGTTACTGATAACAGCATTTTTCTGGATGTTTGAGGAAAGCCCTTAGTTACTGATTCCACAGTAGTCTCACATGATCTGAGACAGGAATAAAAGTATTCTTTGAAAGAACTTTCTGGTCCTAGGGCTTCCACTTTGATATAGGGTACAGGGGTGGCTTCAAATTTGCTATTGTAAGGATGACTTCAAACTTCTGATTCTCCTTCCTCTACCTCCCAAGAAAGAAGCCTGGTTTTGTTTCATTGTCAGGGATGGAATCCAAGGCTTCTACATGCTAGTCAAGTACTCTATTGATGGAGGTACACCACAGCCCCTCCTCTTGTCTTGCCACAAAGTACCCAGGAGAAACTGCAGGTGAAAAAGGATACACACAATTCCAAATGCATACAAGGACATTTGGAATATGAGCAGATGTGAGTAAAAGTTGGTATTAGTTACTGGATTCTGTTTAGCAAAGCTTCCCTGGGCATGTAGATTGGAGACAGTATTTGTCCATGTATGGGCTTCATCCCTAACAGAGTATAAGGCTTTAAAGAGTATGATTTCTATTGGCAAGCACCTAAGATCAGTGGAGCAGTTGGGACAGAAGTCTTCCTGCGGCCATTGGCACCAAGGAGCCTGGAGACTCCACAGCCTTCTGTGCACAGCCAGGAGAGAGTGACCTCCCAGCAGTGCTTTCACTACGTTCACTTCTGAGCACACAGGCTTACAGGACCACAGGAGGAACAAACTCCAGCCAGAGACAACAGCACCAACTAGTACCACAGATAACCAGATGGTGAAAGGCAAGCACAAAAACCCTACCAACAGAAACCAAGGCCACATGGCAACATCAGAACCCAGTTATCCCACCACAGCAAGTCCCGGATACCCCAACACACCAGAAAAGCAAGAGTTGGATTTAAAATCGTATCTCATGATGCTGATAGAGGGCTTCAAGAAAGAATTAAATAACTCCCTTAAAGAAATATAGGAGGCCATCAGTCAACAGGTAAAAACACTTAAAGAGCAAACATAAAAAACCCTTAAAGAAATAAAGGAGATCATTAGTCAACAGGAAGAAGCCCTTAAAGAAGAAACACAAAAATCCCTTAAAGAATTACAGGAAAACACAAGCAATCAAGTTAAGGAACTGAACAAAACCATCCAGGATCTAAAATTGGAAATACAAACAATAAAGAAATCACAAAGTGAGACATCTCTGGAGACTATAAACCTTGAAAGGAATTCAGGAGTCATAGATAGGACCATCAGTCCTATCAACAACAGAATACAAGAGATAGAAGAAACAACAGAATACAACAACAGAATACAAGAGATAGAAGAAAGAACCTCAGGTGCTGAAGGTACCATAGAAAACATTGACTCAACAGTCAAAGAAAATTCAAAATGCATAAAGCTGGTAACCCAAAACATCCAGGAACTCTAGAACACAATGAAAAGACCAATCCTAAGCATCATAGGTATAGACGAGAGAGTGAGGATTTACATCTTAAAGGCCCAATAAATATCTTCAACAAAATTGTAGAAGAAAACTTCCCTAACCTAGAGAAAGAGATGCCCATGAACATACAAGAAGCCTTCAGAACTCCAAACCGACTGGACCAGAACAGAAAGTCCTCTTGGCACATAATAATCAAAACACCAAATTCACTAAACAAAGAAAGAATATTAAAAGCAGTAAGGGAAAAAGGTCAAGTAACTTATAAAGGCAGACCTATCTGAATTATACCAGACTTCTCACCAGAGACAATGAAAGCTAGAAGATCCTGGGCAGACCTCATACAAACCCTAAGAGAACACAAATGCCAGCCCGGGCTACTATACCCAGCAAAACTCTCAACCATCATAGACTGAGAAACCAATATTCCATGATAAAACCAAATTTACACAATATCTGTCCATAAATCCTGCCCTACAAATGATAATTGATGGAAAATGGCAACACAAGGAAGAAAACTATACCCTAGAAAAAGCAAGAAAGTAATCTTTCAGCAAACTCAAAAGAAGATGCCCACACAAACTTAAAAATAGCATCAAAAATAACAGGAACCAACAATCACTATTCCTTAATATCTGTTAACAACAATGGACTCAACTCTCCAATAAAAGACAGACTAACAGAAATATTTTTCATGTAAATCTTCAATTTTATCAGAAAATGTTTGTAATTACCCTTTTAATTAATTTTGTAATGTTTTTTATGTCTACCATTTTATCTGCATTATTTTTCATGATAATCTTCAATTTTAATATATCTTTCTATATATTTCCTCTACTTTATCAGAAATGTTTTCAGTGTAAATCTTTTTGATCTCAAATGTTTCTAATTCCACCTTCAATTAATATAGAAAGAATTTTTATATCTACCATTTTATATGTAAAATTTTCCATGAAATAGTCAATTTTTTTATTTTTTATTTTATTTTATTTTTTTAAAATAGTCAATTTTAACGTGTTTTTCTATATATTACTTGAATTTTACCAGAAATATTTTCCACGTAAATCTTCAATTTTTATCTGAAAATGCTTATAATTCTACCTTCCATCAACTTAGAATTATCTTTATGCCTATCACTTTATCTGTATAATTTCCATGATAATCTTTTAACATGTTTTTCTATATATTTCTTCAATTTTATCAGAAATATTTTCCAGGTAAATCTTCAAATTTATCAGAAAATGCTTATAATTCCACTTTCAATCAACTTAGGAATACTTTTATACCGACCATTATGACATCTATATAAAAATTTCCATGAAAATCTTCAATTCAAACATATTTAAAAATTTTAACACGTAAAATTTTTCTACAATTTTATCGAAATATTTTCCATGTAAATCTTCAATTCTATCATAAAATGTTTCTATTTCATATTTCATATTTCAATTAATTTAGCAATGTTTTACATGTCTACCACATGTATCTTTAATTTTCCATGAAAATTGTGAATTTTAACGTTTTCCTATGTATCTCTTCTATTTTATCTGAAATATTTTCCATGTAAATTTCTAATTTTATCATAAAGTCTTTTTAACTTTGCTTTTCAATAATAAAAAAAAAGATTTCTTTTGGCTTCTAATCTTGCAAGTTTTGGTCCATGGTTACTGGTTGAGGTGATTTGGATGTGATGAGGAAATTTCTGGAGGCAGTAACACATCATGAAAGATGCTTGTCACATTATCTGGGGACAGAATGAAAGGAAGGGCTGAGGCTCAATACCCCTTTCAAAGGCACAGCCTCCATGTCTAAGCTTCTTCTGCTAAGTCCCCTCTCAAAGATTCTGCTATGTTTCAACAGCATCACGAGCCCCTAGAAGACACTTTGTATCCAAAACACAGAAGTCGGCAACTCATTTGGCACAGTACAACTAAATACACTTAAAAGATAGAATGAGATCTTTCTGACCATGGCAAGCAAAGTGGGAAGTTAAACATGAACAATTAAAACCATCTGGAAAGCATGGGAATATCTGGGTTGGGAGACTGGCACTGGCCCAGTGTAGTAAATCCTGGTTTTGTTTCCATAACCTTTACAGTTCCTCAGAGGAACATGGCTTTTGAATGAGGCTTCAGTATGTAACCAGGGTTGTACCTGGCTATCAAAACCAAGTGTTGCACTGTATTCAGGACTGACTGTGCCATAGGAATAGTCATGGTGGTCCCACACAGCAGTCCAAGAGCTGCTTTATGGAGGGCATCTTTGGAAACAGGGATCTTGACAATGAGCAATGCTCTTCTGCTGAGGAAGGTCTGTAGACAACAGTCTGCTATGAGTCAATGTCTTCTCTGCCGTTCTGCAAGACTAGCTCTAAACAAACTAAATTGAGTTCACGCTCCCTTTGTGTACTCAAAAGATTGGATCCCGGACTTCCAACATATGTCAAATTGTAGTTTTACAACTAAAATAAAATGGAGTATATGTCTTTTTATGTATGTCAAATCATCTGCGTATTGCTTATAATACTTCATACGATCTAGATGCTCTGCAAATTATTGTTCTTAGAACTTAATAACAAAAAAATTGTAGACAATCCTCGACCAAATACATTTAAGCCCCAAGACTTTTCTTGCATATTTTGTTAATTGAGTCAACAGATGTGAATCCATGTGTATGAGGACTCCTTACAATCAGTAAATCACTACCACAAAGTGAAACGTGATGCATCCTCAGCCTGGCCTTTTACTGACCCCTGGATAGGCCATGTGGGCACATGTGTGATCATTTACCTTTGACCTTTGTTTTCATTATTAAGATGAAACCAAAATTCCAGAGTTCGTGGTCACATGCCCCAAGTCCTAATCTCCCTTAGATCTTTAGGACTTCCAACTCATGGTATCTTGGGAGGTCAGAATATTTAAATACTGGCTGTTCTAGAAGACCTGCTGTTTTCATTGTTACCAGCTTTCCTCTTAGTCAAGTTCAGGCACTCTCCAGCCCAAGGCTGTTTTCTTCTCCTTCAGTACTGACAAGTGGTGGTCCGCTCATTCTTTCTTCACAAAATGTCTTGTGCTTTCTTTTCAGTACAGACCCATCGATTTGCATGTAAAATTGGAACTATTCTCTCTACTTTCACATGCTGTTATTTTCTTGTTTTAAAACATCAGACCCCTCCTAAGAGCCACTCACTCAGAACTTTTGTTTTTGCAAATGCGTTGATTAGATAGAGGATATGCACAATACAGTCCAGGAAGCTCTGCATTCTATGCAAATTGTCTCTGCCAAGTGCTTTACTTTCACCATATCCCTTAATTTCCACAGTCCTGTGAGTTAGGTACCACTTTTTTCCTTTCGGTACACTGCAGGCAAATAGAGGCTTTGCCATGATGAGAGAACCGACTAAGAATCTTGGCTGAAGCTCAAGGATTCTGTGAGGAAATACAGATTGGGCCACAGAAACTGGAATGGGCAGCAGTCCCTGCTGAGGAAACTGTGCTGTGTTCTAGAGTATAAACATCAATGTACCAGGCTAAGGTATAGGACGAATTAATTAAAGTCTGAAGAGATGTTAATGCCTGTTCATAGGCTCTGAGGAGAGAAGAAAATTAAGACATTCTCAGTACAGAGAGGAAGAGAAGAAAATCTAGTAACACAATGACCTTGAAACTTGCTAAAAATTTGAGGTTTCAGGGAGCTCCAACAGAAGTGTGGAGTATGTTTGTCGGTCCAGTAGTTTCTAGGATCGATGTGATAACCACAGGGAGAAGGGAAGGAGAGGAGAAGGGTGGTTTTTAGGGCATATGTCAGGGTGGAACTGGTTTGCCAAGGGAAATGAGAGCAAAAACTCTATCTCTGCTTTTCCGTCCCCATTCTCTACCTACTGGCCTGAGTTCTTCTTTCCCTGTCTTCCTGAGATATGAGACTGATACGGGGGGGGGTGGGGGGGTGGGGGGGGAGGGGGATGCTCTAGCAACAGGAGGCCCGGGACTCACTGACCACCTTGTTTTTTATAGCTAGACCTCCTTGAGTGCTTCTTACACAAAATAGAGTGGAGCCCAGGATGTTCCACTGTCAGGGAGGAGCAGCTAGGTAGCACATGTTAACAGAACTCAGCTGACAGTGTGGATGGAAAACAAGGACTATTGAGGATTGCAGTGCAGCTCTGTCCTCATTCATAGTTTCAGAAGATCAGTCAGGCTGTCTTCCTGGACCAGGAGGAACTGAAAGACTATTATATCCACCAGCTCTCTCCTAAGCCTGTCAACTTCTAACATAATGAGGCAGCCCTGACTCAATGACCCAATAAATGAGGAGAAAGAAACAGTTTCACAGTTAACAGAATTTTAGATATAACCCACTTCCACAAGAACTCCTTTTTTAACCTTTGTTTTTAAAATGTCATTCTTCTTTGATTTTTTTTGTTTCTAAGTATGTCCTTCAGAGGGTAGTTGGTTGAAATTGAGGCAGAAAAGCAATTTTACTTTTACACTATAATAGTAATTTTAATCATAGTCATGTGAACTGGCTCCCAGACTTAGAGTGAGTTTCAGCCTGCTAAATAAAAATGTGTCATGAGATTTTAATTGAGGGCTATTTGAAAATACCTCCTGGGGCTTCTGCAAGTTATTTGTACTTGAGGAAGACCCTGCTTTTACATTCAAAGCCCAAAAATGTCATCACTAAAGATGCATGCATACATGTCAAACTAAACTCTTTTATTGAATTTACTTTATTCTTTTACTCCATCAGAAAAATGGTCTGTCCTTATAACCCACATCAATTTCACTCATCATCTGGCTCCTTGTAAGTGATGATCTGTGAGCAGAAGTGCCTCCTGATAATAGATTTCTTTTTATAGTGAGGAGGCAGTGAGTAGTGACCAAGTTAGTCTCTGGCCACTGGGAGCATTGTGGTAGACACTCAGTCGCTTTTTGAGTTTTCACTCCTTTGTCTTGTAAAAATATACTAACCCCCTTCTTTGCTGAAAATCAGCAATCATAAAATAAAACTCATAGATGTTCTTGCAATTCAATAACTTGCCTGATTCTACTGATAATTTTTGGTCCCTGTGCCCATGGTGTTCTTGCAGTACTCTGAAACTTGATAGTAAGATTTCTTTGGCCAATGCTGAGGTCCAACACATAAGTCCTTCTAGGGCAACATCAGGGTTGGGCCAAGTATCCCTTAACTAATGGACCACTTGACTGTAGAAAAGGGACAAAATTTGATGTGGGCTGTCTTGAGTAGCATATGCCACGGTTCAGTTGCAGACATGGTACTTCTTAGTTTTTGGAAAGGTTCCTAAGCTTGCACACTGATCCTCTACCAACCATGCAACTGAGAATATGACAAGGACACAATTCAAATACCCTGCCTGTCTATAGCTCACCTGTCTGGTGACCTTACTATGCATTTTTGTATATACTAGTTCATGTATTTTCTTTTCTGTGACTGCAAAAGTTCCTATGAAGCTAGGCTTGATGTCAGATGTCTGTAGTTCCACACCTGGGCTGTGGAAGCAGGAAGACAAAGAATTTGAGTCGAGCCTCTGACTGCTTGCTACACAGCAAATTTGAGGACAGTTTGTGCTATATTTGTTTCTGCCTTAGAGAAAGAAATCAATTAACAAGTATAAGTAAATAAAAAAAATTAGTGAACTTTTCCATGGTGTAACATGCATTTATAACAGAGTCTCTGTTTCCAAGTCATAATTATTTACAGTTGGCTCAGTATAAACTAATAAAGCAGAGTTGGTATTTTTATCTCCACAGGACCTTCTGTATTTCTTTTCATGTCATATTTACCCTGGCCTTTATCTCTAAATGAAAGCACCAAGCTCAATTTAACAGAATCAATCCATAACAGCTACAGATATACTAGAAATTCCAAACACCATTCAGATTAATTCTCTATCTGGAGCATGATAGAGCATCGTAATGTTATGTATAACTCAGAAGAGCTCAAACAGCTCTACAGAGGAGGAAATAGTATTCCCATTGCACTGTGCTATCGATGACACATTATGTATCTGATAAGAGGATTGGCAAACATGTCAGGAAATGCTCTAATTAGATATTTCCCTTACCCATTATACTTATGCCAACTTATTCACCCATCTATCTACAGTAGCCATTTATCTCTTCATGCCTTAGTCTAGGATAGATCTGAGCACCAGTGCCTAAAGAAATATTCATGCAGCTTATTATAAATCCATCAGTTTCTCTGATCACATGACCAAGCAAAACCACAAAATATTAACCAGATAATTATATATCTGCCATGAAGTCTATAGCATAGAACTATACATATTGTTAAATATTCATAACATTTTCCATGTGATCTTTAAAAAGAATTATCAAGGCAACCTCTAACATTTCTTTTTGTACCTTTCTTTGTATTTCTTAATGTCAAAGGCAATGGCACTAACAGAAAATAATAGTTATTGTAGTCTTTGTAACTTTTGTAAATTATTCTACCATGGAAACCAGAAGGCTTTACCTCTATGCCCATAGGGAGAAAGTACAAAAAGGTAAATTATATTTTCTCCTGATAAAATGACAGCTGGAGGGCAAAGGAGATGGTCTTTCTATGAGTGCACCATGACAGGCAATAGTGGAGAAAATATCAGGCATAATTCGCAAATCATGTCCAAGCCAGCAGACGTACAAAAGGCTTAAGATACCCAAGAAGGACACCAGGCAATTTTGGAATGTGCCAATCCCTCTCCCAATTCAAAAACCAAATGGCAAGCCCTTACCTTGGAGGGCCTGTAAGCTGTGAGTCTGTACTATAATGCAGAGCTGCAGAACCAGTTGGGGAGCACTTTCCAGGAAGGTGGCTAGCAGGTGCAGCATGCTCACATCTGCATACTCATACACCATCTTCCAGTAAAACCGCCACCTGCCGCTCTCCCCACTCTGCCGGCTCCGGATACCTAAGTATATTGTGTGCAAATACCTGGAAAAAGACAGACACAAGGCAGAGATGAGTGGTAATGTGAAATTCAGTCTCCAAAGTCATTTTCCTTTAATAGATGTGAGGATACACACAGAACAAGGAGCTTGGTCACTATTAAAGCTCAAAGGGAACTGCCTTTACAAGCACACAAAGTCTTGCTCAGTTTGGCCCATAAGAACCCTTTTCAGGCACCCCATTGAAGTGCAATATGAAGACGTATGAGATAAAATTTTGTGACCATGGGTATGGAAGGGATTTTCTCTTTAAAATTCACCTCCATCCTTTCTTGTCAGACCAGTGTGTGCCCAACTGTGGACACAAGATGACTTTATCCTAGCACAAGGGACAAGTCTGGGGTTCTAACAGTTATGTGCTTATAAGCTCCCTTGTGTCACTGGCAAACTTTTGCATTATTTAAAATGCTCAAACATATTTCAAAAGATAATTAAGCTAATGAACCCACTATACCTGTTATAAAGATCGTTTATATGTTGCTGGTACTTTTCAAATGTATACTTATTTGTGATGTGTGTACATGTGTGTGTGTATCCATGTGTGAATGTGTGTGTTACCTGTGAGAATGAAGGCAACTGTTCACATGTGTAGCCAAGAGGTTGATAAAGAATCTGCCATTCTCAACTTTAGTTTTTAAAAACATGGTCTCTCAGGCTGGAGAGATGGCTCAGCAGTTAAGAGCGCCGACTGCTCTTCTGAAGGTTGTGAGTTCAAATCCCAGTAACCACATGATGGCTTACAACCATCCATAATGAGATCTGATACCCTCTTCTGGGGTGTCTGAAGACAGCTACAGTGAGCGATCAGGGCAGAAGGGAGAAAAAAAAGTGTCTGAAGACAGCTACAGGTGTACTTACATATAATAAATAAATAAATCTTTTAAAAAAATATATGGTCTCTCACTAAACACGAAGCTTGTCACTTCAGCAAGAAGTCAGGGAATTATGTCAGGGATTCTTTGCTCTGTTCCCTCTTGGATTACAGTTACACTCCACCATGTCCTGCTATTTGTTTTACATGAGTACTGGGATTCAAACTCAGGTCTTTATGCTTATACCATAGGCACTTTATCAATCAAATTATCTCCCCATCCCAATAAACACAATTTTTGTTAAAAAGCAATTTTGAAACCAAGACTATTATCACAAATGAACAATGAGAGATTCTTCAATGATTAAATACTCAGGAGGCAACTTTTCCTAATTACTGTAATTCTTAACAATTTATCACACAAGACTCACACTAGTGATTACTTAATATATACTATATACAATATATACTATATATATATTTTTTTCTCCTTTAAACTGTGACTCCCCTCCCATTTCTTATTCTTGTAAGCATTTTATTGTCTTGAGTTTAATGGTTCCATTCTCCTGGTGTATTTGTTATATCTACCCTTAGTGTTTTGTTTTGTTTTTTTTTTTTTTTCAAACAAGTAGTTACTGACAGTTTACATAAGATCCACATTTGAGCTTCAGAAGAAATGTTCACTTTCATTAGAGAAGCACACCATGACCTGTCTTTCTCTTCTATGATGCTATTACCCAGAACTGGAGATCCATAGCAGTGACATTTTGAGCAATCACTCCAGACGTTGGTCAGTTTGGTTGTCTTAATTTTGCCTTCTAGTAGATCCCTCAAGAAAGGAACACAGTGACAGTATTCTTTGAATTTTTAGGTATTTCTAAGAAATACACAGGCAATCATTTTATAATAGAGGGGAGCAAAGTTTCTTTGGCAATGCCTCCTCTAGCAGGAAATGTAACTTGGCCTGACTAGCTGTGGAGTCCATTACAGAAAAGAATTTCAGAATAAGTCAGTATGAACAAAGATGGAGAAAAGTATCAAGCAGAGAAAAAGTATGCCCTTGGAGGATATTTGGAGTGTTCTTATAAGAAAAAGATGCACAGAGGCATTCAACAATAGCTACAAACCAGATTTGGTGGCTTTTGCTCTAGTTATGTATTTGGGTTTTTTGTTTGTTTTGTTTTGTTTTTGTGATGTCAGGAATTGAGCCCAGGGTCTTGTATAATCTAGACAAGTACTCTACCATCAAATTACATCAAAGCCCAATTTTCTGGACTTCGAAGTTATATTGTTTAAAGGGTTCAATTTACAAGCAGGTTCAAAGATTAAGCAAAGTTTGAAATCCAGTGGAATTTAAAATTAATTAAGAAATATAAACTGGTGTGTTTGTTTCTCTTATAGAATTTTACTTTATAGATGAAATCCTGCCAAGGCTTACGAGATGCACTGTCTAGTGTCATGGATGAGAGTGTTAATGTGGATGAAGCTAAAGCTAAGGCTTTAAGACATACCTTTGGCTTAGCACAGCTCATGAGTTGCTTTGAATATTTTGGCTTGAGCTGACTTTCCAAGAATTGAGTATGGTCTCACTAGCCCTTTAAAATCCTTGGCTCTCAGCTGGTCAGAGGCTTAAAGGCTGTAGTGGAAAGGGCCTCTGCCCTTCCCTGTGTCTTATCAGCTTTTTTCCCATCTTTGTATCCTCAGTCTTGCCCTCCAGTTCTGCAGTGTTTATGAAAGACTGGTGCTCACTTCTGTAGTCTGCCCTGTGTACATCCTATGGCCCTGCCCTTTTCTGGTGTTACTCTTCCTTGGAAGCAAATCAACACCACTAGAATTCAGTTCGTGTGATTTTCTTACTTTGGAATGTCATGCCTTTCTACATTTCTTATAATCCTGAAATGCTCAAATATTATTCCCTTCCCTGATCCTTGCTTGCTCTTCCAACCTATGAATAAGGTAAAGCTAGGCACACTGTTCATGCCTATTGTTCTTATTCATATTTTGATGAGAGGGTAAACAATACTTTTTTTGGTGATTCACTATGGTCACATTGTATTTCAAAACATGAATTAGCAGGGAATAAAATGTCAAATTTCTATGTCCACTTATCTCTCTAGTTAATGTATATACGTTTACTTTTTCAGTGAGTTTATAGAGAACACATGCAGCACCTACCATTTTGTCTTTTCCCCCAGGTAAATGTAAGCCTGCTGGAGAGTTTTAGATAGAAAGGAAAGGGATCTGACATGAACTATATCATTGTTCATTTCTTGGAAATCAGAAGTCAGATGGGTAAAGAAACAGAGGCATTGGCTTGCACTATTGGAGAAGCCCAGGTGAGAGAAGATGCCAATGATATTCATAGTTTGATGCTATCTGAGGTGGGGCATATCCTAAAGTCTTCATAAGCAGCATTTGCCTTTGAAAGGACTAAATTAAGGAGCAACTGTAATGTCTTTGAACTTCCACAGAAGACTGCTTTATTTCTGGTTCCTACTGGGAGAAAATTATGCATATTCTTGACACTTTGCTGCCACAGATTTAAAGGCTACAAACAGTTCTATGCTCTATGGTTCTCAAGGGCCAGCACAACACACCATTGCTCTCCTAACACTGTGACCTCACAGTAAACCTAATACTATTGCTAGGATTCTTCTGCAAGAAGAAAATAAGAGTTTGGTACAGTAGAGTTTCACATGGATGGAACATGAAATGGAGCCTCCCAACAACATGCAGAATCCTAACATTTAAAAAGAGAATGAGCAAAGGTATCATATGTCTTGGGTAGTTTTCTTAGATTATTTTTAATGTGCTAGAATAAATAACACCAAATTTAGTAACTCAACCATTTTCCGTGAATAGCTTTATGACATAACTACATTCATACACAAAACCAAGTAATTCCCTGTGCCAATTCACAAATAGCTCCTGAAGCTGTCTCCTACTTTACTGCCCTTGGCCTCGGGAAACTTCCAATCTCTGTTCTGTGTTTTTAAACATCTTTCCTCTAGATATTTAAGTACATTTTAAGTATATACCATTTAAGTATACAATATCTGACCAGTGATTTGTTTGTTTAAATTATGCTATTTTTACATTAAATTATATTAAATTACAATTAACTACATTAGTTGTATTAAATTATATTTTATTAATTCATTATTTATTTAAATTAATTATTAATTTATTATTAATGATAGATTAATTGAATGAAATATTAATATCCTTAGGGCTCATTCACACTGTGGTGGGTTCCAAATTTCATTTCTGAAAGGAAGGTTTAAAATGCATGCATCATTACAATAGACTATATTACAATAGACTACTTGTAGCCAATAATGAATGAAGTGAGAAAATATTCCCTAATAAGATCTCATCTATTGTAGCTTGAAGGTCTGGCCACTATGAGGCAGGAGCAGGGGTGGTCATGTGAAGTACCAAGCTAGGGATACACTTGTGTGCTTTATCTTTATCTTTTTTTTAAATCATAGTTATCTTTATCTTTATCATCTTTATCTTTATCATCTTTCTGATTAAGAACATGCATAAGCACTCCACTGAATATGTGCTACTTTACATACAGCACATTATTTATAGAATGAGAGGGGTTAAAGTTCAAATGCTCAGCAGAGTGTAACTGCAATCACAGTTCATTAATTCATTGTAACTTCAGGGGAATGTTTCCAGTATTTGTTAGAGATACTCAAATCTTCTAATGCTCATGTCCCTTACAGAAAGCCTATGAACATCCTCCTGTAACTGGACATAATTTCTAGATTACTCATAATCCAAATTGAACAGGAAGAAACAGCAACCATCTGTGTTGTCTAGCACGTAAGGTAATGTCAAGAATGAAGTGTGCACATTCTGCCCAGATGTGATTTTCTTCCCTTCCACTTTTGATCTACTGTTGATTAAACCCGTTCTATTCCTCCTGAGATTCATCATTTGCATATGCCCATTTCTCCTTGTATTCGTGACTCTATGATTTCCCCTTAGATCACTTTCAATACTGACATGTGACTTTTTTAAAAAGTGCTAATCCTCAATTTGGCTTCTAAGATAGAACATATTAACTAAATTATAACAATCCCCACTTCATGTTTAACTACATTGTAACCTAGAATCATGGACTGAATAAGCAATTGGGATTTAGAGATCAGTTGTCAGGACTACAGAACTCATAAATAGAGCCTGGACCAAGATCCCAGGAATTCTGATGCCAAGACCTCCAATCTTTTACCATTGCCCATCTGGTTTTAGTAATTATAGAATGGATCACACATAAAACTCACAGAATTAATTACATGTTTCTGTCTTCTACATGCTTTCATTTTAATATAGCCGAGAGAAAATTGATGCTAAGGTGAAGAATTATAGACCTAGATAGACCATGGATCACGAGACTAGCTCTAGGATTCTGGAATGAAGACATATTTTTTTTTTAGCTTGAGGTTTCATTGTGTAATTTTTTAAAAAAAATATGCTGAAATCATTAAAAAATAAGATGAATTATATGCATAAGCTATCAATGAACAGTCAGTGATGTCAGATATCTTTTAGAGTAAGTCTGATTGTTTCATGAGTTAACTAGAAAGTATCAAAGATACCCTAAACTTTGGATTTTCTCTTTTATTATCTGATATTCATCATCTCAGTTAAAGATATATTAGAGCCACCTTATTATCATGAGTTGCAAAACCTTTAGACAGCCATAGCTCAGTCTCTATCTTCTATCTTTTCCTTGGTATCATATATAAACATCTATCCATCTATTCATCCATCTGTCTATTGGTCTGTCTGTCTCTACCTATAATTTACCTACTGCCACCTGTCTATTTATTTAGTCTATTATCTATAATTATCATTATTACCATTAATCATTGATATGAATAACTGAGATGCTGCAGATTCATTGTAACTATATATTTATTTGATGAGGGAAAAATGGATAAAGGCCAGTCCTTGGAAAATAGACTTTATATATCAGCATTAGCATGATAACACTGGACAAGAGTTTATTCCTCTTTGATACTAGGTGTTATATCAGACAATCTGGAGTTTTTGTACATGAAGTTATAAAAGATAGTATCTGCTTTAAAATTGTTGCACAGGATAGATGAGAAGCTGTTTCACGTTTATTGAAACATTTATTGTTTGTTCTTCATTTATATTTTAGGTATGCAGGCCAAAGTGACAAGAACCCTTTTAGAACCAAAAAACACATAGTTGATCTTTTCTGGCCATATGTTCTGGATATGCATACATACATACATACATACATGCATACATACATATAAACATGCATTATGAATATATCCCTAATAATTAAAGGTGATAATTTTGCTTCATTTCTCACTAGACCTTTTGTTTGTGGTCATGTTTATCCAAAAACAGATTCTAGCAGTGTTTCTGGTAGGGTATGGCTTCTGAGTGCTCTTTCAAAGGGGAAGAGCTTTTCAGTTTCTATCCTTCTGAGAAACCTTACATTCTAGGCTTCTTAAGCACCCATAATTATGCTGAGGTTCAGGTCATGTGGAACAGTGGATCTCAGGAAGTTTTCTATTTTTTGTTAGACTAACAAACATACCTCTGCTGTGTATCGTGGTAGCCAGAAACAATAAAAGTAAAGGAGGCATCAAATATTTTTAGATACTCATACTATGTCAGGGAGGACTTACAACAATGCATAGCTACATTTTATTTGACTTAATTACCAAAGAGCATCATTTAAAAGAAGGAAAAGAGTGTGAAAGGTTTGCCATCAGGGGTGAAGTCTTTCTAGACCTATGAACAGATTAAAAAGCATGGACCTTTCATCATTGGAGCTGAGGGATGCTCCTTGTAAGCCCTCTTTGAAATGTTACTGTATCCAGCTCTTTGGAAGAAAAATCAGGGAAAAGACATTTATCTTCCTTCCTGGTCATTCTTTTTCCAGTAGGGTCACTCTCATTATTTATTCCATGGGAAAATATGCCAATGGAAAGTACAGTTTTCTTACACTATCAAAAGCCATCGGGCATTTTGTTCCAATTTTCTCAACAAAATCTCAAACCAGCAATATTTCAATTTCATAATTTTCCTAGTACTGTTGAAGTAGCCACAAACACTCCAATACAGCCCCTACCATGTCATGTACAGAGATATGTTTATGTAACCTACTACTACCACACTACTGGCAACATCAACTTAGGTGGCAGTTTGAAGATAGAAATTGCATTGAATTCTTAGCTCCTTTTAACCAACCACCTTTATTTTTTTATTGGATATTTTCTTTATTTACATTTCAAATGTTATCCCCTTTCCCAGTTCCCCCTGCCCTCATGGATACCCCCTATCCCATCTTTCCTCTTCCTGTTTAAATGAGGGTGTTCTTCCATTCACCTCACTCCTACCTCCCCACCCTCAATTCCCCTTTTCTGGGGCATATATTAAGTCTTCATAGGACCAAAGACCTCTCCTCCCATTGATTCCTGACAAGGCAATTGTCTATTACATGTGCAGCTGGAGCCATGTGTACTCCTTTAATCAACCCCTTTCAAATGTGAAAAGCATGCTGGAGCCAGGTATGGTGTCAAAGGCACGTAGTCTTTGCTATGCTACTCAGGAGACTGAGATAGCTGCATTTCAAATTTAACTCCTGCCTTGGCTACAGAGAAAGTTCAAAGCACCCTGGACAACTTAGCTAGATCCTTTCTCAAAAACACAATTTTAAAAAATTGTGGGATATAACTCCATGGTGGAGAGATTACTTTAGCACACACAAAATTCAATCCCCAATTTGGGGAAAATATATGCAACCTAGACTCAAGTCACAAATTTCAGACTAAAATATAATAAAGCAAGTGTGAAGAACTGTCAGGAGCATAGGTTGTCTCAAGTGTCTGGCTTGTGAAGCATTACATGAATAATGTGTGTTTCACTTAAAGTTCAATGAGGTTTCAGGTAGCTTGTATTTAGTGTTGAGCAAATGTTCTATTAGATTCTGAAATATGAATAGCTGAAACAGGAATAACTCTGAAGACATTATACATATGCATTCTAATACTGAATTCTCTGTCATTAACTTGTGACACATTAAGCGGTTAGTTAGCTGTTAGTTAGCAGCTGTTATTTTTACTGCCTGCAAAATAAAGTAAAATTTGGCTAAAAAGCTTTAAAGAGACATCATTAATAAACAATGATCGCAGAAAGCACTATTTTCTTCGGTTGCATGGATACAAAGCTTTATAAGTAGAGTTATGCTTATGAAACCTCTATGGCCAGTACAATCATTATTTGCTATCACAGAAAGTTCCCCATTGGGCATGGAGGGAATCACAATCATACCTTAAAGAGTGGTGCATGCCTATAGTCCCAGTTACTAAGGTAGCTGAAGGGATAGCATCCTCAGGCCCTGGAGTTTACATAGCAAAGTTATGTCCCACTACCACCCTGAAAATAAGTAGTCATTTCCATATCATTCTGGAAAACAGTAAGCTTGCTTGTAAAATTCTGTCTTGCCTTTCTATGTTAGAAACTTGCCAACTGGCTGTTACTTAAAGAATAGATTCTATTTGCTATTAATCATCCAAACAGAAAAGTTGTACATTTACTGGATGAGGAAAAAACTGAATAAGTTGATCTAACGTTTGACACCAACATTAGGATCACAGTCTTGTGAGGAATGATGGGACTCTTCCTCCCACCACCACAGGACCAGATGGACCTGTGACCCACACTGGAGTTCCTAACACTATCCTATTCCCTGTTGTTATTGTCACAATGCCTGGCTGCTCTACCTTTCATCAGCAGTACAAAACCTCTCCCCAAATAATTAGTGGTTTGCCATGTCCTTCCCAGAGGGCATGCTGTGAATATTCACAGGAGGAAACACAGGAAAACAGATTCTGAATCTTCCTGGAAATCCTTGAACCTGACAACTATTTCTTCCTTGAATTACCTACATTTTCTCCCAGAGAAAGCTACATTGCTTCTCCAAATATCCACATTTTAGCTCTTTCTTCATCTGGTCAGCCACGAGGCTGTATTTCAGTCTATTTTCTCTCCCATTAGATAGAAAATAATCAGATTTAGTTTGGGTATCAAAGAACATGGATCTAGTAATAGCTATGTTTCATAGTATGCACCCTGTCTGTTTGCATAATACAGACATTTTGTATTTGATAGGGACTCTTTTTATTGATTTCAAATGTATTTTGTGAAAATTCAATTCATCTATGGGATGCTTTTTTGTCTGTTTCATTTTAGGCATACCTCCTGTACAAAAATATCAGTTTAAAAAATATTTCCTTTCATGAATTTCCCAAACCTACAGGCAAAAAAAAAAAAAAAAATGGAGATTTTCTGCTGCTAAGTAATTTCTCTGGTAATCAGTAGTGTAGTTACAGTATCAGGGATAGCATGGGATATCCAACTGAGATAGCATAAGAAATCCCTGAATGTGGAAAAGATATGTAATTCATCATAATGATCTTAGCTGTACCTCAGATAATAAAGAACAGTTCTTTAATGATTTTTGAGACAAACTCCCATTAGGTAGCCCAGGCTGGCTTCAAATTTGATGTTTGCCTGACTTTACTTCACACATGTTGTGGTTGTAATTGTGTGCAACCATGTCTGTTCCAAATTTACTCTTTTCTTTCTAAAGCACGTCTGTGTAATGACATTTTAATTTAAAATGCATCTTTAAATGGAAAAAAAGAGTTCTGAAACAAATACAGCAGTGACTGGTGTTTGATACTGGCATGGCAGCTACTGTTAACTGAAGCCCTCTAATAATTGTGGTCATTGGCAGAAATACTTAGCTTTATTTCTAGAGGGTAGTTAACCATATTTATTCATGATAGAATCAGAAGCTTTGGTTAAGCCTGGTTTGATATATTTTACAATAAGCAGGGAAAAGACTCTCTCTTTCCCCCCTCCTTGCCTCCCTCGCTCCTTCTCTTTGTCTCGCTCTGTCTCTCTCTTTCTGTCTTTCTGTATGTGCAAGCATATATATAGCGATTTATTCTGTTAAAAAGTCAAAACACTTTTCCAACAGTTGTTTAGCCTTGATTTTAGCAGATCTATGGCATGTATCATCTTAAAACATAACTGAAAATTTATCATCCTGATGTACCTGTCTCATTATGTCTACCATTGATGATGCAGGGAGGAGAGGTGGGGAGCATGTAAAACTCGGGCTTCTATATTTCTAGTGGCCCTGGAGCCTTGTATGAACTATCTACATGAAGATGGATATTATAGGGATGATTTGGCCAGTAAAATACCAACTTGCAAATGCTTAGAATTTTAGGGCATCTGTGTCAATACCATTTTTAAATTGCCAGACCCTGTCTGAATGGTTCAAGCTATTTAGGTTCAAAGGCAATGACTTTTTTTTTTTTAAAGATTATTTTTACTTTGATTAAAATTTAATTAGTAAGTATCCATTCATTCATCTATTTTAGGAAAAGAACTTAAAACTCTCTCCAAAATCATGTCTGAGTTGAAAATGTAAATATAGTGGCACTGAAAGACAATGACTAAAGGCTCTTGAGTCTGGACAGAATGCTCTGGCCAGGAGGGATGCCATGTGAACAGTGTTCCCTCCTGATATCCGTGAGCCTATCTTGTGAGCTCATTCCCCAAGGAGGTCATCAGTCACGCCCTGGGTAGTAAGACTCAGAAGGAAGAAGGATAAGGCTCCTTCTGCCCTAAGCTTTTATTGGATGACTTAGTCTACAATTTACTATAGTTTTCTTCTTCTTGCCTAATCTAAAGACTCACTAAAGTACTCTGAGGCCCAATTTATGAGTTGGTGATGCCAGTTTATAAGGAAGAAAGTACACACTCATGTTCTGACGTTTAGCCGCCTTGCCCTATACCTGGACTATTCCTGGAAATAGCTTCATATAGCATGGCAGAGATGAATTCTAGTTATTTTCCTGTCTTATTTGCGCATCAACTATGCTCTCAACTGGTGTAATACTCCAGGGAAAACTGTCAGACTAAAAATGGCTTTATGAGTTTGACAAATGGATTGTGAAAAGCAAATTGTTTAACAGGTGAGTTTGAATGATCCTCCTATCTAAACACTCTAATTGCCAGAGTCTTTTCAGGAAAAAACAACAACTTTGCTGGCTACTTACCAAGGTAGTTACTATAGAGACTTCTACCCTCTGCTCAGATTGTATCTTAGACCAATAGTTCAATTTTTTAAATTGTTTATTCTTTTAGTAAACATTGCTACAAATTAGAGTCAGTTGAGTAGGAAGCCTCACCTGAAAAACTGACCTGATTGCCTTCATTGATGCAGGATTATCCACTCCCCCTACTTCCGTGTATGGAATGACATTCGGATAGATGTCTTCTATACACATCTTTATATTAATTAAGAGAGGTTCCTAGAAGCACACATAATAGTGTATTTTCTCCCTCTGCACCCAAGTGTTTCAAATGTGCCATTCACATTTTCAGTGCAGTGCTCAAAACATCAAATCATTTCCCAGTTCTGTCATTGTATCTTGATTCTTCAGATTTTCTAGTACCAGGTTCACTCTAAGTGGTATCCCCTTGCACTGAGGTGTGAGTTTCATCCATGCAGAATTCTTTCACTGGGCTCTGCATGCTCACAGTTCTTATGGACAGCTCCATTCACATAAAGTCCAAGAACCTCCCTGTAAACTTGGCTCAATTTTTCCCAACTTTTGTCCATTGCACAGGAATTATGATCTCTGAAGTTTCTATTATATTTGATTAGCTCATGGAAATATTATTAATGTTGATGATTTCTAATTAATGGATAGAAAAGAAGCTTTGTTGTGAATGCTGACTCTGATCCATTGCAGGCGACATTGTGGAGGATTCTGGGGTAGCCACTGAGCTCCCTATGACAGGTGAATGACATTGCCCATGAATGAGCAGGAGCTAGTGCAACAAGATTTTACTTTGAGTCACTTTTTAGTCCTAACTTTCTCATTACATTGACATGAAAGTAGCAATACAATGGCTTTCCATCTCCTTCATGTCTAATAAGCTTAAATATTGAGTGAACAATTAAAATTTAAAGCTTAAATATGAAATTCAAATGTACACATGTACACTCATGTGCACATACACATGTACAGTATATTAAATAACTTAACAACACTATATACTATGTAAGCAGAGTGGAAATTACACTTCTATTAGTTGTCTGATCACAGGTAATTATATGAACAATAGAAAATAAAGAGTTTTTACATTTTTCTTGTTTGTTCTGCTATTCAGATTTCTGTGAGTATTGTCCTTCCTTTTGTGTTGGATGTTTTTTTATTATCAACTAGTACCTGCTGAATGATTTTATTTAGATTCAGAAATCAATCAAGAAAGACAGTATATGAACATGAATTTTCTTTGGATGCAATCTGAACAGTCCGTGTTTCTTGTCATATGTTTTACTTTGTACTGAGGAGTCAACTCAACATCATCAATTAAGACTTGCTTTTGTCTTATAGATGAGAAAGGAAATCCACTAGATTTAGTGGGTGGTTTTGGTTAATTAAACAAAAACAACAGCAAAAATCTAAGTCACATATATTTTCCTGAACATCTGTTGCAGATTTTTGAAAACTGACTCATGATGATGTGTTAAATATTAAAATTAATGTAAGATTAATTTAAATTTATAGGGCAGCTTTTCTTAATTTACTGTCTAGCACACAATTTTTAGCAAGCTGTATAAATAACAAAGACTGCCTACATCCTTCTGTTGTTTCACTGTGGCCCAGTATATTAAAGTTTAACTTGTTAAAATTTTTTAAAATTAAGATACCATGTAGCCCATACCTAGACATTAATTTAGCACAAAATAGCCACTACGGGAAGCTGCAGGGACTCTTCTGAGCAGTGTATGGATGCTGACAGTCTCAAAGCCTGCTCTGCTACTTAGCTTTCTAGATAAACACATGTGATGAAGCAGTGAAAAGCCACAGTAACATTCTACTAATACACAGATGGAAGAAATGCTTTCCTTGTTTCATTATCAGTCTTCTCAGGAGTATGATGAAGATCCTGTAATCCAGTCCCTCTGATTTATAAAGAGCCAGCAACATGGGAAAATTAGGTCATGTATGAAGGTCACAGTAAGCAGGAGGTTCATACTATCTCCACATAGCCAGACCCAATTCCTCAGCTTACTGAATTTTCAAATTTATGTTATACATTCAGAAAAATGTATATTACTTTCCTCAAAATTGACATTTGGCCTTCTTCTGTTAAAATTGCACTTGGGTGCAAAATATTATGCTCCTAACACGACTGTGATACACTGTCTAGGTTAGAGGCAGCTTTCAAGGCTGATCCAGGAAGGAAAGGCTGGGACTGTGGTATGGAATCTAATACCAAGTTATTTCCTAGTTAGTGGTTTCTTGGAGAGCTCCACATTAAGCATCATCTAAAGAATCTTAACTTTGGAACTTGATAACAATCAAGGATGATTTTTGGTTTTTCTAAATCAAACTACTGAGTGTAGTTACATCATACTTTTTGCTACATTGTACCAGGCTTCTCAACACCTCATCCCCATCTATTGAAACCATGTACAAAGTTTTGCACAGATATAATCTAACAGCATCCTGGTCTCTTCTGTTTGTCCAATGACTTAGAAACAAGGTAAAAACACCAAGCTATTTACCCAGGATTGACTAGTGAGGATGAAGGACTCATTCTCCTCTCCCTCCCTCTGCTGTGTGTATGATCTGTTTCCCACCCTGATGACCAGGTGGGTTGTGTATTATGAGCTGCTGTTACTCCCTGCCTTTCCTCTCCTCCTACTCTCTGGAACACAACCCTAAGTAAGCCACACTTCTGCTTCTCTCTGGCTCTGCTTTGCAGAGACCTCGGATAAGATGTTTACCACTAGTGAATCTACAGCTGCATTTTTCTCAAGAGTTTCATTGGAGGGGGAATGAGGAACATAAAAGTTGTCCAAGTTAAATATGCAAATTTTAAAAAATTGAGAGTACAGTTAACATTTTGAAAAACAGTTTCTTTTTTATTTTTAAAGGTAAATATCTCTCACATGCACAGACTTTTTTTTTTTAATATCTTCACAATTTTACACTTACTGCTCAGCTAACTGTACCATACAGGGCATGCCAAGTTCTGGTTAGCTCTGGGGCTCACTTTTGTTTGCAGCCAGTGTGGGCTGGAGACAAAAGTGGAGTCACGCCTTTCAAAGCAAAGGAAGATATTTCATATTGCATATGACAGCCAGGTGACAAGATACTACCTGTTTGACTTTTTCTCATAACACAGTGAGACAAATATCTCCTCTTTTCTGTCAAGAATAAAAAACAAACAAGCAAAGAAACAACAACAACAACTAGTTTGCTCTTCTCAGGAGAAACATCAGACATAGGGCTATGGAGAGTTTATAACTTCCTTAGAAAGCCTATATCGAACATACCTCCCTAACAGTTCTATATCACAGAAACTTTTATCAGGCATCCCTTATGTCCACCCATTTTTCTATAACTTGCCCCACTCTATCTCAGTTCTTTCTCTCTCATCACTACCTGATTGCTCTTCTTCTCTTTCATCTTTTCCCTCCCCACCCCTCAAATTTTTAATACAATCTAATAAGATATTTCCCCCTTTGCCCAGGTGTAAATTGAAAAAAGAAGTGAAAAGCATATAGTCTGGTACCTGACTCAGAGTCAAGTTCATCACCCACTCGAGAGGCCTGTGATTGTTAGCTGACAAATGTGGCCTTTAACCACTGAATGTCTAAAGGCATACCGAGTTATCCACAGACCTCCTGAGGTAAAGAGCAAGTAAAGCATGAGTTAGTCAATAAGATCCTTGAATCCAGTTTTACCCCAGAAGCTCCATATTCATATTTCTAGGAAGCACAATTTTCTATCCTAATGAGCATGATGGTGGAAGGGCATGGACACCGTTCTCAATGATGAGTAATATGGTGTAGCGTTGCTATGACTTACAAGAGATTAGATTAGGAGATGGGTTGGATCAGATAAGACCAAAATGTCTTGGAAAATGGCTGGCTCTGGCTGAGTACACTATAGATGTACTTGAATTATACAATATGCAGACTGGCTTTGCTTGGAACATAGGTGATAGATCGTGGGATCTTCTGTCAAGAGCCTGGATTGAAGGACATCCAGCTGGGAATGTGCAAGAGGCGGAAAGCCTGGTATTTTCCAAATGGCGAGACGTGGGAAGAAGGAGAGAGCATCTCAAGGCCATTGAGAAAGCTGAAGACATTATGCAAATATTGGTTAATTACCAGTGACATTTTTGGGACACTGGAGAAAGTGGGCTACCTGGTGTGAGGGATTAGTCTTTTCTTATTCACTATGTGCCATTTCAAGAATGATAAGTTTGGACATGGAATGTATATGTGACAAATGCAGAGGACAGAACCCAGAATGCATGCTTTCTTTCTCAGGGTTTGTAAGACACGATTGTCACACCATGCTTACATTTTTATTGCAAAGCTTCGTCTCATTTTCTGCTGCTGAAAACACTATGAATTTGGCAATCGGCATCCTATTTTTTGCTGGCTCAAAGGTCAGGCATACTTTACTTTCTCCATTTAAAATGTCACAGAAGTCAAAGTTATTATGGGAAATATTTGTTTTCACTCATATATTTGCTACAATCTTATGTCAAACATGGCTCTTTATGTCTAAGGAATGTTAATTTAAGATGAACACAATTACTAAAAAGGCATTTTGCTACATTTAAATTTATTAAAGGAAACAGTGCTATTTGATTGCAAGGCCTTGTTAAAGAATCATTCTGGTGAAGTATAGCCTACAGGCTATTCAAACTGACAATAACCTTAATTATGAAACACTAGAGAGGTTTATTTTAAGTCCAGTGTGACCTCCCTGACACCTCCAGCAATGAATAGATAGTACTGTTGGTTAGAAAATGAAGGGGACATTATCTTAAACACAATGCTTTGCCATTGGTTATGTTAAGAACACCTCTTTTCCTTTCTTCCTTTGACTCAGGGGCAGTATAAAAAAGACCTTAAAAACAGGAAATAAATTACTGTTTTGCTTTCTTTAAAGCAAAGGATTTTTGGCAAATATTGCACACATTTTATTTTTTTAAAAAAATGGGAGGAAAACCTAGCAATTTCAAAAAAAAAAATCACCCTATCATACGTGCTACATAGATGAAGGTTCTGCTGGTTTCCCTGCTCTGTTCTCTTAGCTCCCTCCATAGTCTGCACTCTGTTGTTATAACAGAATTCCTAAGACAAGCTAATTTGTAAAACAAAAAGGCTTATTCTGTCATACAGTTCTGGAGGCTAGCTAGGTTGTCCAAAATCTGTCAACCCTATCCAGCAACAAAATATTTTTAGGATTAGGGGTCACAAAACTGCAACAAAGGGTTGCAGGATAAAAAGGGTTGAGAACTGTTGCTTCATGACATATATCCTACATGACTATTTTTGGAGGCTATTCTCCTGGGATGACTGGCTTCTCAGGTTTGGCTTTTTGTAAAGCAATATCAAATATAAATATTCATGTGGGATGAGCATCATCATTGCTCCTGAAAATCACATTATTAATATTTCATCTAACTACTAACCACCGTCATTTTCTGGCCTTCCCACGATTTTTTTTTTTTTTTGGCTTTAAAAATTCAAATCAACTAGGCATGGAAGCACAAATATAGGCTTGTAGACTATGTTTATAACCCAACCCATCCAGTTTTCATGAATTTCAAAACTAGTTGCGTGGACAGTTGGGCTGGTGCAACAGCTAAAGTTACATTTTCAGTTATAATTACTGGGCTTAAGAGATCTAGAAAAGAAAAATTCCTCTAACCTTTAAACTCCACTTGCCCATGGACAGATAAACAACATGGAATCCTGGGGCTGTTGTTCATGTAAGATAACAAGCCATATGCTTTCACTTTCCTAAACAAGGTTGGCTGTCCAAAATGCACAGAATATGCTTGATCACATGTAGGTGGGTGGGAGAACATAGGTAGAGAATATGCCAGGATGTAGGATTGCTCTTGATTGGACGAAGATGGTGAGTATGTAGCCTTGTGGGATTTTCCTTTCTAAATACTGCACTAAGGTAATTTGCAGCCATTCTCTGCTAATCCCAGGTATAGATTCAGTGTCTCTTGTTCTGTCCAATATTTAATATAGTTTGCTTCAAATTGGGATCATAAATTGTGGTAATGGTCTTCTTCACTCTTGGAATTAACAGATCTTGCCTTAAATATTTTATATTTGATTTTTAATCTCATTAAATAAATAATAGTACAATCCCATGCATCCTATCAGATCACTATGGAGTAAAAGAGGTCTTCAATGGCAACAAAAACAACAGAAAGCCCACATACACATGGAGCCTGAACAATAATCTACTCAATGACACCTTAGCCAAAGAAGAAATAAAGAAATAAATCAGAGACCTTTTAGAATTTAATGAAAATGAAGGCACAACATACCCAAATCTTCAGGACACAATGAAAGCAGTGCTAAGAGGAAAACACATAGCAGTGAGTGCCTCCAAAAAGAAAATGAAGAGTGCATACACTAGCAGCTTAACAACACACCCAAGAGCCCTGGAACAAAAAGAATCCAATTCCCCCAGGAGGAGTAGAAGACAGGAAATCATCAAACTCAGGCCTGAAATCAGTCAAGTGGAAATAAAGAAAACCATACAAAGAATCAATGAATCCAGGAGCTGATTCTTTGAGAAAATCAACAAGATAGATCAACCCTTAGCCAGACTGACCAAAGGGCAGAGAGAAAGTATCCAAATTAACAAACTTAGAAATGAAAAGGGAGATATAACAACAGAAACTGAGGAAATTCAAAAAATCATCAGATCCTACTACAAAAGCCTGTACTCAACACAACTGGAGAATCTGGAGGAAATGGACAATTTCCTAGACAGATACCGAATACCAAAATTAAATCAGGACCAAATAGATCATCTAAACAGGCCCATAACCCCTAAAGAAATAGAAGGGGTCATAGAAAACCTTCCAACCAAAAAAAGCACAGGACCAGATGGCTTCAGTGCAGATTCTATCAGACCTTCAAAGAATACCTAACACCAATACTCTTCAAACTATTCCACAAAATAGAAACAGAAGGAACACTACCCAATTCCTTCTATGAAGCCACAATTATGTTGATACCAAAACGACACAAAGATCCAACAAAGAAAGAGAACTTCAGACCAATTTTCCTTATGAATATTGATGCAAAAATACTCAATAAAATTCTTGCCAACCGAATTCAAGAACACATCAAAATGATCATCCACCATGATCAAGTAGGCTTTATTCCAGGGATGCAGGGTTGGTTCAATATACGGAAATCCACCAATGCAATCTACTACATAAACAAACTCAAAGAAAAAAAACCACATGGTCATTTCATTGGATGCTGAAAAAGCATTTGATAAAATTCAGCATCCTTTCATGCTTAAAGTCTTGGAAAGAACAGGAATTCAAGGCTCATACCTAAACATAGTAAAAGCAATATACAGCAAACCGGTAGCCAGCATCAAACTAAATGGAGAGAAACTTGAAGCAATCCCACTAAAATCAGGGACTAGAGAGGGCTGCCCACTTTCTTCTTATCTTTTCAATATTGTACTTGAGGTCCTAGCTCAGGCAATTAGACAACATAAAGTGGTCAAAGGGATACAAATTGGAAAGGAAGAAATCAACTATCATTATTTGCAGATACTATGATAGTCTACCTAAGTGACCCGAAAAACTCCACTAGAGAACTCCTACACCTGATAAACAACTTCAGCTAAGTGGCTGGTTATAAAATCAACTCAAGCAAATCAGTAGCCTTCCTATACTCAAAGGATAAGCAGGCTGAGAAAGAAATTATGGAACTGACACCCTTCACAATAGCCACAAACAGTATAAAGTACCTTGGGGTGAGTCTTCCCAAACATGTGAAAGATCTGTATGACAAGAACTTCAAGACTCTGAAGAAGGAAATGGAAGAAGACCTCAAAAAATGGGAAAACCTCCCATGCTCATGGATCGGCAGGATTAATATAGTTAAAATGGCCATTTTGCCAAAAGCAATATACAAATTCAATGCAATACCTATCAAAATCCCAACTCAATTCTTCATAGAGTTAGAAAGAGCAATTCTCAAATTCATCTGGAATAACAAAAAACCCAGGATAGCTAAAACTATTCTCAACAACAAAAGAAATTCTGGGCAAATCAGTATCCCTGACCTCAAGCAATACTACCGAGCAATAGTGTTAAAAACTGCCTGGTATTGGTATAATGACAGGCAGGCAGATCAATGGAACAGGATTGAAGATCTAGAAATGAACCCACACACCTATGGCCACTTGATCTTCAACAAAGGGGCTGAAAACATCCAATGGAAAAAAGATAGCCTTTTCAACAAATGGTGCTGGTTCAACTGGAGGTCAGCATGCAGAAGAATGCAAATTGATCCATCCTTGTCTCCTTGTACTAAAACTCAACTCCAAATGGATCAAGGACCTCCACATAAAGCCAGACATTCTGAAGCTAATGGAAAGGGAACTGGGGAAGACCCTTGAGGATATCGGTACAGGGGGAAAGTTCCTGATCAGAACACCAATAGCTTATGCTCTAAGATCAAGAATTGACAAATGGGACCTCATAAAATTACAAAGTTTCTGTAAAGTAAAGGACACCATCAAAAGGACACATTGGCAACCAACAAATTGGGAAAAGATCTTCATCAACCCTACATCAGATAAAGGGCTAATATCCAATATATACAAAGAACTCAAGAAGTTAGACCCCAGAAAACCAAATAACCCTATTAAAAAATGGGATACAGAGTTAAACAATGAATTTTCACCTGAAGAACTTTGGATGATGGAGAAACATCTTAAAAATTGCTTAACTTCATTAGTCATCAGGGAAATGCAAATCAAAACAACCCTAAGATTTTAGCTTATACCAGTCAGAATGATTAAGATTAAAAACTCAGGAGACAGCAAGGATGTGGAGAAAAAGGAACACTCCTCCAGTGCTGGTGGGTTGCAAATTGGTACAACCACTCTGGAAATCAGTCTGGCGGTTCCTCAGAAAACTGGGCATGCCACTTCCGAAAGATCCTGCTATACCACTCCTGAGCATATACCTAGAGGATTCCCCAGCATGTAATAAGGATATATGCTCCACTATGTTCATAGCAGCCCTATTTATATAGCCAGAAGCTGGAAAGAACCCAGGTATCCCTCAACAGAAGAATGGATGCAAAAACTGTGGTATATATACACAATGGAGTACTATTCAGCCATTAGGAACAATGAATTCATGAAATTCTTAGGCAAATGGATGGAGCTGGAGAACATCATACTAAGTGAGGTAACCCAGTCTCAAAAGATCAATCATGGTATGCACTCACTAATAAGTGGATATTAGCCTGGTAAACTGGAATACCCAAAACATAATTCACACATCAAATGAGGTACAAGAAGAGCGGAGGAGTGGCCCCTAGTTCTGGAAAGACTCAGTGTAGCAGTATAAGGCAAAACCAGAACAGGGAAGTGGGAAGAGATGGGTAGGAAAATAGGGGGAGGGAAGGGGTCTTATGTGACTTTTGGGGAGTGGGGGACCAGAAAATGGGAAATCATTTGAAATGTAAAAAAATAATAATAATAAAAAGAAAAAGAAAAAGAAAAGAAAAGCAAAAAAAAATAAGTAATAGTACCATCTGAAACAATGCAAGAATGCTCACGGCCATCGTGTTTGTACCAGCAAATGGTTTGTACATTAACTGTGTCACATAGTATTGTGCACATAGTATTACTACAAATTGAAGATAAAGCAGTTGCACTTATAAGTGAGACTAGGGATAAGATTTAAACATACATTATAGCCTGAATAAAGTATGTTGAGAAAAAGTACTTCCAAGATAATTGTGTCAGTGGTGAGGGAAAGACACACAGCTCTATACTGTCTGCCTCACGAGGCTGGGGACATCCTCTGATCTTTCAGGGATTTTAATTCAGGCCAAATCCAGGATTCGTAGGTTCACTGTGAAAACATATTTCAGTACTAGCCAGGTAAGTACAAAAGTAGAGAGAAAGGGAAGGGTTCACTGAGGAAGACATGCCCAAGAAGTGCTATGTCCTGAGGGGCTGTCGAGAAAGATACACCCAGCTTTGGAACAGGCTCCTCAAGGGAGAGCGTAGTTGATTGTCTCAGAATTACAACTTCCATCTCAAAATATCATGGAGAAACTATTTCTCTCTTTCTTTCAGTAAGTGATATAGGATGTCTATGGAGATGTCTTGGACGGAAATACTTTCTGATAAAAGTCAGGAGCCATCAGGGCTGCAAAGAGGGAAAACTGCAAGTTTATAGTTGAAAAGGAAGAGGGCCTTGATCAATTGTTAATTATGTTGAAGTTCTTGCTTCTCTGCTGGGGAAGGATTGAACTGGATTCCCAAATGAGGCCTTTTCCTCCCTGCTCAAGCCAATGTTGTTTCCCAATCTTTCTATCCTGTTAGCATTTAATTTACACAACACTAAGAAAAATGCTTTAAATTAAGCAATCAATTGTCTGTATCAGGACTACAAATACGTAATATAGTAGTGATGAATTGTATAGGAATAAGGGATATTAAATTAAGAAAAGAAGTTATCACTCTAGAGGAAATCAAGATGGGACTGAAGAATTATAAAGATTTTATAACCCTGAGAATAATTTTTAATAGGTGTGTAGGCTCATTTTCTGTCAATTTATCACAAGTAAGCTCATCTGGAGGAAATGAATCTTTTTAAATTTAATTTAATTTTATTTTTTATTGAAAAGGGAAGTAAACACTTTATGATAAAATTAAAGATTTACATGGAAAATATTTCAAATAAACATATTAAAGTTGACAATTTTCATGGAAAATAGACATGTAAAACCTTGATAAATTAACTGAAATATAAAATAGAAACATTTTTTATAGAATTGAGGAATTACATAGAAAATATTTCTGATAAAATTGTAGAAAAATGTAGAAAACCGTGTTAGAATTGAAGATTATCATGGAAAATTTTATATAGATATAATAATGATAGGCATAAATGTATCCTAAGTTGATTGAAAGTGGAATTATAAACATCTTCTGATAAATTTGAAGATTTACATGGAAATATTTCTGATAAATTTGAAGAAGTATATAGAAAAACATGTTAAAATTAAAGATTAACATGGAAATTATACAGATAAAATGATAGGCATAAGGATAATTCTAAGTTGACTGAAGGTGGAATTATAAACATTTTCAGATAAAATTGATGATTTACATGGAAAATATTTCTGGTAAAATTCAAGAAATATGTAGACAAACATGTTAAAATTGACTATTTTATGGAAAATTTTACATATAAAATGGTAGATATAAAAACTCTTTCTAAATTGATTGAAGGTGGAATTAGAAACATCTGTGAGAAAATTTTTCAAAGATTTACATTGAAAACATTTCTGATAAAATGGAGAAAATATATAGAAAGACATTAAAATTGAAGAATATCATGAAAAATAATGCAGATAAAATGGTAGACATAAAACATTACTAAATTAATTAAAAGGGGAATTACAAACATTTTCTGATAAAATTGAAGATTTACATGGGAAATATTTCATTAGTCTATGTATTTTATTCTCTATATCTTCAACAAAATTGTAGAAGAAAACTTCCCTAACCTAGAGAAACAATGGAGTTGAGTCCATTGTTGTTAATGGATATTAGGGAATAGTGATTGTTGCTTCCTGTTATTTTTGATGTTAGTTTTATGTTTGTGTGGGTATCTTCTTTTGGGTTTGTTGGAAGATTACTTTCTTGCTTTTTCTAGGGTGTAGTTTCCCTCCTTGTGTTGGCATTTTCCATCAATTATCCATTGTAGGGCTGAATTTGTGGACAGATATTGTATAAATTTGGTTTTATCATGGAATATCTTGGTTTCTTCATCTATGCTGATTGAGAGTTTTGCTGGGTATAGTAATCTGGACTGACATTTGTCTTCTCTTAGGGTCTGTATGAGATCTTCCCAGGATCTTCTAGCTTTCATCGTCTCTGGTGAGAAGTCTGGTGTAATTCTGATAGGTCTGCCTTTATAAGTTACTTGCCCTTTTCCCCTTATTGCTTTTAATATTCTTTCTTTATTTAGTGAATTTGGTGTTTTGATTATTATGTGCCAAGAGGACTTTCCATTCTGGTCCAGTCTGTTTGGAGTTCTGAAGGCTTCTTGTATGTTCATGGGCATCTCTTCCTCTAGGTTAGGGAAGTTTTCTTCTACAATTTTGTTGAAGATATTTATAGGGTCTATACCTATGATGCTTAGGTTTGGTCTTTTCATTGTGTTCTGGAGTTCCTGGATGTTTTGGGTTACCAGCTTTATGCATTTTGCATTTTCTTTGACTGTTGTATTCTGTTGTTGATGCTTACATCTATGACTCCTGAATTCTTTCCAAGGTTTTCTATCTCCAGAGATGTCTCACTTTGTGATTTCTTTATTGTTTCAACTTCCACTTTTAAAACCTAGACGGTCTTGTTCAGTTCCTTCACTTGATATTTTATGCTTTCCTGTAATTATTTAAGGGATTTTTGTGTTTTTTCAAGGGCTTTTGCCTGTTGACCCATGATCTCCTTTATTTCTTTAATGGATTTTTATGTTTCCTCTTAAGGGCTTTTACCTGTTGACCAATGTTCTCCTGTATTTCTTTAAGTGAGTTATTTAAGTCTTTCTTGAAGCCCTCTATCAGCATCATGAGACACAATTTTAAATCCAACTCTTGCTTTTCTGGTGTGTTGGGGTATCTGGGACTTACTGTGGTGGGAGAACTGGGTTCTGATCTTGCCATGTGGCCTTGGTTTCTGTTGGTAGGATTCTTGTGCTTGCCTTTCGCCATCTGGTTATCTCTGATGCTAGTTGCTATTGTTGTCTCTGGCTGGAGTTTGTTCCTCCTGTGGGCCTGTAAGCCTGTGTGCTTACTCCTCTGAGCTCAGAAGTGAAAGCACTGCTGGGAGATCTTTCTCTCCTGCACAGAAGGCTGTGGAGTTTCCAAGCTCTCTATGTTCCTAATCTGGAGGTTCAGAGATACAAGTTTCTGGCTGGCATGGAGATCCTGAAGAATAGTGGCTATGAGGAAATGAATCTTTATCATGCAAATGCTTTCATAGGACTGGTTTGTAATTATTGGGTAGGGCACTTTCCTTATTGATGATTAACTTGGAAACACACAGCCTATTGTGAGTGATACCATTCCTTGGAAAGTAGTTCTAGAGTGTATAAGGTAAATGAAAAAAACACTGAACAAGCCAGGAGAAAGAAGCCAGGCAGTAGCATTCATCTATGGCCCCTGCATTAGGGCCTGCCTCTAGGTTTCTGTATTGGAATTCCTGTACTGACTTCCATAAGTGGTGGACAATAATGTGGGTTGTAAAGCCAAAATACAAGCCCATTCTTCCCAATTTGTTTTTGGTCATGATGTCATATCATAAAAATAGGAATTTTTACTAATACAACAAGTGAGAGATTCAAACTCATGAGCTGAATCACAGTAGTTTATGGACTTTTTCCTCATGGTCATTGAAAATATTTTTTTCAGAATTAAAGTTTAAAACATTGTTGGGGCCTTAAAGATGGCTCAGTTGTTTAAAAAAAACAGCCCATACTTCTCTTGCTGTTCTTGTCTGATTTCAGTTTCCAACACTTATTTCATCAGCGCCCACATGTGGCAGCTCATAACTGCTCGTAACTCCAAACACAGGGATGCGATACTTCCGCTAGTCTCCTAAGGCACCAACACTCATTTGCACACGCCCTCGCCCTCACAGAAAAAACATACTTATGGTGAGTAGATAGAGAAGAACGACACTATAAAGAAGACAGAAAATTGTATAAGAAATAGAATACAGTATCACAAAAGTCAAGGTCATTTACCTCAAATGCAGTCTTAAATGCTCAACAGAAGAGTGGATGCAAAAAAATGTGGTATATCTACACAATGGAGTACTATTCAGCCATTAGAAACAATGAATTCATGAAATTCTTAGGCAAATGGATGGAGCTAGAGAATATCATACTAAGTGAGGTAACCCAGACACAAAAGGTGAATCATGGTATGCACTCACTAATAAGTGGATATTAACCTAGAAAACTGGAATACCCAAAACATAATCCACACATCAAATGAGGTACAAGAAGAAAGGAGGAGTGGCCCCTTGTTCTGGAAAGACTCAGTGAAGCAGTATTTGGCAAAACCAGAACGGGGAAGTGGGAAGGGGTGGGTGGGAGGACAGGGGGAAAGAAGGGGGCTTATGGGACTTTCCAGGAGTGGGGAGCTAGAAAAGGGGAAATCATTTGAAATGTAAATAAAAATATATCGAATAAAAAAGAATAATTTAATAAAAATTAAAAAAAAAAGAAAATGAAGACAAACTGTTCTCACATAATTTCCTATGAGGAGATCACTGTTCTTTTGGAGTGAAAACTACTTACATGAAATTGTTAATAGAGGCAATCGAGAGTACCTTAGTGATTAGGAAACAACTGAGAAGTATAGAAAACATGAGGTAATCTGCAGATGGCTAGAGGGATGGAGGGGTAGTTCAATATGCTTCTGGGAAAAGATTCATTGTTTATTTTGATGAGAGAGAAGTGAACATTTGGGAAATGGAGAAGGAATTCTGTTAAAAGAACTCAAACCAACAAAACGGCAGAAGATAATCTATGTAGAAGTGCTTTTAAAAGGTAGGACAAGGCCATGGTAAATGAAGTTGGGTAGAAGACCTGGACCCAGTAGAAGGGAGATTATCCTCTTCACCCCCTCTAGCAGGGAACCACAGAAGCAGAGGCAGTGAAAGAGAATTTTGATGGGGAGCGAAAGGATTTCCTCTGACTCTCATCTGTAGAGCAGTGTGTTAGGACTGTCACAATTCTTGTGCATGTGGAGTTGAATTGATCAAAGGCTACAGTTATTAAGTAACATCAGCAGTTATTTGAGGTGGAGGCCCTAATTTTGACCAGATCTCTTTGTCCTGCTAGAAGCATTCTGATGTTCAGGGGGAGTTGGCTTCATCTAGGACTGAGACTCTTGTCTCTTGCAGGTGTAAGACAAAGTGTCTTGTGATTAGGAGATCCTGCTAAGAGCAGGTTTTTGAGGGTAAGAAAAAAAGGGTGGATTGAGAGTTCTTTTAAAGAATCTCACAGAGACTTTATTTTATTGTGCTTGTTGTCATAACCTACCTCTACTTCTCAGCAGTTGATGCCGAGTATTTTTCCTTTTTAGAGTTTTAAATTTCTTTTTATAACTTAATCCATATATTAACACATTGTGTATTATACTCCAGCCCATCCTCTTTGAATTTCTTCTTTGCAGCTAGTTATCTTTCTTCTTTTGTGTCTTTGTGTGTGTGTGTGTGTCTTGGGCTTTCAAGTTGTAAGGAAGACAGTCAAGTAGTTTGGCATTTTTTTCCTCACTGAGATGATTTGTCGTTTGAATGGACCATTAGATCTGTTGTTTTGTACAGGTTAAATTGCAGTTTTACAACTTCTGTGTTTCCAGTCAATGACTGATAAAGCTCCCTAGCCTGCCTAGCCTGATAGTATCCATTGAATGCATTGACTGGTGAGTCGTTAAGCCCTTGAATTCTGCAGTAGATGGCACAAGGAGATTGAGTACTGAAATGGATGTGGAGATGAGAGAAGTCAAGTTTCATTTTCCAGCAAGAAACTGAGCATGGGGATGTGTGCTTAATGACTCCTGTTCCAGCTCTCCTTGGTTCTGCTCTGCCAGTGGATGCTACCTCCTCCTGGTGATCCTGCTTGGCTCAGAAACATAGAATCTACAGCACATGACCAGAATGATGAGCTTAACTTCTCTACTACCTATCTGGGAAAATTACGTGAAAAAATGATATATGCTTCTTGATCATACATATGTTATATATCATATATAGTGTATATCATTGAATTATAAAGTAAAAAGAGATTAAAGTAGTCTTGCTTAGTGTGGATGTTTAGTACTTTGCAATGTGTATTATGCATGCACAATTGCTGCTCTGTTTTGATGGGGATATTTTCCATGGTGTCTGTTATGTAGCCAAATCTTTAAATGCTGAAGTATCATCTATAAAATAACATTGTATTTGAATAAATCTCACGAATATCGTACTGTATATTTAAATCAAACTCTAGGTGATTAAGATGCCTCACGCATTGGAAACACCTTTTAAATTCTTATATTGTTTAGAGAATAACGGTCAGTAAAGACATCTATCTATGTCCAGCGTAGAAGAATGTTGTTTTAAAATATTCTTGACTGACAGAATTCACTGACATGTGACACATGGATACGGAGGAACAACTGCATTTTATATTGCTTGAGTTTCAGCATAATGCACTCCAACATACTTTAAACTCCTTAGGGGAAGGAATCACAACTTAACTTTCTTTTGGTGAGTGGTGACACATTACAATTGCATGCCCAGAAATTGATATAAACAATCAAATTTTTATTTCCTAGTATTATAACAGAAGGACCAAGAGGAATATGGTGAATGACTTCAGTATGTGACTTGTTTGATGCTTAACAGTGCACATACCAAAAGGGTGACACATATCATGTGTGCAATGAATACTTATATTTTGTATCATTTTATGCTAATGTTTAAATAGAACTTTTGATTTTTACAGTAAAATGAAAATTCATGAAAGAATATGGAATAGTGAAGAGTTCCTTTTCTCCTTATTGTGAAGTTGATGATTCTAACTGTAGGTTTTACTATTCTTTTGAAATGTTCTTATAAAAATATCAGAGAAAAACTAGCTTATGTAAGAGTTCCTTTGATATAACTTGATTAGGAGTCTTCCCAATCCATTTCTCTCTCTGTCTTTCTCTAGTATACGATGTCACCATGACCTTAATTGTTTTATACAGGAAAAATTAGCTGCAGAGAGAGCAGGCTGCCATAAAGCTATATATAAAAAAAGAACAAAATATCAGACAACTTAACAATTTCTTAGGAATCCTTTATTTGCCCAGACAAAATGTACTGTTCTAGAGCTTTCCGATCCTATGATATTAATTTTAATTTTGAAACCAAGTACTTTTATCCTCAAATGCTCTTTCTTGCTTTGCAGGCATGTCCATTATGTTTGCTAAGAGAGAAACTTTTACGTTTGAAGCTTTTTTTTTGGAAGTCTGGTAGTGGCCGTTGTATGACATGCTAGTGCACGGTGGCAATAGGGATGGGGCCTTGCTTCTGTCTCAGGCAGCATTCTTGGTGTGCGCCTTCCTAAAGTCACTGAAAGCTGCTTCAGGGCAGCAACAATTCTGTGTTCTTCTTTGTAGGAAGCACTCTAGCACAGCATGATGGCTCAGGACACAGCAGGATCTCAGTGAACACTTTGAGATTGCAAGAGCAAACCTCGAACAAGATGCTTCTCACTTGACAAAAGAGCCAGAAAAATCCTCCATCATCATGCTTTACCTGCTCCTTAATTTGGGGCTGTGAACTGATGCAGGGTGAGACAGTGTTCAAAGGAATAGATTAGAGTCACTGAGGTCAAGTTATATTCTCTACACAAACCAAGTTTCCTTCACTTTTCTCAGTCAAATAATAGGTACTAAGTATAGTGTGTGCATTCCTTGTCTAAAATACATGGGAAAGATTTGGGATCACATTGTTTTATGTTCAAGATTTGAGACTAGTTGTATGCACACACATATTAAATGAAATATGTTAGAGATCCAAATGTAAAGTTCATTTATATTTTGTGGATAGCTTAAACTATAAGGCATCAAAAAACTTTTGTTGTTATCAAACAAAACCACTTTGTTGTTTTGTGATAGTCTCACTCCTGTTCAGGCTGGCCGTGAGACCATTATGTAACCCCAGGAACTCATGGAAATCCCCCAGACTTGAGCCTCTCAACTGTTGATATTATAGACATGAGCCATTACTCCCACCACAAAGATAACTTTATACAATATTTGGAGTGAGTTTGTCAGCACCGTATAACATAAGGCCAATTGTGAAACTTCCTGCTTAAATTGCTATGTGGTCACTCAAAAAATTTTAGATTTCAGAGAAGTACAGGCTTTGAGACTCAGAATATTCAAGCTGTAGCCAACATCTGCTGATGTTTGAAGTATTTGCAATTTTACTTCTGCCATCACTGATCTCGGGATTTTCTGTTCTTTTGATAAATATGTATTACAATTCAAATAAAACAACAACAAAAGATCAGTTCATTTAGATGCAGATTAGTCTGAGAAATCTTAAAATGTTTTTGAAATATTCATGTATTAAAAAGGGTTATAGGATGATATTAATAAACAGTATGAGAATGGTTAAAATTTAGGTCATTTTTTTTCAAGCACACAGAAACATTAAAACAATGGTTACTAGAAAGCAGAGGTGGGAGTGTCGCCGAGCCCAGGCCACACAGAGGCCCCCTGCCCACCACTCCCCATCATGCACTAGCACTCTCAAAAGATTCAAAGTCCAAGACTGCAACTCTCAAGGATCAGCTGATTGTGAATCTTCTTAATGAAGAACAGGAACAAGATTACAGTTGTTGGGGTTGGTGAAGTTGGCATGGCTTGTGCCATCAGTATCTTAGGATACTGGATGGAAGGAATACTTAGGAATACTAGGAAGGAATTGGCAGATGAACTCGCCCTTGTTGATGTCATGGAGGACAATCTAAAGGGACAGATGATGGATCTTCAGCATGGCAGCCTTTTCCTTAAAACACCAAATATTGTCTCCAGCAAAGATGATAGTGTAAGTGCAAACTACCAGCTGGTCATTGTCACAGCAGGGGCCCATCAGCAAGAGGGAGAGAACCGACTCAATCTGGTCCAGCGAGATGTGAACATCTTCAAGTTTATCATCTCCAACATTGTGAAGTACAGTCCACACTGCAAGCTGCTTATTGTCTCAAATCCAGTGGATATCTTGACCTATGTGGCTTAGAAAATCAGTGTCTTTCCCAAAAGCTGAACTATTGGAAGTGGTTGCAATCTGGATTCAGCTCCTGATCACCTGGGGGGTTTACCCACTGAGCTGTCACAGGTAGGTTCTGGGAGAACATGGCAACTCCAGTGGACCTGTGTGGAGTAGTGTGAACATTGCTTGAGTCTCCCTGAAGTCTCTAAATCCAGACCTGGGAACCAATGCTGATAAAGAGCACTGGAAAGATGTTCAAAAGCAGGTGGTTGACAGTGTGTATGAGATGATCAAGTAGAAAGGTTACACATCCTGGACAACTCTGTGGCAGACCTGGCCAGGAGCATAATAAAGAACCTCAGGCAGGTGCATCCTGTCTCCACCATGAGTAAGGGTCTCTGTGGAAACAATGATTATGTCTTCCTCAGTGTCCCATCTATCCTGGGACAAAATGGAATCTCAGATGTTGTGAAGATGACACTGACTCCTGAGGAAGAGGCTCACCTAAAGAAGCGTGCAGATACCCTCTGGGGAATCCAGAAGGGGCTGCAGTTCTAAAGTCTTCCCAGTATCCTAGCACCTCACTATCCAGGCTGAAGTAGGAGACCACACACTTCTCATCTGAGCTGTGATTGGTGGTCTGGGGAAAAATCTCAGTTCCCACAGCTCTGCCCTGCTGCCAAGTGGTACTTGTGTAATGGTAAGCTGGTTAGTGTGACAGTCCCACTGTCTCAAAGACACACTGTCAACTGTGCACATTTCAGTAATATCGTGAGCCTGCTGCATTGCTGTCCTGTGCACCTCACCAAACACACCTAGGCCAAGAGTTCCCAGTTAGTGATGACCTGGCTCCAATGTGTAAGTCCATTATGCGCATCTTGTGCATAACTGTTCTACAGGGTATTTTATGGATTATGTGTCTGTAGGGTACATTGTAGTATCATGTAAAATGTAAGATCTGCATATCGGTGATGGAACCAACCACTCAAGTGTCATGCCAAGGAAAACACCAAATAAACCTTGAACAGTGAAAGAAACAAAAAAGAAGAAAAGAAAACAGAGGTGGAAGAAAAAAACCATTAGCTTAGCTAGCATGTACCTTTTCCTTAAATAGCACCGCCCTCAGAGAAGAATCAAGTCAATTAGCAATATTCATCTACATAGCAAAATAATGTAAACAAAGGAAAGCTAGTATTGTGCTTTAATTATTTTTTTTACTAAGTCACATTATATTATTCACATTCAATGTAAAGAAATAAAACATAGGTCGGGCAGTGGTGGTGCACACCTTTAATACCAGCACTTGGGAGGAAGAGGCAGATGGATTTCTGAGTTCAATGCTAGCCTGGTCTACAGGGTGAGTTCCAGGACAGTCTTGGCTATACAGAGAAACCCTGTCTTGAAAAAACAAACAAACAAACAAAAAAACAAAAAAGGAAAAGAAATAAAACATAATCTGAAGAAAATTAAGTCTTCACTATTATTCAGAATTAAGACAGTCTTGGTATTTTTGCAGAACCAGAAGTTTTACAATGGGTTAAATATGTGGGCTCCATTCGACAAATATATGCTTGTCATTCTTTACCCAAAGAAGCATCTTGTGTGCCCTGAATTTTTTTCTACTGACAATAAGATATGGGACTCTTTTAGTTCATTGAATCCCTGCTAAAAGAACTTAAACTGAAACTTCAAACTCAAAGAGTCAGTGAATTTGAGCTTATAGGAACACTGGCTAACTGTAAGGGGGTACTTTTTGGATTGGTGGAACAGTCATTGCAGAGACATTTAAGGGTAAAGCACAGATGAGTTATATGTAAGTAGTTTTGATGTATTTTCATTGATAATCTGGAAAAAATGCCTATGAACTCAGGTAAATGAGTAGAAAATATTTTTTTAAATGATCAAGACAAATATCAAAAATTTGGGGGCCATGTTCTCATTTGTAGCATTGCAGAACTATTATCTATACAGATTTATACATTAAAATATTTTTTCTAATTACAAATTTAGAGATGTGGGCAATGCACATGGGTTAGGAAGGAATTAATTTTTAACATACAATGCATTTATTCTCTTCTGGTATTGCACTGTTCTACCTGCAAGATAGTGAAACAATATTCATTTAGTGTCTCAGAACCCAATACCACAAAACCACAGATAGTTTTTCAAGAATGGCCTTGGAATTATTTGTTTTGATCTCCTCCTGGACAATTATCTTCGGACATGACAGACCAATTTGATCAGTGACCAGCTGAAGCAATAGTGTTGAATCCCAGATCCCTGGAGACTTGGGAAGATCTTCTGCTACCACAGGATGCTGCTTGAGATTTTCAAATGTTTAGGCAGGTATGAGTCACTTTCCTCAAGGTGACAGTCAGTTTACTAACTAAACTTTGCAGTTCTGGCAATGAAATGTTTCCCATCCCAAGATGGAATGAGGACAGGCTCAGAAAATGAAATTTCTAGAACATTTTGTCTGACTAAAAAAATGACCCAGCTCTTATGATAGTGGGGAAAAAGTTAATTAATGCAAATACACTTTTCACAATATTAAAAAAGTAAAGTGACCCAGCAAAGAAAGGAGGTAAGGCAGAAAGGACAGAAAGCACAGATGTGATGGCATGAGTACAGATATACTGCAAGTGATGCTTTCGATTGAAAACTGTAAATGCAACAAGTAGCAAATTAAATTTTAAAGTGATGTCAATGAGTTATGCACAGAATATCTGCCCCTGTTACATCATCTCCTTGAAACCATTTCCTTGGCACTCTAGATACAGATGAAATTGACCAAACAAGTGCTTCTCACATATCAGAAGGAAAGTAAGTGTTTAAGGACACCAGCAAGACCAATCCTTGGGTATACCCCTGTCCCCCATGACACCACATTTCACCCACTGTTCCACTGGGCTTATTTTTTAAGATATAGACAATAAATGTTTATTAAAAGCTTCCCAGACAGCTAGTGTTTTCGATTAGCAGTTCCCTTAAGATCTGATACCCGTGTTATTTCCCTAAAAAGCATTTTTGGCTGCAATTTACATTGACTATTGAATTTGCACGAGGGAAATTCATTAGACTTGAAGAGTGTAAGCTTTCCTTTTCTCTTTCATCCTTTTAATTCAGTCTAAACCACCCTGGCTCTGAGTCATACTGAATGCATCTGAGGGGTGAAGGGCACACAGTGTGTGAAACCAGTTTAAGGAATGAAAGGGGGAGAAATTCGGGATTCCAATGGATTAGCTACAGTGTCAGGGTGGGCAGAAAAAAGAGAAGAAAGGAAAATGGTATCAAGAGGGTGACCTGAAACATGAGCCTTCTTAATCATGTGAGTTCTGTAAGTCATAGCTCTAAATCAAAATCATGGCCTAATCTTAATAAAGCCCACGCACAATGTGAGCTTCTAGGTGCTTTCCATTTCAGTATATATAAAGATATGACAGTACCAATGCTGGGCAGAATGATTTATGTAGACATGGCTTGACTTTAATTCTGAATCAGAGATACCTGCTTTGTGCTGGGACATCATCGCGTGAGGAGCTTGAGACAGATGGGAGAGAGGCCACAGCAGAGACTTACAGTCCAAGGATACAAGGAGCTTTTGAATGCATCAGTATGCCTTGGGTTTTATTTTATTAGACCATGAGAACCCCAAGTTTTAGGAAAGTTTTAGAAGGTTTATATTTGACAAAACCTATTGACCACAAAGGAAGTTTATTCATTATGTATTTCTTCCTTTTTTTAAATTAATCATTCCATTCATTTAAATCTCAAAGGATATCTACTTACTGGGTTCCCCTCCACCAACCCTCCCAATGGATACTCACTTCGTGTTTTCATAGACTATGGATTAAACACATCTTGGCAATTTTCTGTCCTGACATGGTGTAAGAATAAGATGTAGCTTCAAGGAATAAAAAGCTATTTGCACTAAGCACTGGTTGTCTCATGGGAATGACAAAACCTAAAGTCACCAGAAGCAGTCCTTTCCAGAAAGCCCACTGCACAGAGGAGATGGCACTGTGGCAAGGTTCTGTTCATTGTGCAGCGCTGACTGGAACATATTCGTCAGTAGCACTGACCAAGCCTGGAGAGGAGATGCAAACATGTATCATGCTTCCAAGAGTTCCTCTTGAGGCACTGAATTGTGAATTCTTGACATTTGATGCACTAAGAACTAATGCATATGACCTTGGAGCTCAGCATCATTCGGGCTACATAACAGTTGTCTGTGCATGAATACCGAAGCTCATTGCCAATGGAAGTAGCACCTGCCACTTCAAATAGGTCTCTGCCCAGTTCCACTCACATATGCAGTCAGTACATTGGTCTAACATGGGCTGCCCTTTCACTAGAACATTCAGAAAGTGTACATACAATTTTGAGGACTCTCCATGACAAAAGATGTCATGACATCACCGACTCTAGTAATGTCTTTCCCATGCATTTTGCCATCTCTTCTTTCCAGATCCTATAGTAAAAATGGTCTACCAGGACCCTCCTTCAGTGGAGGCCTTCATATAACATGCCTATTCCCCAAAGGTGACACTGTAAAAGAAATTATGCCTCTTCTGGATCCACCTCATCCTTATGATTTTATGGATTAAAAATCTGTGTTCAGAATTATATGAAGAGCATGTGGGTTCTCAGAATTCAATGGACTATAATCCATTATCTCTCCCTCTCATTTCCCTTCCCCCTTACTTCCTTCTCCCTTTCAAAATTACCCTATCTTCTTTTTGTTGTTACTGTTTTGAGGGAAAGCTTAGGAATAGGGGTTGAACATTGTTAAGAAAAACAAACAAAGGGAAGTCCTCTAAACTTTCATCTTATATTTTATATATTTTCATGTATCATAATAAGGAAAATGTAGGGAAAATGGTTTAAAATTCTTCACAGAATAAAAGGAAACTTGAGCCTTTTTATTTTTAACTATATTTTGATGTCACTTTCTAAACCCTATTTTAGCTATGTACTATGTACTCAAAATCATGAAAATATTTTCTTTAATGTAGTGACATGTAGAAGTTTACTACATGAAAGGTTTTGCCACAAATATAACTAAATAGCAATGAAAATCATTAAAAATATGTAGTCATATTTTAGAGGAAGAATCTTTAATGCTAGAGGCAAAGATTGTAGGAAGAAAAATCTGCTCCTATAAGAAAACAATTTTCATTTCAAGATCTCATGGGATTACAGGCGGCCCTTTAGGACTCTGTAGTAACTGTAACAAAGCAAACTTGGTCCTTAGAGGCATTTGTCTCAGTGTGACAATTTCCAAGGAAGCTGAATGTTGGAAGGAAAGGTGGCATCTCCAGCTATTCCCTTGTTTTATGCCTCCCAGAAAAGGATGCTTGAGGCAGGATGGGTACACCAGACAGCCTCCAGATGAGAGAAGAGCTATTATGACTACCAGGTCTCCCAGGGTTTGACCTGCATGCCTGGGGCTGGATGTAATTGAATTACCTCTGGTAGGAGGGACAATATTCCTGACCTAAATTCAGAATATCTGCCTGCTAGCATTTGGCATGAAACTGGCTTATAATTTGAGTCACATTGAAAAATCTTAATTGCTCTAATAACTGGGTCTGCCAAGTTCGAAAGTTACCTAAGGTCTTAGAAGAATTTTAATCAAATGATGGAATTTCCATCTAGTGTTGGCTAAATCTGGGGATGTGGCTACTATTGCTGGATACATTTATTGTAAAATCTCCTACATGTGTAGCTTGATTATAGGTCATAACTTATTGTCATTATTGGCAGTCAAGATTGACAGGGATTAATCTATTCTTTAGAAAGATAGAGGACTGCAGGTGTCTAGGGTTTAAATGCCAGGCCAGAATAACTCATAATGATATTACAGTGGAACTAGCCTTAGGCTTTATCTCTGATATAATCTATCATCTGGCATGCACTGGCTGCAAAGAATGCTACGCACCATCACAATCTTAGTTTGGGATGTAAAGATGATCTTTCCCAGGCTCATCTTTGAAAGTAGCTGCTGGCTGGCTGGGTTGACCTTGAAGTTACTATTGACATTCTATAGAAGAATGGCACTGAGCAATACAGAATATTATTTTTATTATTTTACAAATATGCATGTTCTGTCTGCATGTACATCTGTGCACCACATGTGTGTCTGGTACCCCAAAACATGGTGAGTCTCAGTGTGGGTGCTGGGAATCAAACCTGGATTCTTTGCAGCAACAAGTGTTCTTAACCACTGAGATTAGCTTGCTCGTCATTTCTTTAAGGCCAGCGTGTTTGTGGCAACTTGACCAAACTAAATTAGTAGATACCTCCATCTAGTGGTTTTGACAGTACCCTGCTTCCCATCGGATCTTGGGCTCTTCTGCCTAAGCATTATGTTGTCACCCTGTTAGCTTGTGCACTTGTTTTGACAAGAAACAAAGAGCATGTCAGGAATCTGCGAAGGCTACCCCTCCAAAGCCTAAACACCACTTTGATCTTTTCCTCAAGTGAATTTTAGCAAATTAGCCCTTCTTTCCATTCATCCATTACTCTAACAGTATCCCAGAATGGGTTGGGTGTGAAGCTAGTGCAAATCAATGTTACAGAGCTCCTTGCCAATTACTGTTTAGCCTACCCTCAAATATTCCTCCTACTCATGATAATAACATTGTAAAAAGAACACAATGTATATAGCAATTTTATTTTGAAGAGTGAATTAGGAAATCTATCAAAACACTAACAGACTGGGAAATGCATAATAATAACAACACTCTTTTCTTCGATGGGTTTTATCCTCCAAGGGAATTATAGATGCTTTATATAAAACACAGGATTAAAACAGCAATTAAAATGCTATAAACCCAGAGAAAGGAGGCAGAATAATGTAACCAAACAACTGTGTTATGTGAGATTCTTTAAGAAAAAAACTAATCAAATGCTCCAATTTATTTAAAGAATCTAAATGGAGAAGTGTCCCAAAAGATTCCACATGAATACATAATTTCACAGCTGATTTCATAGTCCTCTGACTCTGATAATATTTTTTAAAAAAATCATATATAGAGGGAGGTAACATGGAAGAGGAAGGGGGAGGAAAGGGAGGACCCCTTTTAATATTTTTATATTTTAATGTTAAAACATTGTATAATTTTGTTAAATTCTAATCTTACATTTTTAATTAAAAATAGGGGGACATGCAGATTCCACATGGAAATCCAGTAATTTGAGTCTAGTCTCTATCTCCATTTCATTTACAGACAGAAGATAGTCAGGAGGAGCCTAGGTTGCTTAGGATTCTAGTGGCTAGTGCTCTATTGAAAAGATTGAAAGTAAGTCAAAAGGAGGGAAAAAAACATCATGTTCTGTTATTTGAATATAGCTTGTCCCTGACTTTTAAAGCTTTTTCTAAATTATTCAGTGTTCCCGTCTTCTCTGGAAGATATTGTTCACTGCTAATACAAAGCATCATGTCTGTGGGGACAGTCACAGTGATAAAATACACAGTGACAGTTTGACCAATAGTAACATAATGAGGCTATTAGCATTCCCTTGTAGAGAGGCTGGAAGGTCATCACTCCCACACCTGAGTTCCAGCTAAGATTCCCTTCTGGCTTTAGTTGCACATGATCTTTGGGTGGGTTGAGACTGAGGAGGTTGAAGGTTTACTGTGGGATGGGGTTTTTCCATGATGAAGCTGTTGCGAGTCACCCATTCTTCTGTTTACATAATCTTAGTAAATTTATTGGTTCTAAGTGGGGTTTAGGTAAAGATGTGTCTTGGTCTATTGTGGTATCTGGAGTGAAGAAGTGTTTTATGTCTCTCTAGGAACAGTCATTGAAGGCCAATGTAGTAGTGTTGAGAGGGCTGGGGTCACTGACAGATGTACAGGTTCTCCAGATATCCACTGTAGGAAGAGATTTGTGCTTTTCCTGCAGTGGAGAGAGTTCCTGCTCCACAAGGAGTTGGATGAACTCACCAGAATGTAGATATTCTAAGGGACACTGGCTTTTCTATACATATCCACTGCTTTCTGCTCTTCATCATGAAGTGCCCACCAGGGAGCTCCTAACTTTCAGAACAGTGAGTCCAAACAAATCTCTTTGCTCAATCCTGTAGCCTTAGGCATTTTGTTATAGCAACAGAAAGTAGACCAAGGCATTATACAAAAAGTAATCATTATGTAAAAATGTCCAGAAATCTATGAAAAGAGAACATCTCTAAATAAAATCCTTAAGACTTAATGACATTAAGAATGGATTATTATTCTATATCCTAAAATATAAAATATTAATGTTAAGATTAAATTCCAATGACCATACCTTAAAGTGCTTGCAATTTTGATCATTTAGAGACTAATGTTCAAATCTTTATGTGCTAAATTATAGTCCTACCTAAATATGGGTCAGAGTGGTAGAAGTGGAACAGTTTGAGCATAACAACTTATTGAATATGCAATGCAATTATAATGCTGTTGTGATTTGTCATAGAAAGAAACAAAGTAGACAACAAAGTTATTATTGAAAATCTAACTCTCTGATTCTTGAAAAAAGGATGTTCATTTTAATGTATTTATTTATTTTAGGTAAGGGCTGTAAAGCTATGAATTGTGGTGTTACCTCCAATTCCAATGAGAAAACAATGTAGGAATGTAAAGCAACAGAAACCCCTGGTCTGGTCTTCCATTTTCAAATGAAAATGTCTAATTTTTATAGTTGAAAACAAAGAAATAAGCAAGCAGAATGAAAAACAAGCCATAGCAAGCACAGGCGAATTCTTTCTTGACTATGTGCCTGAAAACTACAGCTCAGGTTTAGAAGTGGCTTCATGGTGCGCTATAAGAACAAGAAAAAAATAATCTCACACGAGGCCACACAGACGGCTGAAAGCTTCATGGAATAATTATCCCCATTTGACCATGAAATTAAATTGTGCTAGAACAGGCTGTTTCAGAACACATCTAAACCAGAATCTAGTTTAGTGAATGCTTGACTACTCTGGACAGCAAAAATAAGGAAAACCGATAGCATGATGAACCACAGAAGCTCTTCTTTAGCTTTCTTCTTTAGTAAAAGCTAAATTATGCAGATGTTTTTAGATATTTTGTCCATATATATGGAGATATATATATATATTACCATTTAGTATGCAAGGGAAATGAAGGAATTTAAGCCTTCCTAACATTGGTTCTTTCAAAGGGATCCCATAGCTCTGATGTTCTTCCTCTGTAACGTGGGGAAGTAATGAGACACGTCTTCTCTTGGGTCAAGAAACTTTATAGTTGTATTCCTGTCTGTTGCTCATGTCTTTACCAAACTCTGTGTGGCCCTAATAAGGAGTTTGTGCAATTCAGTTTATCACCTGGCTTCCACATTTTCAGCAACTTCATCAATCTGGTTACACTGTATTTCTTTTAGTTCCCCCATGTCATGTTCTCAGTAGTTGACTGGACCATTTTTACTCCCTCTATTTTGCGAGATTATTCCCTCTTCCCTCTTTTAATGGTGAAAGCCCAGTATAACTGCTCCTGCCTAAGCTGCCCTGCCCTATGACATTCAGCCACCTCATATCTACCCCTTTCTAATTAGTGAGGGAGAAGCTGCAGTCCCATTTCCCAGTCTCCTACACATAAGATCTATTTAGGCTCTATCTTGCAAATGATCTTCACAGTCTCCTGTATTCCCTTGGGGCCCCTTTCCAATTTCAGGCACAGCAGCCTTCTGTGTGGTTGGCTCCCCCAAACCACTTACATCTCTTTCTTTACCAGGGGCATATCACTTGAGGCCAGAACTTTTAAGCTGACTCATACTCATAACACGAAATGTCTGGGAACTGCCCTTAAATAAGCACTGTAACAGGTTCACCCATACCCTAGTTTCCAAATAGGAAAGTTTCTGGATGACTTATGCGATAGATACATCTCACTGCAGGATTGACATCTTCCCTTCTCTGTCCCACTTCTCTATCCTTGAGTTCTCCCTGGGAGCAGCTGAATAAGCATTCCCTCGGGAATATCTTCCCCAGAGCAAAGGTTTTAACCATGGTTGTCATGCCAACAACTTGTTTTTTTTTTTTTATTCGATATATTTTTTATTTATATTTCAAGTGATTTCCCCTTTTCTGGCTTCCCACTCCCAGAAAAACTTGTTTTTGTGAACAATGCTTTTGTTGGCGAATGTATCATTTAGATCTGGGTTTTCTATTCTGCCAATTTTATAGGATAAAGTTTTATATTTATGACTATCATCCATGATGAATTAATTTGTGTATTACATGTGAGGTTTAGGTTAAGGCTTGCATTATTCTTAGCATATGAGTGCCCAATTGTCCCAACACCATGGTGACTCAAGGAAATCTTCATATTTCATATAGAAGTCCAGAATTTCCTTATTTCTCTTTCCAGCTCCACACTTTCTTCTACTGAGTTTTTTTTTCTTACACATCTTTTTCAAAATCAATTTATGCAAGATACTGTTACAAGATTGTGTGGGATGGGTTGCAAATTGGTACAACCACTCTGGAAATCAGTCTGGCGGTTCCTCCGAAAACTGGGCACCTCACTTCTAGAATATCCTGCTATACCACTCCTGGGCATATATCCAGAGGATTCCCCACCATGTAATAAGGATACATGCTCTACTATGTTCATAGCAGCCCTATTTATAATTGCCAGATGCTGGAAAGAACCCAGGTATTCCTCAACAGAAGAGTGGATGCAAAAAATGTGGTATATCTACACAATGGAGTACTATTCAGCCATTAGAAACAATGAATTCATGAAATTCTTAGGCAAATGGATGGAGCTAGAGAACATCATACTAAGTGAGGTAACCCAGACTCAAAAGGTGAATCATGGTATGCACTCACTAATAAGTGGTTATTAACCTAGAAAACTGGAATACCCAAAACATAATCCACACATCAAATGAGATACAAGAAGAAAGGAGGAGTGGCCCCTGGTTCTGGAAAGACTCAGTGAAACAGTATTCGGCAAAACCAGAACGGGGAAGTGGGAAGGGGTGGGTGGGAGGACAGGGGAAGAGAAGGGGGCTTACGGGACTATCGGGGAGTGGGGGGGCTAGAAAAGGTGAAATCATTTGAAATGTAAATAAATTATATCTAATAAAAAAAAAGAAGTGACAGACTGGAAAAAAAATTCACAATCTGATGGAAATTCTCCAGAATTTGTAAGTATATTATATTTCTTGGTGGCTCTTTCTCAAGGTAGAATTAGACTTCTTTGTGCATGGGGGGGGGGGCAAGAGATCGATTTTAAACATTTTCCTTGGTCTCTCTAAGTTTTTTGTTTTGTTTTGTTTTGTTTTGTTTTGTTTTGTTTGATGCAGGCACTCTCACTGAAGAGTCACAAATTTGGCTAGGCTCAAACACCAGTGAACTCCAGAGACTCTTCTATGCCGCCCCAGTACTAGGACAAAAGATGGGCAGTAGGCTTTTTATGTGAGTAATAAGAATCTGAACTTAGGTTCTCCATGCTTATATGACAAGGACTTCACTGACCAGATCATCTTTTAATTCCTGAACTATGCATTTCTAATTTCATTCTTAAAAATATTTGTTGCAGTGAAAATGAAAACTCAAATCAATTCAGCCCATTCAACTGGTTCTAGTCTTTTTTAAACCATGTCTTACAGACCCTTTGAAATGTTATGGAATGAGTTTTCATAATTGTATTACAGTTTCTTCTGTGTCTCTATGTTGAAGGCTGAATCCATACCTAAAAATGGATATGCTAAATAGCCAGGCATAATAATAATCTCTCAAGAAACACTTCTTTAATGAATGCAGACTACTACTCTTTCCAAATGACAGGGACTTTATCTTCCTACATGTACAGCTTTCTAGTACATGTGTGCAGAGCTCTTAGTTTCTCCCTGTTTAGGAGAGATATGCCTTCCTGTGAACATGGTCCTGGCTTGTCTAATGCTTGAACCCATCATTTTCCCCTTGGTCACTCAATCCCTCTAGCCTCACTAAATAGTTTCTGGATCAAACTCAGAAGAAGTAATCTATACTACATATTCACTTGCAATTCAAATACAATTATTGTATTTTATTCATTTTTTCTACATTTTTTGTTTACATTCCAAATGATTCCCCTTTCCTGGTCCCCCCCTCCCCATAAGTTCAATAAGCCCTCTTCCCTCTGCCCATTCCCCGATCAACCCCTCCCACTTCTCTGTCCTGGTAATACCCTACATTGCTGCTACAAGCCTTTCCAGGAGCAGGGCCCTCTCCTTTCTTCTTCTTGGGAATCATTTGATATGTGAATTGTTTCTTGGGTATTCAGAGATTCTGGGCTAATATCCATTTATCAGTGATTGCATACCATGTCTGTTCTTTTGTGATTGGGTTACCTTACTTAGGATATTTTCCAGATCAAACCATTTGCCTAAAAATTTTGTGAATTCATTGTTTCTAATTGCTGAGTAGTATTCCATTGTGTAAATATACCACATTTTCTGTATCCATTCCTCCATTGAGAGACATCTGGCTTCTTTCCAGCTTCTGGCTATTATAAATAAGGCTGCTATGAGCATAGTGGAGCATGTGTCCTTATTGCATGACGGAGAATCCTCTGGGTATATGCCCAGGAGTGGTATAACAAGGTCCTCTCAAAGTGTCATGCCCAGTTTTCTGAGGAACTGCCAGACTGATTTCCAGAGTGGTTGTACCATCTTGCATTCCCACCAGCAATGGAGGAGTGTTCCTCTTTCTCCACATCCTCACCAACACCTGCTGTCTCCCGAGTTTTTAATTTTAGCCATTCTGACTGGTGTGAGGTGAAATCTCAGGGTTGTTTTGATTTGCATTTCCCTAATGACTAATGATATTGAACATTTCATAAGGTGCTTCTCATCCATTTGAAATTCTTCAGGTGAAAATTGTTTAGCTCTGTACCCCATTTTTTAATAGGTTTATTTGGTTCTCTGAAATCTAACTTCAAAGAACTTCTTGAGTTCTTTCTATATATTGGAATTCTTGTCATATCTACTGTTAACTTATATTTCAACACTTTGAGGTCTAAGGAGTTAATAAGAATTGTATTTGTACTGAGGAAATGGTTGCAAAATCTCTAACCCTCATAAATAGATCATATTGTGTTTTTCATGACAGTGATTTGGTGGGCTCTTGGGTTTGGTTGAATGGAAACAAAGATTTCTAGGTTCCTTATGAAGTTTATTTGCCCTGTATTACTAGCATTACTAACACAATTGCATAGTTTTATATTTGATAATAATCATTTTGCACAATATTTAAAATGTATATGCTGATGATTATTGTGAGGTACAACATCCAGTCTGGATAAAGAGAGTCTAAAAACTGGAGTTGCTAAATGATATACCCCAAACACAAAGTTAAGTAGCATTTTCAGTCACCACACCATATAGATGTACATTGCTCAGGGATGGATACACTTTCTGAGAGAGTTGCCATTAGCTGACTTTGTGGTACATGATTCAGAGTGCATTTTTATGAGCTAAAATGGCTATGATGTCACCAGAGATAAAATTTAATGGGACAACATTCTTCTTGAGTGTCATTAGTGATCAGGTCATTGTTAAGAGGCATAGATCTTTCAGGTTAATTTGAAAGAGATAAAAATTCTCTATGATGCTGCTCTGATTTTTTTTTTTACCATCTTTAGATTCTCTAGAACAACAACATTTCTAGAAATCCTCACTGCAAAGAGTATCAGGTCCCAACCTAGTCAAGTCAATGTTGTTGGTGTGGGGTAGCACTGTTCAACATTCCTTATTTATAAGTGAAATGCCTTGAATCTATGCTGCCCAATATGGTGGCCAGGCTCTGTATAGCCACTTATAAATTCAACATGTGGCACTGTGGGAGTGGAGTTTTAATGATAATTAAAATTTAAATTTGAAAACTATAGGTGAAGACCTTCTCCATGGCTGTCTATCTTTATTAGCTGATCAGAATCTGGCTGCCTCTTCATTTTCTATTTTGTCTGATCTTATTCCCTAGCTTTACAAAAATGCAAATAAAGTATTTTAAATTTTAATAATCTTATTTAAGTATTTAATAATATCATTTTTATTATCCCTGACATTATAAGCTCACTCCTTCTGTCTTTCTTAATAAAGCATTGATGAGAAGGTGAGAGACAGTATTTTAGACTTCACCTCATCACAAGTATTCTTAGAGTGATCTTAACCTCAAGGTGTCAATCTTTTCCTACATTTGTTTTCTTTTTCTATCCAACCAATTGACCTTTGGGAAATCTTCTACACCTGGAAGTCGTCCAGTGGTGGTGGGAATCAATATCATCACTGTATGGGAGGTCACTTTCCTGCCTTGACTTTTTTCTTGTAGGTTCTCAGGAGAAAACATCTCATTACCATGCATTGGTGATGTCCCATGGAAGATAGGGCAGCACCTCTCCCCTATCCAGAAATGTCAACATGCTGCCACTCTACCACTGCTATTTCAATACAATAAACTCTTTGGTCACTTCTTCATAAATATCCTTTCCATTGCCAAAACCTTCACTAGTCAAACGTTTTCATCACCATTGCCCTAGTTTGTTTTATATGGCTATAACAGGATACCAGAGATGCAGCAATATATAAAAAGAATAGACAAAACCCAACGACTGGTTCTACTTTCTAGCAACCTTCTTCACTGCATCTTAGTGAAGGTAGAACCAAGTCCCCCTCTCTTTCATAGTTTCTACCTCCTGTTGACACCATCAAGAGAGGACTGCATTTTAACATGAATGGTGAAGGAAGCAAACATCCAAAAAGTGGTTCCACTGAATTTGTTTACTCTTGAAATTCATATGAATCCACTTTAGCTTGCTATGCTAAAACTATCTATCACTCACAAAAACGCACTCAAGAACTTTGGATGCTGCACACCTCCCATTCTCTGACTCATATCTACGATAAGCAACAGCATCATTTTCACTCAAACAACTCCTGCTACTGTTATTTGACTCGTGAGTTTCCCAGCATTCATTTTTTTCAGGCTCTGTCTCCTCTCTCTTCTATGCAGCACAGGGTCTGCTGTCCATCATTTTAAGTTGCTCATTTACTAATGGTTTCAACTCCCTTCCTCTGTTGACCCCTGTCACTCACCTGGCTGACCTCAAGCCAAAAGCAATTGATCTGCCTTTCTCCCTTCTTACTTTAAGAGCTATGATGTGTGGCTGAAAAAGTCACCAGATCAACTGATAGTGGCCACAAACCTGTGGTTCTTTAAATTCTTGGGACTATCAAAGCTATTACTATACAGTGCTACTGGTCTCCATATTCTCTTTCAACTCTCTTCTCCAGGAAGTTGCCCCTCTCCTGTAAAATACTAAACACTAGTCCAGTTTTCTAGTCACCATGAATTCATGATGACTGAATCTGTCCCTCTGGGGCGAATCTCTCACCTAAGGAACCCTGAGTTTCCCCCATATAATACTTCAAATGTATGTTTGCTGTAGTTTGAATGAGAAACAACCCCATAGAAGCTCTTAATGACTGAAACTTTAGTATCAAGTTCACATTCTAACATCTTTGACCTCTGGAGGAGCTGTCTGGTCTCAAGGCATGTGCCCTTTACCTCCTCAAGTGATAATCAGAGCACACTCAGCCCGATCATCTTCTCATTTGTGACAAGGCTATTTTTCCTTCTTTGTCTTGTGCTGTTCATGCTGCCAGGAATATCTTTATCCTCTATTTTTTCCCAGTGGGTAGTTATTAGCACCTACTTATTAAAATTAGCAGAGCCAGACAAATCTGTTTTGAGAATCATTCTGTAAAATCACTGGCTGGTGCTTTCTGAAATGTCAGGAATGAGAAACAGGGAGATAAAACTATTCTAGATTGAAGACATGTAAGGACTAAATGTAGTAAGTGAATACAGGCAAGACACCATCCTGAACAAGTGAAGATGCTATACAAGTTGGACGATTGAAGAACTTAGAATATGTAGTGCAGACCACACTGGATTTGGATCAGTGTTAATTTCTGGATGACTGTCACATTAGAGAACAACAATTTTTCTGAGAATAGCCATCAAGTATTTAAGGGTTAAAGTACCGTACATCTCAAATTGTGTTATGGCAAAAATTAATTTTATGTACATGATTTATTATGTATGTATCTATAGCGCAATAATACATATGTTTATACCATGTTATTATATACCTGTAGGTATATATATAAATATAAAGAAAGACTGTGAGAGTAGGAGCAAAATGAGAGAGAAAGAGTAATAACCAAGTTAATGTGTTAATTTTGCTGAATTCGTGGAAAAATATATAGGAAATCCATGCATTTAATCTAGTTACATTTCTGTGAATTTGAAGTTCTTTTTTATATTTTATAATTACAATTTTTAATTTAACATTTTTATTTTCTGAGAAGTTCATATTTTGGTTTTTTTATAAAAATTAAAAGAGAAGTTCTAGAATACTTTGTTTCTAGCTTTGTAATATTGGTTAAGCAGATGTGAGGGATTCTGTTCTCAACATCATCTTAAGCATGTGAGAGCTAAAATTAAAAGGTGCTATAGAATTTTTATAATATAAATATTTCATTTAAACATTGTGAATAATGAACTTCTGTCAGTTCATTCTACTCTGGAAAGAAATATTGCGGTGGGTCTTGGCACTGGCATCAAGTGCCCAAGGGTCTATTCCTAGCATCATCAGCAAAGCCATAATAAAGGATAATTTTGAATAAGTCAGAAGACAGACTTAAGCAATGCTGGATTTGCAGATAACTGTTTATTCTTGGGTGTGGCTTTTGGTGTCTTTCCCTGAATGCTCTGTTCTAATCCCACAGTCCTCACTATAGTGCACACGGGAATGAGTCACAAGTGCACACTTAGGATCAAACCCTGCTCTAAGGATGAAGCAAGTTGTAAGGAGTGAAAAAGATTAAATATTTCTGTTTCCTGAAAAGAGTTATTTTGTATTTTCTCTTCTATTAAAATGTAGTTTAAATTTTTTTCTAGATAAAAGCCAGAAAATTATGCTGTAAAAATGAATATAAAGAAAAGAAAGCTTGTGTGTGTCTGTTCCCCTCAGAGAAGATGTCTGGGGAAAAAATCATCTAGACATATCCCTCTTGAGAAATGCCTTAGATTACTTAATTAGCTATATGTTTAGGGAGATTGATTTTGCATATTTATTAAGAGAAAGAACTGTCCATAAAATTTTATAGTTTGAAAAATTATGACAATTCTCCTGTCTCTATTTTTCTCAGTTTTCCAGTAAAATGGCAAAACTCATCTTTCTCCTATAAGGACATAATTTTGCAGGTCACAATTATGTTACACAATTCTCTATGCTAAATCTCAAAATCCTGAATGTGGAATTCCCTATGGCAACAGCACATTGTTACAGGGTTTCTGAGGGCAAGGGTCTTTCTACTCCAACCTCTGTTATGTCTTAGTTATATTTTGAGTTTTATCAAATACATTTTTGGTTATAGCATCATGGTAATTCATCTTGCCTTAAGCAAACATTTTATTCCTCTTGAAAGCTGAATGTGAATGTTAGTGTAATATTGGACTTGTCTTAAAATTGTAGTCCTATATTGCTCATTCATTAGATCAGATGTTCTCTCTTTGAATTCACAGATGTTCCCAAGTACCCAGTGACTCTTTCTTTTGTTGCTTTGATTAGGATATTGCAGCAGTCTTGTCCCTAGTCTGTGATAATCCCAAACTCCAGTCCAGGAAAGCAAGAGCTCCTTGAAACACTGATCTATAATGTTCTTTCACATAGAAGATGCTTCATAGGGCATTTTCTGTTGCTTACTTTACAGATGCAGAAATTGATAGCCTAGCCTGTTCAGGGTCATACAATTGAAAGTCTAAGAATCGATAATTCAGATTTGTTTGTCTGTTTGCTGCTTATTTATTTGAAATTCCACATTTTATTCCTCCCCTGGTCCACCCTCCAAGTGTTCCACATCCTGTACCTCCTCCATAGTCCCTGTTTTTACCAAGATGGCCCACTTTTCATCCCCATACTCCACCAGATCTCTAAACTCCCTTGAGCCTCCAGTTTCTTGAGGGTTAGGTGTGTCTTCTCTGATTAAACCTGAATAGGTCAGCTCAGAAACTTTGGAAAATTCTTCCAGACCCCTTCTCTGTAAGCTAAGGCTTGTCAGAAACTAATAAACTCAGACCCAACAGTCCTAGTCCTCTGCTATGTATGTGTTGGGGGCTTCATATCAGCTGTTGCATGCTGCCTGGTTGGTGGCCCAGTGTTTGAGAGATTCCAGGGGTCCAAATTAATTGAGACCACTGATCTTCCTACAGGGTCACCCTCCTCCCCAGCTTCTTCCAGCCTTTCCCTAATTCAACCACAGTCAGCAGCTTCTGTCCATTGATTTGGTGCAAATATCTGCATCTGACTCTTTCAGCTCCTTGTTGAAATTTTCAAAGGACAATCATGATAGGTCCTTTTTTGTGACTGCTCCATAGCCTCAGTAATGTCAGGCCTTGGGGCCTCCCATTGAGCTGGATCCCACTTTGGGCCTGTCGTTGGGCCTACTTTTCCTCAGACTCCTCTCCATTTCTATCCCTGCAGTTCTTTCAGAAAGAAACAACTATGGATCAAAGTTTTGACTGTAGGGTAGCAACCTCCTCCTTTACTCAATGTCCTGACTTTCTGCTGGAGGTTGGCCCTCTAGAGATTAGGAAAAAAATCTTCACTAACCCCACATCGGATAGAAGGCTAATATACACCACCAAAACAGAAACAAAAACAAAAACAAAAACAAAAAAAATAACCCTATCAAAAAATGGGGTATAGAACTATAAAGAGAATTCACAACAGAGGAATCTCAAATGGCTGAGAAACACCTAAGGAAATGTTTAAAGTCCTTAGTGATCAGAGAAATGCAAATCAAAATGACCCTGAGATTCCACCTTACATCAATCAGAATGGCTGAGATCAAAACCTCATGTGACAACACATGTTGGAAAGAATGTGGAAAAAGAGGGACATTCCTCCATTATTGGTGGGATTGCAAACTGGTACAACCACTCTGGAAATCAATCTGGAGGTTCCTCAGAAAATTGGAAATAGAGCTACCTGAAGATCCAGCAATACCACTCATGGAAATACACGCAAGCGATGCTCCACCATGCCACAGAGGCACGAGTCCCACTATGCTCATATCAGTCTTGTTTATGATAACGAGAAGCTGGAAACAACGCAGGTGTCGCAATGACAGAAGAATGGATACAGAAAATGTGGTTCATTTACACAATGGAATATTACTCAGTTATTAGGAATGAGGACATCCTGAGTTTTGCAGGCAAATGAATGGAACTAGATAATATCCTCAGTGAGGTAACTGAGACCCCAAAGGACATGCATAGTATATACTCACTAATAAGTAGATAGTAAGTATAGATTACCCAGGATACAGTCCACAGAACTCAAAAAGGTCAACAAGCTGAAGAGCCCAAGTGAGGACATCTCAGTCCCACTTGGGAGGGAGAAGAAAGCAATCACAAGAAGGGAGGGAGGGACCTGAAGGGGAAGTAGACAGTGCTGAGGGGAGGGGAACGTGATACACTATTGCTCAGGAGAGAAAAGGACTGAAGCCCTGAGGGCCAGCAGAAAGAATGGAAACAGGCAACCTCAAGAGGTGGGAGTTTGGGGGGACCCTCCACAATGTACCAGAGACTTGGGAGGTGAAAGACTCTCAGGAATCAAAAGGAGGGACCTTAGATGAATCCAGAATTCTTAACTGTTATTCATTTTTCTTCCTTTTATGTATAATTGTGTTCTCTCTCTTTCTAAAATATTTTAAATATATCTCTATCTCTATTTGTGTGTGAGTGTGTATGTGTGCATGAGAGAGAGAGAGAGAGAGAGAGAGAGAGAGAGAGAGAGAGAGAGAGAGAGAGAGAGAGAGAGAGAGAGAGGTATGCAGGTATCCTTATCGTCCAGAGGTCTGATTCCTTTGGGGCTGGAGTTATAAGAAATTCTAAGTCACCTGACACATGTACACTTGTACTGGGGACCTAACTCAGGTTCTTTACAAGAACGGTATGTGGTCTTAACCTCTGGTTCTCTCTCCAGGCAAAGCTTTATTCTTTAAGTATCTCCCACTTGACTCTACAAGTAGTATTTCAACCAAAGCAAAAGATGTTGTGAATGTGATACTTGCTGATTGTATTTCAGTTTTTTTTCATAATTTCCACAATCTTGTCTCCACTGATACTATGCAGTGTTAAGGAATTTCTTTTTATTTAGGGATAAAAGATGTACTTTTCATCTTTGCAGGGCATACAGTTTAGTATTTTTACTCAAGTAATATTCATTTATGTTCCAAATTTCTAAAGGAAGCAGATTCCAGACCTGGGCTTCTAGGTTTCATCTGCATTTGTTTCCATCACAAGGAAAATAAAATCCAGGGATTGGAAAAGATATTAATCCTTTTATAACTGAAATGAGATTTTTTATAGTCTTAACAAGTAACTATGACATGGTTCTCACTTTCTGCCCAATTCTTTCTCTATACTTGTCTATTGGTAATGGAATGACAGAGTTTATCTGCTCTAGTGGATGCTGAAAGACCCTTCTGTATACTCTTAGCTGCACCAGCTATGTGGCTATGTGAATAGCTTCTAAAAAAACAGAATAAAATGTGTGCAATGCCACATCTTTAAGATGATGGATACCCTCTCATCTTTGTCTTTCCCTTTATGCCAATTGGAATCCTGATTTGTTGCTGCAGTGTTCACCTTCAACAAGGGATAAAGACGAGTAATAAGAACATTGGACAAGATGATATATGGTCACTGGGTTGCTCTTGAAGGGTCCTCTACCTACCAGCTATGGACAACTTTTCCCAATTTTTGCATAAAAAGGCATACATTTTTATTTATAAAGTTGTTATTTTGAATTCTTCTGTTGCAGCAGGCAAACTGATAGACTATGACTTGCAATTTTTATTCAATCCTAGTTAATCAAATTCTTAATAAATTTGTATAAAATAACAAAATGGAATCAAACATTCACTGGAATGAACAGGATCAATAAATCTGTACTATTCGTAAGCTAGTCATGACTAGACAGATTATTAGTATTTATGCTCCATTCAACAGTTTTATTATCATTTGGTTTTGCAATATATTAGGAAGACACAGTCCTCACTTAAAAAAGGAGTTGAGATCCAGTAAGTGTCAAGGGAATGCCCCTTGCAGTGGGTCACACTAATGCATAAATCTTTACTCAAAGATACATTAATTTGTTTATAGCTTTGTCCTCACCTTTCCTTGCCAAAACTTATATTTCTAGACAAACTGGGGTGTCTAAAGTTCAATATAAGAATTAATGTATTGTGGTTATTTCTTTGTTCCTGCTATTACCATATACTAGATTTTCAATCTTATTTTCTACTTTCAAGTGTCTCAGTCTTAAAAACTATGCCGACCAACAAGCATTCTTGTTGCCTTCACTGGGACTCCTCATAGTAAATATATTTGTTTTCTTTCATGTTTCATTTATCCATAACTACTCCTACACACACTCACAATATCTCCTATTATATGGAGCTTGAAAGGAATAAATGCCCTGAATAAAGGGGAAGATCATGATCATAACTGTCTCTTGATTCTTTACTGGATGAATCAGTCTTAATTGAACCAACTATCTTATACACAGAATGAAAAAGATGTAAAAGTATTAGATTCATGGGCTGTCTTAAATGATTCTGTTGATTAGGTGTGAGGTAAAACCAATATATAGAAAACAAGGGGCTGGGGAGATGGATCAATGGATAAGCACACTTGTTGCATTTACAAGGACACAGATTCGGTTCCCAGCACCTATATGACACTGAGTTAAATGAGGCTTAGTGTGACAGTAAAATATGTTTCAAAATTTGTAGGACACAATTAAAACAATAAGGCTCCTGTTGGCAAAGAAAAATATCTGATCAATATTTTGCAAAACTGCCTCAAGGCTATTTCAAATTGTAAAAGGGATGCAAGAAAGCAGGGAGCAAAAATAATAAGGATTAGAGCCAAAGTCAACTAAGACCCCCAGAGCTCCCAGGGACTAAACCACCAACCAAAGCGTACACACGGAGGGACCCATGGCTCCAGCTGCATATGTAGCAGAGAATGGCCTTGTTGGACATCAAAGGGAGGAGAAGCCCTTGGTCCTATGGAGGCTCAATGCCCAAGGATTGGGGAATGCCAGGACAGGGAAGCAGAAGTGGGTAGGTTGGTCAGCAGGGGAGGGGAGTTGGATGAGGTGTTTTTGGAGGGGAAAATGGGAAGAGGGATACCATTTGAAATGTAAAAAGAAATTCAAAATTAGAGAAAACCATTAGGTCATCTGGGCTTTTTGTTTGTTTTTTGTTTTTTGTTTTTACACTGGCAAAAGCAACAAATATTTGACAAGATTGGAAAAGCAAAAAAAGAGAGGACACAGTAAATGACGCCTAAGCTCTTATCATTATACCTACAGATTATACCCCAATAGGTGGTAAACAGTACAGAGACCACATAGTGATCAATGTACAGAGAATAAGACACTGGCCAGTACGCAGCTCAAAATGGGACAACTGAAGCATACCACACCCTCAAGGCTCAAGAATCATCATGGAAGATGAGGCAAAATGTTTGTCACAGGCAGAGTAGGTAGACATCTGAAACAAACCAATAATTTTGTGGATATGACAGAATTGTTGCACTCATGAACTTATATAGTCTGTGACTACATGTAAAAGATCTATGCAGAATCAAGGAAAGCAAAATTCCAGCATGAATGAAGGGCTCCTGAAGATCCACCCCTCACTAAAGAGGTGTTAGTAACCGATGGCTGTTGTCTGGAAGGAGGGTCAGTCTTTTTTCATGGGTGTAGAACCTGAGAGATTACCAGTGTTCCTGTAGGTATCCTATACCCATAAATCCACATGCAGCCTTAGGTGGAGTCAGTGGGTTTTTAAAAGAGGGAGACATGAAGTTAAGAGGGAATCATGGTGGGGAGGGATGGAAAAGTGATTGGGAAGGAAGGGCTGGAGGTAGATTTGATTCAAGCACATTCTCCTTATGCATGAAATTCTCAATAAAAAATAATAATGAAGGAGAACAGCCATCATGATGAAAAGAAAAGGTATGAAAAGTGTATGCAAAGAAGTCTGACACCTAATATGAAATGTACCACTTCGACAAGCAACTCCCATAATTCCCCCACATGAAATATAATTTGAAAATCCTGCTATTTAAACAACTAAAGGTAATCCAAGAATTACTATAGTCTTTGAATATAACTTTAGATACTGGATGGTAATCCCTCCAACATTTATTCTTTTTTTTTTCCTCTCAAGATTGCTATGGCTATCTGGGGTATTTGGTGGTTCTATCTACATTTTAAGATGTTTGCTTTCCTGTGTCTGTAGAGAAATCTATTTGGTTTAAGGAAATAATCCTGGTTCTATACAATGACTTAGAAAATACAGAATAGTTGAGAAATTTTTCTAGTTTATTTTATGCTGATGTTGCCTATTCTAAAACTAGAGAGCTAGAACATATAGAAAATCAAATGACAGATCTACATGCCTTTTAAATGCAGAAGCAAAATCTTTAGCAAAATATTGGCAAATAGAATTAAGTAGCACAGAAAAACTATACATCATAATCAACAGAGGTTATTCTAGAGATGTAAGATTATTCTATATTTACGTATCAGTTAAAAAGTCTACGGATAGAAAATCATAAAATTATATTAAATGATACACATAAATAATCTGTAAAAGCCAACATCTATTCAAAACATGGAAGAAAAGCTCAGAATATGAAAGTTGAGCTAAAACTATAAAACATTAATAATAATATGAAGGTCATATGAGAATAAGAGACACTTCAATAACTTGATATGAACACATATAAAACTATCCCTATTTGTAGATGACATCATTTTCTAAGTGAAAAATCCCATTGAATATAAAACAGATAGTACAACACAATCTTTCTTGAGCTATGAAGTCAGTTCAACTGGTCACAGGTCACACAATCATATGCAATAGTGTTCTCACTTGACAGAAATAAATACTGGACACTGGAGCTAACATTATTACCTCTTACAACCATTCACATGGATAAAGCACCTAGGTCTGTATCTGAAAGCTTTTAGTTCTCACAAGTGAGAACAGTGTCCTAAGTAAGGTGCAAGTTTTACTATGTTGATGCATTAGAAAATAAGCCATAGTGAAGATATCAGTTAGAAATGCATCTTAGCTTTGAATATGTAACATAAAGTTCTCAAACTTTACTGAACAAAGGAGAGATTTTTCTTTTGGATTTAGAACAGGTAAAGGTTCTTAAATTTGAAACCAAAAGTATGAGCCAAAAAGAAAGATTAATGAAAACATTTGTGTCAAAATTACAGATTTTATTCTTCAAAGGACCCATAATGCAGGAGAAAATATTACCAGAAAATGGGCCAGTGAGAAAAGATGCATAATTCCATCTTTCCTGATGATCTGACTTCTATTCTCAGGATCAACATGATGGTGAGAACCGATTTCTTCGGGCTGTCCTCTGACCTCCACCAGTATGCATTCAATTAATAAATGTAAACAAATACTTTAAAACGAAATATTTACAGATTAAACATATGTCCAAGGACTAATATCTAGACTGTATATTAATAAAAATAAACAAAAATATAGCCAGAATTAAAAGAAATGAAGAGCTTTTCCAGCTATTTGAATGTGAAAATGCCAAAGTAAAGATGTTTATCACCATTATGTGTTAGAGAAACAAACCGAACTCACTCTGTAAGAGAAATATCATGCTGTTGATACATGCAGCAGATTGGCTGAATCTCCAGATAAATATACTTAGTGGAAAAAAAAAATCAAGCCTCTAAATAATAAGGCAACTTGATTTATACATTATACATATGGTATGTTCTTATATACATGCTTATTGCACTTGCATGTGAGTGAATATGTGTGTAGCCCATGTCACAGCCAAAGATTATAATGGAATAATGGAACACTTTCCTCAATGGCTGCCCATATTATTGGTGGGTCAGGGTATCTCATTGAACCTGGAGTTCACTGGTGCTTGAGTGGCTGGTCACCGAGCGTCAGGGACCTCCCTGAGTCTGCCTCCACAGAGCTGGGATTATAGGCATGTGACAAGTAGTCAGCTCTTGGTATGACTGCTAGGGATCCAAACTTAAGGCTTGGGCAGCAAGCACTGTACAGGCTGAGCTATCTCTCCAGCCTTTTCATGGAGAGCAGATTAATCGTTTCCACTATTCAGACTAGAGGTGAAAAACAGGGACTGAAATCGGCTGGGAAGGGTAGCATGAAGCACTCTCCTGCTGGGATGTCATTTTCTGCTTTTCCAGGATTTGTCCATTGGGCCAGCTGAGTAAAAGGAACACAAGAATATTTCACAGATGTATGTCATTACGTTTTTCTTCAAACAAAAAGTGAAATTAAAAATACAATAGAGAAAAGAGAGTTGGAAGAACCAGTGGATGTCTACTTTAAGACATTTTGCTCTGTACTCAGTGTAAATATTCTCCAACTATAAAATTCATTATTACTTGGCAGAGAATGAGGCTGAGGCTGAAATTACTTTTACAAGTGAATTAAAATATCTGGTTTCATTCCAGAAAGCACCTTCAGGATCCATTGTAGAGGCGCTATTTTGGAAAATTTGAACATAAAGTTCTTAAGTGAATTAAATGAATTTTACATCCCTTACTTCTCTTGGCCACATATTTGGCTATTATTTTTTAATTAACTGCAAAACAGCAAAGCCTAAAATTAAGTCACCAGGCATTGTATTCTTCACATACAACAGAGCTCTTTCCCTCAGCCCTTGAAAGCTGAATTACAGCCTTTGTGTGCGCCTGAATGCTGAGCATTCCCCTGGAGAGGACACAATGCCCTGAGAATGGATAGCAATTCCCTTAATCCTCCTGTATATACTGGGAAGAAAGAGAAGGGGTGGAGATTGCCCGTGTGCCATGAGATTTGTTAGGTTCTAACAGTAAGGCAGAGTGGTCTCCCATTTTTCTAACTCAGTTTGGAGGTAGAAAGTCTTTGGGGAGAACAGAGGTGTGAAGGAGAGGAGGGCACAGCAGGTTATTGTTCTCCTGCAAATAGCAAGCTACCAGTGACTCTGCACCAGAAGCTACTCCTATCAAGGGACTCCACTGCTTGCCAGTACAAAGGTCTCTGGGGAGCACAGGGTACAGCTGGATGCCCATGGTTTCTTTTGTTTGTTGGCTGACATCCCAGGGCTTCTCAGAAGTGGAGGCATCTTGTGTGTTGAGGTAGCTGATGCCTGTATGCATGTCATAAGAAGCACGCATAACTGAAGTCTTCAGCACCTTGTTATGCCAAGTTCAAACATGGCCTTGAATTTATCAATGCCACACAGATGACCTCTATGAAATTAATTGCTCACCAGTACCTGGTCACTAAACATGCAGACTGGGCCCCCATATCTGCATTTCTTCTAATCTGATCCTCTATATTTCAATTTACTTTGTTGTCAAAAGTAGTGATTCTTTTCTTGTATATTTTTAAAAAATTAAATCTGTGTTATTAGTGAAGCCCATCTTTTCCAGCTCCCTCCAAAGACTCTTCAAACTCACTGTAGGATCTGCCTAAAGGACACAGTCTTTGTATCCCTCCATCTCCTGGTTAACCTTAGGTTAACTGTTGGAACAAAGCCTTTGGTGGACTCTTGTTTTTGGTGCTCACAATAGAAAGAAATGAGAAATGGACACATTTTGATGTCAGGTGGCAGTCCTGGAGATGAAGCAGTGCGAACTGGAGGTAAGTAGTGTGAACTGTTCACTCAGCCAAATCCAGAATGACCTGGGGGATGAGCCTTTAGGCAGGAAGATGGGGAGTATCTTGATTAGATTAACTGATGTAGGAGGATACATCTTAGTTCCGGGTGGTACTGTTCCCTGGGCAGGAGCCCTTAAACTGTATAAAGTGGAAAATATTAATTCATCACTCTCTGTTCTTAATTGTGGTCATGACACAATCAGCTGTTTCAAGCTTCTGCCATCTTGACTTCTCTTACATTGTAAGCCGAAATGAACTCTTTATGTAATAAATTCCTTGGGCATGGCATCCTATCATAAGAATGGGAATTCTAACTGATACATGTTTTCCAGGGCACTTGACTTCTCATTTTTATGAACTCTATGTTTCCCTTTATAGGCTAATTCTACTGTCCCTACCTTCAGGCCTTCTCAGACACGCTTTGTGAGGATAACTGCTTTCTCTTAGACTGTCATTTCTCCTATCAGAACCATTCATTTCACAGTTGCTGCCTAAGGTGCATAGCCTGGGGATAATCTGACAATATCTGTGGGAGTTCATTTCACAGAAATAAATATCACAGCTATTCTTGACCTAGGTGAGCAGGGCTCTCTACAGCAGTCTTAAAGGATAAGAGTCAACAATGCCCCAGGAATTCCTGGGGGCCTCTCCCTATTTCTACCAGAAGATAAGCATGGGGATGCTTCTCAGTGTCCAGATATGAGTCATTGTTGAACTAGAGATGCCTTGCAATAGTGAGGTGCCGAGTTCAAACCCTCAGACTGCTAAGAACAGTGAGGACTAACTATGCTCCTATTGATGTTGGCATTATGTGCTCTTAAGGATGAAATAGGATACATGTGATGCTGTGTGTCTCATATGACACTACCTGATGAGGTCAGAAAATCAGTGTTAATCCCACACCTCTACACCCGCATGCTTTGGGGGAAGTCAGGAGGCATGCTCTGAAGATACTCATGTAGCCACATAGCAAAGAGGCTAAGACCTGCTTCCAACAGCAGTAGGGGAGATGTGCTATGTCAATAGCCAAATAAGTGAAGCCATCTTGGAAATGGATTCTGTAACCCACGCAAGCCTTTGTATGGTATAGTCCTGGGTGATTTTTTTCAGCAATTTCACAGCTTTCTGAGATGGAAACCACTCTACTGTGCTAATTCTGAATTTCTCATCCATGGAAATTAGGAGAAAATAAACATCCAATTTTAAAATCATTCCAACCAATCACCAAAATTTAAGATAATGTTTACAAATGTCAATGAGGTGTCACATTATACAAGTTAGCATATTATTAGCTATGATTCCCTTGCTTTCTTTCTTTTCTCATGAATAAAAGCTCTATACCTCTTACCAGAGCAGTAGGTGATCAATAATTCTCCATCAGTATGAGATGGACAGAAAGGAGTGAACTTTTGCACCTGTCTGTTACTTCTTTTCAACTTATGCTACCAGCCCACCTTCACTGAGGAATCACAGTGGGGTTGACAGGCAAGAGGTTCAGGCCTAAAAAAGCATTATTTGGACTTCTCACAATAACAGTGACAGAAGCAATGCCTGGCTTTGTCCCTTTCTCTTTCTTAGTAATGTCTCAATATAACCAGCTGTTAAGTGGGCTACACTTGCTACTGAACCAAGGCCAACCGGCAAGAGGTATACACAGACTTTAAAGATAGTATCTACAAATACATAAATATTCATACATATGCATATTTCAAGTGCAGAACTATGCCTTGCTAATTATACTTTTACTAGAGCTCAACTATGAAAAAGGGTCTGCTGTATCTTTTTAGCTACAGGAAAATCTGACTGACTATTCTGCTCCACAAACATTTCAGTGACCCATGGAAGCAGATTATTGTAGGACAAAAATGTTGATCACTATAGTGTGTTTACTAATTTTGTTGAAGCAAAGCAAAGAAATACAATATTTTCAAATAATACATAATTTGTGAATTATGTCTTACTTATTACTTAGCAAGTGCTTCTGATCCAAAGCCTAATGTTTAATCTTATACGTGAGTCTTGATTGATCTTTTTCTGACCTGAAGTCATTTATAAGCCATATACATAATACTTATGTGCTTTTTTATTTTAATGAATTGAAAGCATTCTTATCAATTTCAGAGGATGGACATAGAACATATTTACTTAGTAATTTGTAAACGTTATATATAATTTAAAAATATGCAGACATGATGGATTGGAAAAATGGCTCAGCAATTAATAAGTGCTTATGGTTCTATCAGAGGGCCAGAGTTCAAACCGGATGACCAACAATAGGAGCACATAAAATGCCTCTAATTCAAACTTAAATGTATCTAAAGCCTGACACTGGCCCTGTGAGCAGCCTCCCCCACCCATGTACACATACATACATTTACACGCAAATAACACAAATTTCTAAAATCTATTTAGATATGATGGATGGGACTCCTGTGTATTTTCCTACAGTCTAAAATGCTATACAGCAGTGTATATTTAAGTATATATTTGTACTTATATCACAGATTTGTCAGTATTCTAGCACTTTGCTATTTGATTCCATTAAACAGTCATTAACCACTTACTAGTAACATCTTGGAATATTGGGTTTGTAAAGGATTATGGCATCTATGAGTTGTATGCGGTGGCACAATGAACATTTTGTAGGTCATGTATCTATAGTTCAAACTGACTTCAGTGAGACCTTATCATTCTCCACGCAGAATGTGCTATATAAATCCAAGCACAGCCATCTTACCTTCCCACAAGCTCCTTTGAGTGCTATTGGCCTCAGATATTTGCAAAGACAATTGATGAATCCTAGTCCTTACTGGTTAAGACCTCTGTTAATATCTTCAAAATAATAAATGTTCCCAGCAATACGGTAGTTCACATAGCTATGTTTAAGTGTGCATTTTTGTCTTGTCTGATTGGCTTTATTTTGTTATTCACTTTCTAGTTCAGATATGGGATATTGTTGCTTTTCTACACTATATAATAAAATAAAAATAATTGCCATCTTTGTAAAACAGAATGATTTTGATTGCAAAACAGAACAATAGATAATGATTTATTTCTGTCTTGAAATTTCAAAAACAGCAATTATTGTGTCTAATAGTTACCGAAATAATGTAAATCAAACTTATTACTTTAAAAACTAAGAAAAATGGCTCATTTCTATAGTAAGACTCTCAAAATCTGTAGGAGTCAAAGAAATGACTAGTAAGTGGAAAAAATAAATATAGATTTTTATCATTAGATCTCTAAAAGTCAACCAGTGTAAGGAACTGCATTGCAGTTTGCCAGTGTTCAAGCTCTTTTAGAAAAGGTGGATGATGGAGAGGGTGGTTGTTGATCTCTATATTACGTTCTCATTTCTTCACCAGTTTTTATATTGTAGTGTTTAGTACTGTACTGCAGCTACTTGAACACAGGGGATTAGAAGGGCAAATAATCTTCTTGGACATTTTGCAGATCACTTAAATAATGCCCAGAACTTTCTCGGTTAAAGAACATACAATGTATTCCCAAGGTTGGTAAAAGTACTTTTGACTTTACATTATCCATTGCAGTGTAAATAAGCGCTGTTGATGTCATGTGAATAGGGTTTCAGAGACCCAGGAGAATAATGACACACTGTGACAAGTGCAGTTCTGTTAGTAGAGATGGGCCATGTAGAATGATTTTGATCTTTCAAGAAAAGGACTTGTTTTCCTTAAAAAAAAAAAAAATTGCCAGAGGTCTTAAAAATTCGACTTTCAGAAACACTATTAAGAGATGTTTGCAAGAGTTAACGTTCAAATGAAGCATCAAAATATTATTAATCTTAATGGAACATTTATTAGTACTTTCAAAAATGAACAAAAATTGGAAGCAGATATTCCATATAGAGAAAGACAGTTGGGAGGAAAGCTTGGCTCAGGAGGCTCTCTTTAGTCGGTGATTCTTCAGTGAGAATTGTCCATTTTAAAAGAAATTCGACAGAAAGAAAGAAACAAAGAAACAAGCAAAGAAACACAGGAACAAAGAAACAAAGAAAAGAAAAAACAAAACTCATGTTTTCCCAATTTTAGTTGAGATGTACCCTGTGATTTGAACTAGTTGCTATAAACTTGGTGTGAACTCAACAAACATTTTTGAAATTTGCTTGGCAGATCAAACTGCTCAATGAGACTTGTAAGTAAGTAGATATGTATCTTGTTAAAATAACAAAACATATTTTGTTACAAAATATCAGTGTTATGGATCCAGGTCCTCAGTTGATAGATAAATTTCTTAAAATGGCCAAGTTGTAAAGAAAGATCATATGACTTGAACATGATTAAGATTATTTTCTGACATTACCTAGCTTAGTTACATCTAAGCCAAAATGCTTTTAATGTTCATCTCAAAATGAATGTATTCACTATATTATATATTGAAAGGGCCAAGGACATTTAACATACCAGTTTTCTTTCCCTGTGTAATTGAAAATCAAACTTGATTTTCACATTCCCTTTTATTCCAACTATTTAATTTGAATTATCATACATTTGCTAATATAAAATCAATATGTACTTTATAGC